>NC_092379.1:94600201-94916987 GCF_030028105.1 Mobula birostris
GTCTCAGTGACGTCCGGTCCTGTGTCCACTCCAGGCTGTCTCAGTGACGTCCGGTCCTGTGTCCACACCAGGCTGTCTCAGTGACGTCCTGTCCTGTGTCCACACCAGGCTGTCTCAGTGACGTCCTGTCCTGTGTCCACTCCAGGCTGTCTCAGTGACGTCCGGTCCTGTGTCCACACCAGGCTGTCTCAGTGACGTCCTGTCCTGTGTCAACTCCAGGCTTTCTCACTGATTCCCGGTGGTGTGTCCACACCAGGCTGTCTCAGTGACGTCCTGTCCTGTGTCTACTCCAGACTTTCTCACTGATTCCCGGTGGTGTGTCCACTCCAGGCTGTCTCTGTGACGTCCGGTCGTCTGTCCACTCCAGGCTGACTCAGTGACGTCCTGTCCTGTGTCAACTCCAGGCAGACTCAGTGACGTCAGGTCGTGTGTACACTCCAGGCAGTCTCAGTGACGCCCGGTCCTGTGACCACACCAGGCTGTCTCAGTGACGCCCGGTCCTGTGTCCACACCAGGCTGTCTCAGTCATATCCGTCGTCTGTCCACTCCAGGCTTTCTCACTGATTCCCGGTGGGTGTGTCCACTCCAGGCTGTCTCAGTGACGTCCGGTCGTGTGTCCACTCCAGGCTGACTCAGTGCCGCCCGGTCCTGTGTCCGCTCCAGGCTGACTCAGTGACGCCGGGTCGTGTGTCCTCTCCAGGCAGTCTCAGTGACGTCCGGTCGTGTGTCCGCTCCAGGCAGTCTCAGTGACGCCCGGTCGTGTGTCCGCTCCAGGCAGTCTCAGTGACGCCCGGTTGTGTGTCCTCTCCAGGCAGTCTCAGTGACGCCCGGTCGTGTGTCCTCTCCAGGCAGACTCAGTGACGTCCTGTCCTGTGTCCGCTCCAGGCAGTCTGAGTGACGTCCGGCCGTGTGTCCGCTCCAGGCTGTCTCAGTGACGTCCGGCCGTGTGCCGCTCCAGGCTGTCTCAGTGACGTCCGGCCGTGTGTCCGCTCCAGGTTGTCTCAGTGACGTCCGGCCGTGTGTCCACACCAGGCTGTCTCAGTCATGTCCGGTCGTCTGTCCACTCCAGGCTTTCTCACTGATTCCCGGTGGTGTGTCCACTCCAGGCTGTCTCAGTGACGTCCAGTCGTGTGTCCACTCCAGGCTGACTCAGTGACGTCCTGTCCTGTGTCAACTCCAGGCTGACTCAGTGACGTCCTGTCCTGTGTCAACTCCAGGCAGTCTCAGTGACGTCAGGTCGTGTGTCCACTCCAGGCAGTCTCAGTGACGCCCGGTCCTGTGTCCACACCAGGCTGTCTCAGTCACGTCCTGTCCTGTGTCAACTCCAGGCAGTCTCAGTGACGCCCGGTCCTGTGTCCGCTCCAGGCAGTCTCAGTGACGCCCGGTCCTGTGTCCGCTCCAGGCTGTCACAGTGACGTCCGGTCCTGTGTCCACTCCAGGCTGTCACAGTGACGTCCAGTCCTGTGTCCACTCCAGGCTGTCTCAGTGAAGTCCGGTCCTGTGTCCACTCCAGGCTGTCTCAGTGACGTCCGGTCCTGTGTCCACACCAGGCTGTCTCAGTGACGTCCGGTCGTGTGTCCACTCCAGGCTGTCTCAGTGACGTCCGGTCCTGTGTCCACTCCAGGCTGTCTCAGTGACGTCCGGTCCTGTGTCCACACCAGGCTGTCTCAGTGACGTCCTGTCCTGTGTCAACTCTAGGCTTTCTCACTGATTCCCGGTGGTGAGTCCACACCAGGCTGTCTCAGTGACGTCCTGTCCTGTGTCTACTCCAGGCTTTCTCACTGATTCCCGGTGGTGTGTCCACTCCAGGCTGTCTCAGTGACGTCCGGTCGTGTGTCCACTCCAGGCTGACTCAGTGACATCCTGTCCTGTGTCAACTCCAGGCTGACTCAGTGACGTCAGGTCGTGTGTACACTCCAGGCAGTCTCAGTGACGCCCGGTCCTGTGTCCACACCAGGCTGTCTCAGTGACGCACGGTCCTGTGTCCACACCAGGCTGTCTCAGTCACGTCCTGTCCTGTGTCAACTCCAGGCAGTCTCAGTGACGTCAGGTCGTGTGTCCGCTCCAGGCAGTCTCAGTGACGCCCGGTCCTGTGTCCGCTCCAGGCAGTCTCAGTGACGCCCTGTCGTGTGTCCGCTCCAGGCTGACTCAGTGACGCGCGGTCCTGTGTCCGCTCCAGGCTGACTCAGTGACGCCGGGTCGTGTGTCCTCTCCAGGCAGTCTCAGTGACGTCCGGTCGTGTGTCCGCTCCAGGCAGTCTCAGTGACGCCCGGTCGTGTGTCCGCTCCAGGCAGTCTCAGTGACGCCCGGTTGTGTGTCCTCTCCAGGCAGTCTCAGTGACGCCCGGTCGTGTGTCCTCTCCAGGCAGACTCAGTGACGTCCTGTCCTGTGTCCGCTCCAGGCAGTCTGAGTGACGTCCGGCCGTGTGTCCGCTCCAGGCTGTCTCAGTGACGTCCGGCCGTGTGCCGCTCCAGGCTGTCTCAGTGACGTCCGGCCGTGTGTCCGCTCCAGGTTGTCTCAGTGACGTCCGGCCGTGTGTCCACACCAGGCTGTCTCAGTCATGTCCGGTCGTCTGTCCACTCCAGGCTTTCTCACTGATTCCCGGTGGTGTGTCCACTCCAGGCTGTCTCAGTGACGTCCAGTCGTGTGTCCACTCCAGGCTGACTCAGTGACGTCCTGTCCTGTGTCAACTCCAGGCTGACTCAGTGACGTCCTGTCCTGTGTCAACTCCAGGCAGTCTCAGTGACGTCAGGTCGTGTGTCCACTCCAGGCAGTCTCAGTGACGCCCGGTCCTGTGTCCACACCAGGCTGTCTCAGTCACGTCCTGTCCTGTGTCAACTCCAGGCAGTCTCAGTGACGCCCGGTCCTGTGTCCGCTCCAGGCAGTCTCAGTGACGCCCGGTCCTGTGTCCGCTCCAGGCTGACTCAGTGGCGCCCGGTCGTGTGTCTGCTCCAGGCTGACTCAGTGATGTCCACTCATGTGTCTACTCCAGGCTGTCTCAGTGATGTCCAGTAGTTTGTTCACTCCAGGCTGTCCCAGTGATGTCCAGTCGTGTGTCCTCTCCAGGTTGTCTCAGTGATGTCCGGTTGTGTGTCCACTCCAGGCTGTCTCAATGACGTCCGGTCGTGTGTCCACTCCAGGCTGTCTCAATGACGTCCGGTCGTCTGTCTACTCCAGGCTTTCTCAGTGACGCCTGGTCCTGTGTCCATACCAGGCTGTCTCAGTCATGTCCGGTCGTCTGTCCACTCCAGGCTTTCTCACTGATTCCCGGTGGTGTGTCCACTCCAGGCAGTCTCAGTGACGTCCGGTCCTGTGTCCACTCCAGGCTGTCACAGTGACGTCCGGTCCTGTGTCCACTCCAGGCTGTCTCAGTGACGTCCGGTCCTGTGTCCACTCCAGGCTGTCTCAGTGACGTCCGGTCCTGTGTCCACACCAGGCTGTCTCAGTGACGTCCTGTCCTGTGTCCACACCAGGCTGTCTCAGTGACGTCCTGTCCTGTGTCCACTCCAGGCTGTCTCAGTGACGTCCGGTCCTGTGTCCACACCAGGCTGTCTCAGTGACGTCCTGTCCTGTGTCAACTCCAGGCTTTCTCACTGATTCCCGGTGGTGTGTCCACACCAGGCTGTCTCAGTGACGTCCTGTCCTGTGTCTACTCCAGACTTTCTCACTGATTCCCGGTGGTGTGTCCACTCCAGGCTGTCTCTGTGACGTCCGGTCGTCTGTCCACTCCAGGCTGACTCAGTGACGTCCTGTCCTGTGTCAACTCCAGGCAGACTCAGTGACGTCAGGTCGTGTGTACACTCCAGGCAGTCTCAGTGACGCCCGGTCCTGTGACCACACCAGGCTGTCTCAGTGACGCCCGGTCCTGTGTCCACACCAGGCTGTCTCAGTCATATCCGTCGTCTGTCCACTCCAGGCTTTCTCACTGATTCCCGGTGGGTGTGTCCACTCCAGGCTGTCTCAGTGACGTCCGGTCGTGTGTCCACTCCAGGCTGACTCAGTGCCGCCCGGTCCTGTGTCCGCTCCAGGCAGTCTCAGTGACGCCCGGTCGTGTGTCCGCTCCAGGCTGACTCAGTGACGCACGGTCGTGTGTCCGCTCCAGGCTGACTCAGTGACGCCCGGTCGTGTGTCCTCTCCAGGCAGTCTCAGTGACGTCCGGTCGTGTGTCCGCTCCAGGCAGTCTCAGTGACGCCCGGTCGTGTGTCCGCTCCAGGCAGTCTCAGTGACGCCCGGTCGTGTGTCCTCTCCAGGCAGTCTCAGTGACGCCCGGTCGTGTGTCCTCTCCAGGCAGACTCAGTGACGTCCTGTCCTGTGTCCGCTCCAGGCAGTCTGAGTGACGTCCGGCCGTGTGTCCGCTCCAGGCTGTCTCAGTGACGTCCGGCCGTGTGCCGCTCCAAGCTGTCTCAGTGACGTCCGGCCGTGTGTCCGCTCCAGGTTGTCTCAGTGACGTCCGGCCGTGTGTCCACACCAGGCTGTCTCAGTCACGTCCGGTCGTCTGTCCACTCCAGGCTTTCTCACTGATTCCCGGTGGTGTGTCCACTCCAGGCTGTCTCAGTGACGTCCAGTCGTGTGTCCACTCCAGGCTGACTCAGTGACGTCCTGTCCAGTGTCAACTCCAGGCTGACTCAGTGACGTCCTGTCCTGTGTCAACTCCAGGCAGTCTCAGTGACGTCAGGTCCTGTGTCCGCTCCAGGCAGTCTTAGTGACGCCCGGTCCTGTGTCCGCTCCAGGCTGACTCAGTGGCGCCCGGTCGTGTGTCCGCTCCAGGCTGACTCAGTGATTTCCACTCATGTGTCTACTCCAGGCTGTCTCAGTGATGTCCAGTAGTGTGTCCACTCCAGGCTGTCCCAGTGATGTCCAGTCGTGTGTCCTCTCCAGGTTGTCTCAGTGATGTCCGGTCCTGTGTGCACTCCAGGCTGTCACAGTGACGTCCGGTCCTGTGTCCACTCCAGGCTGTCTCAGTGACGTCTGGTCCTGTGTCCACTCCAGGCTGTCTCAGTGACGTCCGGTCCTGTGTCCACACCAGGCTGTCTCAGTGACGTCCTGTCCTGTGTCCACTCCAGGCTGTCTCAGTGACGTCCGGTCGTGTGTCCACTCCAGGCTGACTCAGTGACGTCCTGTCCTGTGTCAAATCGAGGCAGACTCAGTGACGTCAGGTCGTGTGTACACTCCAGGCAGTCTCAGTGACGCCCGGTCCTGTGTCCTCACCAGGCTGTCTCAGTGACGCCCGGTCCTGTGTCCACACCAGGCTGTCTCAGTCATATCCGTCGTCTGTCCACTCCAGGCTTTCTCACTGATTCCCGGTGGTGTGTCCACTCCAGGCTGTCTCAGTGACGTCCGGTCGTGTGTCCACTCCAGGCTGACTCAGTGACGTCCTGTCCTGTGTCAACTCCAGGCTGACTCAGTGACGTCCTGTCCTGTGTTAACTCCAGGCAGTCTCAGTGACGTCAGGTCGTGTGTCCACTCCAGGCAGTCTCAGTGACACCCGGTCCTGTGTCCACACCAGGCTGTCTCAGTCACGTCCTGTCCTGTGTCAACTCCAGGCAGTCTCAGTGACGCCCGGTCCTGTGTCCGCTCCAGGCAGTCTCAGTGACGCCCGGTCGTGTGTCCGCTCCAGGCTGACTCAGTGACGCACGGTCGTGTGTCCACACCAGGCTGTCTCAGTCATGTCCGGTCGTCTGTCCACTCCATGCTTTCTCACTGATTCCCGGTAGTGTGTCTACTCCAGGCTGTCTCAGTGATGTCCGGCCGTGTGTATACTCCAGGCTGTCTCAGTGATGTCCAGCCGTGTGTATACTCCAGGCTGTCTCAGTGATGTCCGGCCGTGTGTATACTCCAGGCTATCTCAGTGATGCCCGGTCGTATGTCCACTCCAGGCTGTCTCAGTGATGCCCGGTCCTGTGTCCACACCAGGCTGTCTCAGTCATGTCCAATAGTGTGTCCACTCCAGGCTGTCTCAGTGATGTCCTGTCCTGTGTCAATTCCAGGCAGTCTCAGTGATGTCAGGTCCTGTGTCAACTCCAGGCTTTCTCACTGATTCCCGGTGGTGTGTCCACTCCAGGCTGTCTCAGTGACGTCCGGTCGTGTGTCCCATCCAGGCTGTCTCAGTGGTGTCCTGTCGTGTTTCCACTCCAGGCTGTCTCAGTGATGTCCTGTCCTGTGTCCACTCCAGGCTGTCTCAGTGATGTCCGGCCGTGTGTCCGCTCCAAGCTGTCTCAGTGATGCCCGGCGGTGTGTCCTGTGCAGTCTGCCTCAGTAATGTCCTGTCGTGTGTCCGCTCCAGGCTGTCTCAGTGATGTTCGGTCCTGTGTCCACACCAGGCATTCTCACTGATTCCCGGTGGTGTGTCCACTCCAGGCTGTCTCAGTGACGTCCGGTCCTGTGTCCACTCCAGGCTGTCTCAGTGACGTCCGGTCCTGTGTCCACACCAGGCTGTCTCAGTGACGTCCGGTCCTGTGTCCACTCGAGGCTGTCTCAGTGACGTCCGGTCCTGTGTCCACTCGAAGCTGCCGCACTGACGTCCGGTCCTGTGTCCACACCAGGCTGTCTCAGTGACGTCCTGTCCTGTGTCTACTCCAGGCTTTCTCACTGATTCCCGGTGGTGTGTCCACTCCAGGCTGTCTCAGTGACGTCCTATCCTGTGTCCACTCCAGGCTATCTCACTGATTCCCGGTGGTGTGTCCACTCCAGGCTGTCTCAGTGACGTCCGGTCGTGTGTCCACTCCAGTCTGTCTCAATGACGTCCGGTCGTCTGTCTACTCCAGGCTTTCTCAGTGACGCCCGGTCCTGTGTCCACACCAGGCTGTCTCAGTCATGTCCGGTCGTCTGTCCACTCCAGGCTGTCTCACTGATTCACGGTGGTGTGTCCACTCCAGTCTGTCTCAGTGACGTCCGGTCGTGTGTCTACTCCAGGCTGTCTCAGTGACGTCCGGTCGTCTGTCTACACCAGGCTTTCTCACTGATTCCCGGTGGTATGTCCGCTCCAGGCTGTCTCAGTGACGTCTGGTCGTGTGTCCACTCCAGGCTGTCTCAGTGACGTCCGGTCCTGTGTCCACACCAGGCTGTCTCAGTGACGTCCGGTCGTGTGTCCACTCCAGGCTGTCTCAGTGACGTCTGGTCGTCTGTCTACTCCAGGCTTTCTCACTGATTCCCGGTGGTGTGTCCACTCCAGGCTGTCTCAGTGACGTCCGGTCGTGTGTCCTCACCAGGGTGTCTCAGTGACGTCCTGTCCTGTGTCAACTCCAGGCTTTCTCACTGATTCCCGGTGGTGTGTCCACTCCAGGCTGTCTCAGTGTCGTCCGGTCGTGTGTCCACTCCAGGCTGTCTCAGTGACGTCCGGTCCAGTGTCCACTCCAGGCTGTCTCAGTGACGTCCGGTCGTGTGTCTACTCCAGGCTGTCTCAGTGATGCCCGGTCCTGTGTCCACACCAGGCTGTCTCAGTCATTTCCAATCGTGTGTCCACTCCAGGCTGTCTCAGTGATGTCCGGTCGTCTGTCCACTCCAGGCTTTCTCACTGATTCCCGGTGGTGTGTCCACTCCAGGCTGTCTCAGTGACGTCCGGTCATGTGTCCACTCCAGGCTGTCTCAGTGATGTCCGGTCCTGTGTCCACTCCAGTCTGTCTCAATGACGTCCGGTCGTCTGTCTACTCCAGGCTTTCGCAGTGACGCCCGGTCCTGTGTCCACACCAGGCTGTCTCAGGCATGTCCGGTCGTCTGTCCACTCCAGGCTTTCTCACTGATTCACGGTGGTGTGTCCACTCCAGGCTGTCTCAGTGACGTCCGGTCGTGTGTCTACTCCAGGCTGTCTCAGTGACGTCCGGTCGTCTGTCTACTCCAGGCTTTCTCACTGATTCCCGGTGGTGTGTCCACTCCAGGCTGTCTCAGTGACGTCTGGTCGTGTGTCCACTCCAGGCTGTCTCAGTGACGTCCGGTCCTGTGTCCACTCCAGGCTGTCTCAGTGACTTCCGGTCCTGTGTCCACACCAGGCTGTCTCAGTGACGTCCGGTCGTGTGTCCACTCCAGGCTGTCTCAGTGACGTCCGGTCGTGTGTCTACTCCAGGCTGTCTCAGTGATGCCCGGTCCTGTGTCCACACCAGGCTGTCTCAGTCATTTCCAATCGTGTGTCCACTCCAGGCTGTCTCAGTGATGTCCGGTCGTCTGTCCACTCCAGGCTTTCTCACTGATTCCCGGTGGTGTGTCCACTCCAGGCTGTCTCAGTGACGTCCGGTCATGTGTCCACTCCAGGCTGTCTCAGTGATGTCCGGTCCTGTGTCCACTCCAGTCTGTCTCAATGACGTCCGGTCGTCTGTCTACTCCAGGCTTTCGCAGTGACGCCCGGTCCTGTGTCCACACCAGGCTGTCTCAGGCATGTCCGGTCGTCTGTCCACTCCAGGCTTTCTCACTGATTCACGGTGGTGTGTCCACTCCAGGCTGTCTCAGTGACGTCCGGTCGTGTGTCTACTCCAGGCTGTCTCAGTGACGTCCGGTCGTCTGTCTACTCCAGGCTTTCTCACTGATTCCCGGTGGTGTGTCCACTCCAGGCTGTCTCAGTGACGTCTGGTCGTGTGTCCACTCCAGGCTGTCTCAGTGACGTCCGGTCCTGTGTCCACTCCAGGCTGTCTCAGTGACTTCCGGTCCTGTGTCCACACCAGGCTGTCTCAGTGACGTCCGGTCGTGTGTCCACTCCAGGCTGTCTCAGTGACGTCTGGTCGTCTGTCTACTCCAGGCTTTCTCACTGATTCCCGGTGGTGTGTCCACTCCAGGCAGTCTCAGTGACGTCCGGTCATGTGTCCACACCAGGGTGTCTCAGTGACGTCCTGTCCTGTGTCAACTCCAGGCTTTCTCACTGATTCCCGGTGGTGTGTCCACTCCAGGCTGTCTCAGTGTCGTCCGGTCGTGTGTCCACTCCAGGCTGTCTCAGTGACGTCCGGTCCTGTGTCCACACCAGGCTGTCTCAGTGACGTCCTGTCCTGTGTCTACTCCAGGCTTTCTCACTGATTCCCGGTCATGTGTCCACTCCAGGCTGTCTCAGTGACGTTCGGTCCTGTGTCCACACCAGGCTGCCTCAGTGACGTCCGGTAGTGTGTCCGCTCCAGGCATTCTCACTGATTCCCGGTGGTGTGTCTGCTCCAGGCTGTCTCAGTGACATCCGGTCGTCTGTCTACTCCAGGCTTTCTCACTGATTCCCGGTGGTGTGTCCACTCCAGGCTGTCTCAGTGAAGTCTGGTCCTGTGTGCACTCAAGGCTGTCTCAGTGACGTCCGGGCCTGTGTCCACTCCAGGCTGTCTCAGTGACGTCCGGTCGTGTGTCCACTCCAGGCTGTCTCAGTGACGTCCGGTCGTTTGTCTACTCCAGGCTTTCTCACTGATTCCCGGTGGTGTGTCCACTCCAGGCTGTCTCAGTGACGTCCGGTCGTGTGTCCACACCAGGCTGTCTCAGTGACGTCCTTTCCTGTGTCAACTCCAGGCTTTCACACTGATTCCCGGTGGTGTGTCCACTCCAGTCTGTCTCAGTGACGTCCGGTCGTGTGTCCACTCCAGGCTGTCTCAGTGACGTCCGGTCCAGTGTCCACTCCAGGCTGTCTCAGTGACTTCCGGTCCTGTGTCCACACCAGGCTGTGTCAGTGACGTCCTGTCCTGTGTCTACTCCTGGCTTTCTCACTGATTCCCGGTGGTGTGTCCACGCCAGGCTGTCTCAGTGACGTCCGGTCGTGTGTCCACTCCAGGCTGTCTCAGTGACGTCCGGTCCTGTGTCCACTCCAGGCTGTCTCAGTGACGTCCGGTCCTGTGTCCACACCAGGCTGTCTCAGTGACGTCCTGTCCTGTGTCAACTCCAAGCTTTCTCACTGATTCCCGGTGGTGTGTCCACGCCAGGCTGTCTCAGTGACGTCCGGTCGTGTGTCCACTCCAGGCTGTGTCAGTGACGTCCGGTCCTGTGTCCACTCCTGGCTTTCTCACTGATTCCCGGTGGTGTGTCCACGCCAGGCTGTCTCAGTGACGTCCGGTCGTGTGTCCACTCCAGGCTGTCTCAGTGACGTCCGGTCCTGTGTCCACTCCAGGCTGTCTCAGTGCCGTCCGGTCGTGTGTCCACTCCAGGAAGTCTCAGTGACATCCGGTCCTGTGTCCACTCCAGGCTGTCTCAGTGACGTCCTGTCCTGTGTCTACTCCAGGCTTTCTCACTGATTCCCGGTGGTGTGTCCACTCCAGGCTGTCTCAGTGACGTCCGGTCCTGTGTCCACTCCAGGCTGTCTCAGTGACGTCCTATCCTGTGTCCACTCCAGGCTTTCTCACTTATTCACGGTGGTGTGTCCACTGCAGGCTGTCTCAGTGACGTCCGGTCGTGTGTCTACTCCAGGCTGTCTCAGTGATGTCCGGTCGTCTGTCTACTCCAGGCTTTCTCACTGATTCCCGGTGGTGTGTCCACTCCAGGCTGTCTCAGTGACGTCTGGTCGTGTGTCCACTCCAGGCTGTCTCAGTGACGTCCGGTCCTGTGTCCACTCCAGGCTGTCACAGTGACGTCCGGTCCTGTGTCCACACCAGGCTGTCTCAGTGACGTCCGGTCCTGTGTCGACTCGAGGCTGTCTCAGTGACGTCCGGTCCTGTGTCCACTCCAAGCTGCCTCAGTGACGTCCTGTCCTGTGTCCACACCAGGCTGTCTCAGTGACGTCCTATCCTGTGCCTACTCCAGGCTTTCTCACTGATTCCCTGTGGTGTGTCCACTCCCGGCTGTCTCAGTGACGTCCGGTCCTGTGTCCACTCCAGGCTGTCTCAGTGACGTCCTGTCCTGTGTCCACTCCAGTCTGTCTCAGTGACGTCCTGTCCTGTGTCCACTCCAGGCTATCTCATTGATTCCCGGTGGTGTGTCCACTCCAGGCTGTCTCAGTGACGTCCGGTCGTGTGTCCACTCCAGGCTGTCTCAATGACGTCCGGTCGTCTGTCTACTCCAGGCTTTCTCAGTGACAACCGGTCCTGTGTCCACACCAGGCTGTCTCAGTCATGTCCGGTCGTCTGTCCACTCCAGGCTTTCTCACTGATTCACGGTGGTGTGTCCACTCCAGGCTGTCTCAGTGACGTCCGGTCCTGTGTCCACTCCAGGCTGTCTCAGTGACGTCCGGTCCTGTGTCCACACCAGGCTGTCTCAGTGACGTCCGGTCCTGTGTCCACTCGAGGCTGTCTCAGTGACGTCCGGTCCTGTGTCCACTCGAAGCTGCCTCACTGACGTCCGGTCCTGTGTCCACACCAGGCTGTCTCAGTGACGTCCTGTCCTGTGTCTACTCCAGGCTTTCTCACTGATTCCCGGTGGTGTGTCCACTCCAGGCTGTCTCAGTGACGTCCTATCCTGTGTCCACTCCAGGCTATCTCACTGATTCCCGGTGGTGTGTCCACTCCAGGCTGTCTCAGTGACGTCCGGTCGTGTGTCCACTCCAGTCTGTCTCAATGACGTCCGGTCGTCTGTCTACTCCAGGCTTTCTCAGTGACGCCCGGTCCTGTGTCCACACCAGGCTGTCTCAGTCATGTCCGGTCGTCTGTCCACTCCAGGCTGTCTCACTGATTCACGGTGGTGTGTCCACTCCAGTCTGTCTCAGTGACGTCCGGTCGTGTGTCTACTCCAGGCTGTCTCAGTGACGTCCGGTCGTCTGTCTACACCAGGCTTTCTCACTGATTCCCGGTGGTGTGTCCGCTCCAGGCTGTCTCAGTGACGTCTGGTCGTGTGTCCACTCCAGGCTGTCTCAGTGACGTCCGGTCCTGTGTCCACACCAGGCTGTCTCAGTGACGTCCGGTCGTGTGTCCACTCCAGGCTGTCTCAGTGACGTCTGGTCGTCTGTCTACTCCAGGCTTTCTCACTGATTCCCGGTGGTGTGTCCACTCCAGGCTGTCTCAGTGACGTCCGGTCGTTTGTCCTCACCAGGGTGTCTCAGTGACGTCCTGTCCTGTGTCAACTCCAGGTTTTTCTCACTGATTCCCGGTGGTGTGTCCACTCCAGGCTGTCTCAGTGTCGTCCGGTCGTGTGTCCACTCCAGGCTGTCTCAGTGACGTCCGGTCCAGTGTCCACTCCAGGCTGTCTCAGTGACGTCCGGTCGTGTGTCTACTCCAGGCTGTCTCAGTGATGCCCGGTCCTGTGTCCACACCAGGCTGTCTCAGTCATTTCCAATCGTGTGTCCACTCCAGGCTGTCTCAGTGATGTCCGGTCGTCTGTCCACTCCAGGCTTTCTCACTGATTCCCGGTGGTGTGTCCACTCCAGGCTGTCTCAGTGACGTCCGGTCATGTGTCCACTCCAGGCTGTCTCAGTGATGTCCGGTCCTGTGTCCACTCCAGCCTGTCTCAATGACGTCCGGTCGTCTGTCTACTCCAGGCTTTCGCAGTGACGCCCGGTCCTGTGTCCACACCAGGCTGTCTCAGGCATGTCCGGTCGTCTGTCCACTCCAGGCTTTCTCACTGATTCACGGTGGTGTGTCCACTCCAGGCTGTCTCAGTGACGTCCGGTCGTGTGTCTACTCCAGGCTGTCTCAGTGACGTCCGGTCGTCTGTCTACTCCAGGCTTTCTCACTGATTCCCGGTGGTGTGTCCACTCCAGGCTGTCTCAGTGACGTCTGGTCGTGTGTCCACTCCAGGCTGTCTCAGTGACGTCCGGTCCTGTGTCCACTCCAGGCTGTCTCAGTGACTTCCGGTCCTGTGTCCACACCAGGCTGTCTCAGTGACGTCCGGTCGTGTGTCCACTCCAGGCTGTCTCAGTGACGTCTGGTCGTCTGTCTACTCCAGGCTTTCTCACTGATTCCCGGTGGTGTGTCCACTCCAGGCTGTCTCAGTGACGTCCGGTCATGTGTCCACATCAGGGTGTCTCAGTGACGTCCTGTCCTGTGTCAACTCCAGGCTTTCTCACTGATTCCCGGTGGTGTGTCCACTCCAGGCTGTCTCAGTGTCGTCCGGTCGTGTGTCCACTCCAGGCTGTCTCAGTGACGTCCGGTCGTGTGTCCACTCCAGGGTGTCTCAGTGACGTCCGGTCCTGTGTCCACACCAGGCTGTGTCAGTGACGTCCTGTCCTGTGTCTACTCCAGGCTTTCTCACTGATTCCCGGTCATGTGTCCACTCCAGGCTGTCTCAGTGACGTTCGGTCCTGTGTCCACACCAGGCTGCCTCAGTGACGTCCGGTAGTGTGTCCGCTCCAGGCATTCTCACTGATTCCCGGTGGTGTGTCTACTCCAGGCTGTCTCAGTGACATCCGGTCGTCTGTCTACTCCAGGCTTTCTCACTGATTCCCGGTGGTGTGTCCACTCCAGGCTGTCTCAGTGAAGTCTGGTCCTGTGTGCACTCAAGGCTGTCTCAGTGACGTCCGGGCCTGTGTCCACTCCAGGCTGTCTCAGTGACGTCCGGGCCTGTGTCCACTCCAGGCTGTCTCAGTGACGTCCGGTCGTGTGTCCACTCCAGGCTGTCTCAGTGACGTCCGGTCGTTTGTCTACTCCAGGCTTTCTCACTGATTCCCGGTGGTGTGTCCACTCCAGGCTGTCTCAGTGACGTCCGGTCGTGTGTCCACACCAGGCTGTCTCAGTGACGTCCTTTCCTGTGTCAACTCCAGGCTTTCACACTGATTCCCGGTGGTGTGTCCACTCCAGTCTGTCTCAGTGACGTCCGGTCGTGTGTCCACTCCAGGCTGTCTCAGTGACGTCCGGTCCAGTGTCCACTCCAGGCTGTCTCAGTGACTTCCGGTCCTGTGTCCACACCAGGCTGTGTCAGTGACGTCCTGTCCTGTGTCTACTCCTGGCTTTCTCACTGATTCCCGGTGGTGTGTCCACGCCAGGCTGTCTCAGTGACGTCCGGTCGTGTGTCCACTCCAGGCTGTCTCAGTGACGTCCGGTCCTGTGTCCACTCCAGGCTGTCTCAGTGACGTCCGGTCCTGTGTCCACACCAGGCTGTCTCAGTGACGTCCTGTCCTGTGTCAACTCCAAGCTTTCTCACTGATTCCCGGTGGTGTGTCCACGCCAGGCTGTCTCAGTGACGTCCGGTCGTGTGTCCACTCCAGGCTGTGTCAGTGACGTCCGGTCCTGTGTCCACTCCTGGCTTTCTCACTGATTCCCGGTGGTGTGTCCACGCCAGGCTGTCTCAGTGACGTCCGGTCGTGTGTCCACTCCAGGCTGTCTCAGTGACGTCCGGTCCTGTGTCCACTCCAGGCTGTCTCAGTGCCGTCCGGTCGTGTGTCCACTCCAGGAAGTCTCAGTGACATCCGGTCCTGTGCCCACTCCAGGCTGTCTCAGTGACGTCCGGTCCTGTGTCCAAACCAGGCTGTCTCAGTGACGTCCGGTCCTGTGTCCACTCGAGGCTGTCTCAGTGACGTCCGGTCCTGTGTCCACTCGAAGCTGCCTCAGTGACGTCCGGTCCTGTGTCCACACCAGGCTGTCTCAGTGACGTCCTGTCCTGTGTCTAGTCCAGGCTTTCTCACTGATTCCCGGTGGTGTGTCCACTCCAGGCTGTCTCAGTGACGTCCGGTCCAGTGTCCACTCCAGGCTGTCTCAGTGACGTCCTATCCTGTGTCCACTCCAGGCTTTCTCACTTATTCACGGTGGTGTGTCCACTCCAGGCTGTCTCAGTGACGTCCGGTCGTGTGTCTACTCCAGGCTGTCTCAGTGATGTCCGGTCGTCTGTCTACTCCAGGCTTTCTCACTGATTCCCGGTGGTGTGTCCACTCCAGGCTGTCTCAGTGACGTCTGGTCGTGTGTCCACTCCAGGCTGTCTCAGTGACGTCCGGTCCTGTGTCCACTCCAGGCTGTCTCAGTGACGTCCGGTCCTGTGTCCACACCAGGCTGTCTCAGTGACGTCCGGTCCTGTGTCGACTCGAGGCTGTCTCAGTGACGTCCGGTCCTGTGTCCACTCCAAGCTGCCTCAGTGACGTCCTGTCCTGTGTCCACACCAGGCTGTCTCAGTGACGTCCTATCCTGTGCCTACTCCAGGCTTTCTCACTGATTCCCTGTGGTGTGTCCACTCCCGGCTGTCTCAGTGACGTCCGGTCCTGTGTCCACTCCAGGCTGTCTCAGTGACGTCCTGTCCTGTGTCCACTCCAGTCTGTCTCAGTGACGTCCTGTCCTGTGTCCACTCCAGGCTATCTCATTGATTCCCGGTGGTGTGTCCACTCCAGGCTGTCTCAGTGACGTCCGGTCGTGTGTCCACTCCAGGCTGTCTCAATGACATCCGGTCGTCTGTCTACTCCAGGCTTTCTCAGTGACAACCGGTCCTGTGTCCACACCAGGCTGTCTCAGTCATGTCCGGTCGTCTGTCCACTCCAGGCTTTCTCACTGATTCACGGTGGTGTGTCCACTCCAGGCTGTCTCAGTGACGTCCGGTCCTGTGTCCACTCCAGGCTGTCTCAGTGACGTCCGGTCCTGTGTCCACACCAGGCTGTCTCAGTGACGTCCGGTCCTGTGTCCACTCGAGGCTGTCTCAGTGACGTCCGGTCCTGTGTCCACTCGAAGCTGCCTCACTGACGTCCGGTCCTGTGTCCACACCAGGCTGTCTCAGTGACGTCCTGTCCTGTGTCTACTCCAGGCTTTCTCACTGATTCCCGGTGGTGTGTCCACTCCAGGCTGTCTCAGTGACGTCCTATCCTGTGTCCACTCCAGGCTATCTCACTGATTCCCGGTGGTGTGTCCACTCCAGGCTGTCTCAGTGACGTCCGGTCGTGTGTCCACTCCAGTCTGTCTCAATGACGTCCGGTCGTCTGTCTACTCCAGGCTTTCTCAGTGACGCCCGGTCCTGTGTCCACACCAGGCTGTCTCAGTCATGTCCGGTCGTCTGTCCACTCCAGGCTGTCTCACTGATTCACGGTGGTGTGTCCACTCCAGTCTGTCTCAGTGACGTCCGGTCGTGTGTCTACTCCAGGCTGTCTCAGTGACGTCCGGTCGTCTGTCTACACCAGGCTTTCTCACTGATTCCCGGTGGTGTGTCCGCTCCAGGCTGTCTCAGTGACGTCTGGTCGTGTGTCCACTCCAGGCTGTCTCAGTGACGTCCGGTCCTGTGTCCACACCAGGCTGTCTCAGTGACGTCCGGTCGTGTGTCCACTCCAGGCTGTCTCAGTGACGTCTGGTCGTCTGTCTACTCCAGGCTTTCTCACTGATTCCCGGTGGTGTGTCCACTCCAGGCTGTCTCAGTGACGTCCGGTCGTTTGTCCTCACCAGGGTGTCTCAGTGACGTCCTGTCCTGTGTCAACTCCAGGTTTTTCTCACTGATTCCCGGTGGTGTGTCCACTCCAGGCTGTCTCAGTGTCGTCCGGTCGTGTGTCCACTCCAGGCTGTCTCAGTGACGTCCGGTCCAGTGTCCACTCCAGGCTGTCTCAGTGACGTCCGGTCGTGTGTCTACTCCAGGCTGTCTCAGTGATGCCCGGTCCTGTGTCCACACCAGGCTGTCTCAGTCATTTCCAATCGTGTGTCCACTCCAGGCTGTCTCAGTGACGTCCGGTCATGTGTCCACTCCAGGCTGTCTCAGTGATGTCCGGTCCTGTGTCCACTCCAGCCTGTCTCAATGACGTCCGGTCGTCTGTCTACTCCAGGCTTTCGCAGTGACGCACGGTCCTGTGTCCACACCAGGCTGTCTCAGGCATGTCCGGTCGTCTGTCCACTCCAGGCTTTCTCACTGATTCACGGTGGTGTGTCCACTCCAGGCTGTCTCAGTGACGTCCGGTCGTGTGTCTACTCCAGGCTGTCTCAGTGACGTCCGGTCGTCTGTCTACTCCAGGCTTTCTCACTGATTCCCGGTGGTGTGTCCACTCCAGGCAGTCTCAGTGACGTCTGGTCGTGTGTCCACTCCAGGCTGTCTCAGTGACGTCCGGTCCTGTGTCCACTCCAGGCTGTCTCAGTGACTTCCGGTCCTGTGTCCACACCAGGCTGTCTCAGTGACGTCCGGTCGTGTGTCCACTCCAGGCTGTCTCAGTGGCGTCTGGTCGTCTGTCTACTCCAGGCTTTCTCACTGATTCCCGGTGGTGTGTCCACTCCAGGCTGTCTCAGTGACGTCCGGTCATGTGTCCACATCAGGGTGTCTCAGTGACGTCCTGTCCTGTGTCAACTCCAGGCTTTCTCACTGATTCCCGGTGGTGTGTCCACTCCAGGCTGTCTCAGTGTCGTCCGGTCGTGTGTCCACTCCAGGCTGTCTCAGTGACGTCCGGTCGTGTGTCCACTCCAGGGTGTCTCAGTGACGTCCGGTCCTGTGTCCACACCAGGCTGTCTCAGTGACGTCCTGTCCTGTGTCTACTCCAGGCTTTCTCACTGATTCCCGGTCATGTGTCCACTCCAGGCTGTCTCAGTGACGTTCGGTCCTGTGTCCACACCAGGCTGCCTCAGTGACGTCCGGTAGTGTGTCCGCTCCAGGCATTCTCACTGATTCCCGGTGGTGTGTCTACTCCAGGCTGTCTCAGTGACATCCGGTCGTCTGTCTACTCCAGGCTTTCTCACTGATTCCCGGTGGTGTGTCCACTCCAGGCTGTCTCAGTGAAGTCTGGTCCTGTGTGCACTCAAGGCTGTCTCAGTGACGTCCGGGCCTGTGTCCACTCCAGGCTGTCTCAGTGACGTCCGGGCCTGTGTCCACTCCAGGCTGTCTCAGTGACGTCCGGTCGTGTGTCCACTCCAGGCTGTCTCAGTGACGTCCGGTCGTTTGTCTACTCCAGGCTTTCTCACTGATTCCCGGTGGTGTGTCCACTCGAGGCTGTCTCAGTGACGTCCGGTCCTGTGTCCACACCAGGCTGTCTCAGTGACGTCCGGTCCTGTGTCCACTCGAGGCTGTCTCAGTGACGTCCGGTCCTGTGTCCACTCGAAGCTGCCTCACTGACGTCCGGTCCTGTGTCCACACCAGGCTGTCTCAGTGACGTCCTGTCCTGTGTCTACTCCAGGCTTTCTCACTGATTCCCGGTGGTGTGTCCACTCCAGGCTGTCTCAGTGACGTCCTATCCTGTGTCCACTCCAGGCTATCTCACTGATTCCCGGTGGTGTGTCCACTCCAGGCTGTCTCAGTGACGTCCGGTCGTGTGTCCACTCCAGTCTGTCTCAATGACGTCCGGTCGTCTGTCTACTCCAGGCTTTCTCAGTGACGCCCGGTCCTGTGTCCACACCAGGCTGTCTCAGTCATGTCCGGTCGTCTGTCCACTCCAGGCTGTCTCACTGATTCACGGTGGTGTGTCCACTCCAGTCTGTCTCAGTGACGTCCGGTCGTGTGTCTACTCCAGGCTGTCTCAGTGACGTCCGGTCGTCTGTCTACACCAGGCTTTCTCACTGATTCCCGGTGGTGTGTCCACTCCAGGCTGTCTCAGTGACGTCCTATCCTGTGTCCACTCCAGGCTATCTCACTGATTCCCGGTGGTGTGTCCACTCCAGGCTGTCTCAGTGACGTCCGGTCGTGTGTCCACTCCAGGCTGTCTCAGTGACGTCCGGTCGTTTGTCTACTCCAGGCTTTCTCACTGATTCCCGGTGGTGTGTCCACTCGAGGCTGTCTCAGTGACGTCCGGTCCTGTGTCCACACCAGGCTGTCTCAGTGACGTCCGGTCCTGTGTCCACTCGAGGCTGTCTCAGTGACGTCCGGTCCTGTGTCCACTCGAAGCTGCCTCACTGACGTCCGGTCCTGTGTCCACACCAGGCTGTCTCAGTGACGTCCTGTCCTGTGTCTACTCCAGGCTTTCTCACTGATTCCCGGTGGTGTGTCCACTCCAGGCTGTCTCAGTGACGTCCTATCCTGTGTCCACTCCAGGCTATCTCACTGATTCCCGGTGGTGTGTCCACTCCAGGCTGTCTCAGTGACGTCCGGTCGTGTGTCCACTCCAGTCTGTCTCAATGACGTCCGGTCGTCTGTCTACTCCAGGCTTTCTCAGTGACGCCCGGTCCTGTGTCCACACCAGGCTGTCTCAGTCATGTCCGGTCGTCTGTCCACTCCAGGCTGTCTCACTGATTCACGGTGGTGTGTCCACTCCAGTCTGTCTCAGTGACGTCCGGTCGTGTGTCTACTCCAGGCTGTCTCAGTGACGTCCGGTCGTCTGTCTACACCAGGCTTTCTCACTGATTCCCGGTGGTGTGTCCGCTCCAGGCTGTCTCAGTGACGTCTGGTCGTGTGTCCACTCCAGGCTGTCTCAGTGACGTCCGGTCCTGTGTCCACACCAGGCTGTCTCAGTGACGTCCGGTCGTGTGTCCACTCCAGGCTGTCTCAGTGACGTCTGGTCGTCTGTCTACTCCAGGCTTTCTCACTGATTCCCGGTGGTGTGTCCACTCCAGGCTGTCTCAGTGACGTCCGGTCGTTTGTCCTCACCAGGGTGTCTCAGTGACGTCCTGTCCTGTGTCAACTCCAGGTTTTTCTCACTGATTCCCGGTGGTGTGTCCACTCCAGGCTGTCTCAGTGTCGTCCGGTCGTGTGTCCACTCCAGGCTGTCTCAGTGACGTCCGGTCCAGTGTCCACTCCAGGCTGTCTCAGTGACGTCCGGTCGTGTGTCTACTCCAGGCTGTCTCAGTGATGCCCGGTCCTGTGTCCACACCAGGCTGTCTCAGTCATTTCCAATCGTGTGTCCACTCCAGGCTGTCTCAGTGATGTCCGGTCGTCTGTCCACTCCAGGCTTTCTCACTGATTCCCGGTGGTGTGTCCACTCCAGGCTGTCTCAGTGACGTCCGGTCATGTGTCCACTCCAGGCTGTCTCAGTGATGTCCGGTCCTGTGTCCACTCCAGCCTGTCTCAATGACGTCCGGTCGTCTGTCTACTCCAGGCTTTCGCAGTGACGCCCGGTCCTGTGTCCACACCAGGCTGTCTCAGGCATGTCCGGTCGTCTGTCCACTCCAGGCTTTCTCACTGATTCACGGTGGTGTGTCCACTCCAGGCTGTCTCAGTGACGTCCGGTCGTGTGTCTACTCCAGGCTGTCTCAGTGACGTCCGGTCGTCTGTCTACTCCAGGCTTTCTCACTGATTCCCGGTGGTGTGTCCACTCCAGGCTGTCTCAGTGACGTCTGGTCGTGTGTCCACTCCAGGCTGTCTCAGTGACGTCCGGTCCTGTGTCCACTCCAGGCTGTCTCAGTGACTTCCGGTCCTGTGTCCACACCAGGCTGTCTCAGTGACGTCCGGTCGTGTGTCCACTCCAGGCTGTCTCAGTGACGTCTGGTCGTCTGTCTACTCCAGGCTTTCTCACTGATTCCCGGTGGTGTGTCCACTCCAGGCTGTCTCAGTGACGTCCGGTCATGTGTCCACATCAGGGTGTCTCAGTGACGTCCTGTCCTGTGTCAACTCCAGGCTTTCTCACTGATTCCCGGTGGTGTGTCCACTCCAGGCTGTCTCAGTGTCGTCCGGTCGTGTGTCCACTCCAGGCTGTCTCAGTGACGTCCGGTCGTGTGTCCACTCCAGGGTGTCTCAGTGACGTCCGGTCCTGTGTCCACACCAGGCTGTCTCAGTGACGTCCTGTCCTGTGTCTACTCCAGGCTTTCTCACTGATTCCCGGTCATGTGTCCACTCCAGGCTGTCTCAGTGACGTTCGGTCCTGTGTCCACACCAGGCTGCCTCAGTGACGTCCGGTAGTGTGTCCGCTCCAGGCATTCTCACTGATTCCCGGTGGTGTGTCTACTCCAGGCTGTCTCAGTGACATCCGGTCGTCTGTCTACTCCAGGCTTTCTCACTGATTCCCGGTGGTGTGTCCACTCCAGGCTGTCTCAGTGAAGTCTGGTCCTGTGTGCACTCAAGGCTGTCTCAGTGACGTCCGGGCCTGTGTCCACTCCAGGCTGTCTCAGTGACGTCCGGGCCTGTGTCCACTCCAGGCTGTCTCAGTGACGTCCGGTCGTGTGTCCACTCCAGGCTGTCTCAGTGACGTCCGGTCGTTTGTCTACTCCAGGCTTTCTCACTGATTCCCGGTGGTGTGTCCACTCCAGGCTGTCTCAGTGACGTCCGGTCGTGTGTCCACACCAGGCTGTCTCAGTGACGTCCTTTCCTGTGTCAACTCCAGGCTTTCACACTGATTCCCGGTGGTGTGTCCACTCCAGTCTGTCTCAGTGACGTCCGGTCGTGTGTCCACTCCAGGCTGTCTCAGTGACGTCCGGTCCAGTGTCCACTCCAGGCTGTCTCAGTGACTTCCGGTCCTGTGTCCACACCAGGCTGTGTCAGTGACGTCCTGTCCTGTGTCTACTCCTGGCTTTCTCACTGATTCCCGGTGGTGTGTCCACGCCAGGCTGTCTCAGTGACGTCCGGTCGTGTGTCCACTCCAGGCTGTCTCAGTGACGTCCGGTCCTGTGTCCACTCCAGGCTGTCTCAGTGACGTCCGGTCCTGTGTCCACACCAGGCTGTCTCAGTGACGTCCTGTCCTGTGTCAACTCCAAGCTTTCTCACTGATTCCCGGTGGTGTGTCCACGCCAGGCTGTCTCAGTGACGTCCGGTCGTGTGTCCACTCCAGGCTGTGTCAGTGACGTCCGGTCCTGTGTCCACTCCTGGCTTTCTCACTGATTCCCGGTGGTGTGTCCACGCCAGGCTGTCTCAGTGACGTCCGGTCGTGTGTCCACTCCAGGCTGTCTCAGTGACGTCCGGTCCTGTGTCCACTCCAGGCTGTCTCAGTGCCGTCCGGTCGTGTGTCCACTCCAGGAAGTCTCAGTGACATCCGGTCCTGTGCCCACTCCAGGCTGTCTCAGTGACGTCCGGTCCTGTGTCCAAACCAGGCTGTCTCAGTGACGTCCGGTCCTGTGTCCACTCGAGGCTGTCTCAGTGACGTCCGGTCCTGTGTCCACTCGAAGCTGCCTCAGTGACGTCCGGTCCTGTGTCCACACCAGGCTGTCTCAGTGACGTCCTGTCCTGTGTCTAGTCCAGGCTTTCTCACTGATTCCCGGTGGTGTGTCCACTCCAGGCTGTCTCAGTGACGTCCGGTCCAGTGTCCACTCCAGGCTGTCTCAGTGACGTCCTATCCTGTGTCCACTCCAGGCTTTCTCACTTATTCACGGTGGTGTGTCCACTCCAGGCTGTCTCAGTGACGTCCGGTCGTGTGTCTACTCCAGGCTGTCTCAGTGATGTCCGGTCGTCTGTCTACTCCAGGCTTTCTCACTGATTCCCGGTGGTGTGTCCACTCCAGGCTGTCTCAGTGACGTCTGGTCGTGTGTCCACTCCAGGCTGTCTCAGTGACGTCCGGTCCTGTGTCCACTCCAGGCTGTCTCAGTGACGTCCGGTCCTGTGTCCACACCAGGCTGTCTCAGTGACGTCCGGTCCTGTGTCGACTCGAGGCTGTCTCAGTGACGTCCGGTCCTGTGTCCACTCCAAGCTGCCTCAGTGACGTCCTGTCCTGTGTCCACACCAGGCTGTCTCAGTGACGTCCTATCCTGTGCCTACTCCAGGCTTTCTCACTGATTCCCTGTGGTGTGTCCACTCCCGGCTGTCTCAGTGACGTCCGGTCCTGTGTCCACTCCAGGCTGTCTCAGTGACGTCCTGTCCTGTGTCCACTCCAGTCTGTCTCAGTGACGTCCTGTCCTGTGTCCACTCCAGGCTATCTCATTGATTCCCGGTGGTGTGTCCACTCCAGGCTGTCTCAGTGACGTCCGGTCGTGTGTCCACTCCAGGCTGTCTCAATGACATCCGGTCGTCTGTCTACTCCAGGCTTTCTCAGTGACGCCCGGTCCTGTGTCCACACCAGGCTGTCTCAGTCATGTCCGGTCGTCGGTCCACTCCAGGCTTTCTCACTGATTCACGGTGGTGTGTCCACTCCAGGCTGTCTCAGTGACGTCCGGTCCTGTGTCCACACCAGGCTGTCTCAGTGACGTCCTGTCCTGTGTCTACTCCAGGCTTTCTCACTGATTCCCGGTGGTGTGTCCACTCCAGGCTGTCTCAGTGACGTCCGGTCCTGTGTCCACTCCAGGCTGCCTCAGTGACGTCCGGTCCTGTGTCCACTCCAGGCTGTCTCAGTGACGTCCGGTCCTGTGTCCACACCAGGCTGTCTCAGTGACGTCCTGTCCTGTGTCCACTCCAGGCTGTCTCAGTGACGTCCGGTCCTGTGTCCACTCCAGGCTGTCTCAGTGACGTCCGGTCCTGTGTCCACACCAGGCTGTCTCAGTGACGTCCTGTCCTGTGTCAACTCTAGGCTTTCTCACTGATTCCCGGTGGTGTGTCCACACCAGGCTGTCTCAGTGACGTCTGGTCTTGTGTCCACTCCAGGCTGTCTCAGTGACGTCCGGTCGTCTATCTACTCCAGGCTTTCTCACTGATTCCCAGTGGTGTGTCCACTCCAGACTTTCTCACTGATTCCCGGTGGTGTGTCCACTCCAGGCTGTGTCAGTGACGTCCGGTCATGTGTCCACTCCAGGCTGTCTCAGTGACTTCCGGTCCTGTGTCCACACCAGGCTGTCTCAGTGACGTCCTGTCCTGTGTCTACTCCTGGCTTTCTCACTGATTCCCGGTGGTGTGTCCACGCCAGGCTGTGTCAGTGACGTCCGGTCGTGTGTCCACTCCAGGCTGTCTCAGTGACGTCCGGTCCTGTGTCCACTCCAGGCTGTCTCAGTGACGTCCGGTCCTGTGTCCACTCCAGGCTGTCTCAGTGACGTCCGGTCCTGTGTCCACTCCAGGCTGTCTCAGTGACGTCCGGTCCTGTGTCCACACCAGGCTGTCTCAGTGACGTCCTGTCCTGTGTCAACTCCAAGCTTTCTCACTGATTCCCGGTGGTGTGTCCACTCTAGGCTGTCTCAGTGCCGTCCGGTCGTGTGTCCACTCCAGGAAGTCTCAGTGACATCCGGTCCTGTGTCCACTCCAGGCTGTCTCTGTGACGTCCGGTCCTGTGTCCAAACCAGGCTGTCTCAGTGACGTCCGGTCCTGTGTCCACTCGAGGCTGTCTCAGTGACGTCCGGTCCTGTGTCCACTCGAAGCTGCCTCAGTGACGTCCGGTCCTGTGTCCACACTAGGCTGTCTCAGTGACGTCCTGTCCTGTGTCTACTCCAGGCTTTCTCACTGATTCCCGGTGGTGTGTCCACTCCAGGCTGTCTCAGTTACGTCCGGTCCTGTGTCCACTCCAGGCTGTCTCAGTGACGTCCTATCCTGTGTCCACTCCAGGCTTTCTCACTGATTCACGGTGGTGTGTCCACTCCAGGCTGTCTCAGTGACGTCCGGTCGTGTGTCTACTCCAGGCTGTCTCAGTGATGTCCGGTCGTCTGTGTACTGCAGGCTTTCTCACTGATTCCCGGTGGTGTGTCCACTCCAGGCTGTCTCAGTGACGTCTGGTCGTGTGTCCACTCCAGGCTGTCTCAGTGACGTCCGGTCCTGTGTCCACTCCAGGCTGTCTCAGTGACGTCCGGTCCTGTGTCCACACCAGGCTGTCTCAGTGACGTCCGGTCCTGTGTCGACTCGAGGCTGTCTCAGTGACGTCCGGTCCTGTGTCCACTCCAAGCTGCCTCAGTGACGTCCTGTCCTGTGTCCACACCAGGCTGTCTCAGTGACGTCCTATCCTGTGCCTACTCCAGGCTTTCTCACTGATTCCCTGTGGTGTGTCCACTCCCGGCGGTCTCAGTGACGTCCGGTCCTGTGTCCACTCCAGGCTGTCTCAGTGACGTCCTGTCCTGTGTCCACTCCAGTCTGTCTCAGTGACGTCCTGTCCTGTGTCCACTCCAGGCTATCTCACTGATTCCCGGTGGTGTGTCCACTCCAGGCTGTCTCAGTGACGTCCGGTCGTGTGTCCACTCCAGGCTGTCTCAATGACGTCCGGTCATCTGTCTACTCCAGGCTTTCTCAGTGACGCCCGGTCCTGTGTCCACACCAGGCTGTCTCAGTCATGTCCGGTCGTCTGTCCACTCCAGGCTTTCTCACTGATTCCCGGTGGTGTGTCCACTCCAGGCTGTCTCAGTGACGTCCGGTCCTGTGTCCACACCAGGGTGTCTCAGTGACGTCCGGTCCTGTGTCCACACCAGGCTGTCTCAGTGACGTCCTGTCCTGTGTCTACTCCAGGCTTTCTCACTGATTCCCGGTGGTGTGTCCACACCAGGCTGTCTCAGTGACGTCCTGTCCTGTGTCCACTCCAGGCTTTCTCACTGATTCCCGGTGGTGTGTCCACTCCAGGCTGTCTCAGTGACGTCCGGTCCTGTGTCCACTCCAGGCTGCCTCAGTGACGTCCGGTCCTGTGTCCACTCCAGGCTGTCTCAGTGACGTCCGGTCCTGTGTCCACACCAGGCTGTCTCAGTGACGTCCTGTCCTGTGTCCACTCCAGGCTGTCTCAGTGACGTCCGGTCCTGTGTCCACTCCAGGCTGTCTCAGTGACGTCCGGTCCTGTGTCCACACCAGGCTGTCTCAGTGACGTCCTGTCCTGTGTCAACTCTAGGCTTTCTCACTGATTCCCGGTGGTGTGTCCACACCAGGCTGTCTCAGTGACGTCTGGTCTTGTGTCCACTCCAGGCTGTCTCAGTGACGTCCGGTCGTCTATCTACTCCAGGCTTTCTCACTGATTCCCAGTGGTGTGTCCACTCCAGACTTTCTCACTGATTCCCGGTGGTGTGTCCACTCCAGGCTGTGTCAGTAACGTCCGGTCGTGTGTCCACTCCAGGCTGTCTCAGTGACTTCCGGTCCTGTGTCCACACCAGGCTGTCTCAGTGACGTCCTGTCCTGTGTCTACTCCTGGCTTTCTCACTGATTCCCGGTGGTGTGTCCACGCCAGGCTGTGTCAGTGACGTCCGGTCGTGTGTCCACTCCAGGCTGTCTCAGTGACGTCCGGTCCTGTGTCCACTCCAGGCTGTCTCAGTGACGTCCGGTCCTGTGTCCACTCCAGGCTGTCTCAGTGACGTCCGGTCCTGTGTCCACACCAGGCTGTCTCAGTGACGTCCTGTCCTGTGTCAACTCCAAGCTTTCTCACTGATTCCCGGTGGTGTGTCCACTCCAGGCAGTCTCAGTGCCGTCCGGTCGTGTGTCCACTCCAGGAAGTCTCAGTGACATCCGGTCCTGTGTCCACTCCAGGCTGTCTCAGTGACGTCCGGTCCTGTGTCCAAACCAGGCTGTCTCAGTGACGTCCGGTCCTGTGTCCACTCGAGGCTGTCTCAGTGACGTCCGGTCCTGTGTCCACTCGAAGCTGCCTCAGTGACGTCCGGTCCTGTGTCCACACCAGGCTGTCTCAGTGACGTCCTGTCCTGTGTCTACTCCAGGCTTTCTCACTGATTCCCGGTGGTGTGTCCACTCCAGGCTGTCTCAGTGACGTCCGGTCCAGTGTCCACTCCAGGCTGTCTCAGTGACGTCCTATCCTGTGTCCACTCCAGGCTTTCTCACTTATTCACGGTGGTGTGTCCACTCCAGGCTGTCTCAGTGACGTCCGGTCGTGTGTCTACTCCAGGCTGTCTCAGTGATGTCCGGTCGTCTGTCTACTCCAGGCTTTCTCACTGATTCCCGGTGGTGTGTCCACTCCAGGCTGTCTCAGTGACGTCTGGTCGTGTGTCCGCTCCAGGCAGTCTCAGTGACGCCCGGTCGTGTGTCCTCTCCAGGCAGTCTCAGTGACGCCCGGTCGTGTGTCCTCTCCAGGCAGACTCAGTGACGTCCTGTCCTGTGTCCGCTCCAGGCAGTCTGAGTGACGTCCGGCCGTGTGTCCGCTCCAGGCTGTCTCAGTGACGTCCGGCCGTGTGCCGCTCCAAGCTGTCTCAGTGACGTCCGGCCGTGTGTCCGCTCCAGGTTGTCTCAGTGACGTCCGGCCGTGTGTCCACACCAGGCTGTCTCAGTCATATCCGGTCGTCTGTCCACTCCAGGCTTTCTCACTGATTCCCGGTGGTGTGTCCACTCCAGGCTGTCTCAGTGACGTCCAGTCGTGTGTCCACTCCAGGCTGACTCAGTGACGTCCTGTCCTGTGTCAACTCCAGGCTGACTCAGTGACGTCCTGTCCTGTGTCAACTCCAGGCAGTCTCAGTGACGTCAGGTCGTGTGTCCACTCCAGGCAGTCTCAGTGACGCCCGGTCGTGTGCCGCTCCAGGCTCTCTCAGTGACGTCCGGCCGTGTGTCCGCTCCAGGTTGTCTCAGTGACGTCCGGCCGTGTGTCCACACCAGGCTGTCTCAGTCACGTCCGGTCGTCTGTCCACTCCAGGCTTTCTCACTGATTCCCGGTGGTGTGTCCACTCCAGGCTGTCTCAGTGACGTCCAGTCGTGTGTCCACTCCAGGCTGACTCAGTGACGTCCTGTCCAGTGTCAACTCCAGGCTGACTCAGTGACGTCCTGTCCTGTGTCAACTCCAGGCAGTCTCAGTGACGTCAGGTCCTGTGTCCGCTCCAGGCAGTCTTAGTGACGCCCGGTCCTGTGTCCGCTCCAGGCTGACTCAGTGGCGCCCGGTCGTGTGTCCGCTCCAGGCTGACTCAGTGATTTCCACTCATGTGTCTACTCCAGGCTGTCTCAGTGATGTCCAGTAGTGTGTCCACTCCAGGCTGTCCCAGTGATGTCCAGTCGTGTGTCCTCTCCAGGTTGTCTCAGTGATGTCCGGTCCTGTGTGCACTCCAGGCTGTCACAGTGACGTCCGGTCCTGTGTCCACTCCAGGCTGTCTCAGTGACGTCTGGTCCTGTGTCCACTCCAGGCTGTCTCAGTGACGTCCGGTCCTGTGTCCACACCAGGCTGTCTCAGTGACGTCCTGTCCTGTGTCCACTCCAGGCTGTCTCAGTGACGTCCGGTCGTGTGTCCACTCCAGGCTGACTCAGTGACGTCCTGTCCTGTGTCAAATCGAGGCAGACTCAGTGACGTCAGGTCGTGTGTACACTCCAGGCAGTCTCAGTGACGCCCGGTCCTGTGTCCTCACCAGGCTGTCTCAGTGACGCCCGGTCCTGTGTCCACACCAGGCTGTCTCAGTCATATCCGTCGTCTGTCCACTCCAGGCTTTCTCACTGATTCCCGGTGGTGTGTCCACTCCAGGCTGTCTCAGTGACGTCCGGTCGTGTGTCCACTCCAGGCTGACTCAGTGACGTCCTGTCCTGTGTCAACTCCAGGCTGACTCAGTGACGTCCTGTCCTGTGTTAACTCCAGGCAGTCTCAGTGACGTCAGGTCGTGTGTCCACTCCAGGCAGTCTCAGTGACACCCGGTCCTGTGTCCACACCAGGCTGTCTCAGTCACGTCCTGTCCTGTGTCAACTCCAGGCAGTCTCAGTGACGCCCGGTCCTGTGTCCGCTCCAGGCAGTCTCAGTGACGCCCGGTCGTGTGTCCGCTCCAGGCTGACTCAGTGACGCACGGTCGTGTGTCCACACCAGGCTGTCTCAGTCATGTCCGGTCGTCTGTCCACTCCATGCTTTCTCACTGATTCCCGGTAGTGTGTCTACTCCAGGCTGTCTCAGTGATGTCCGGCCGTGTGTATACTCCAGGCTGTCTCAGTGATGTCCAGCCGTGTGTATACTCCAGGCTGTCTCAGTGATGTCCGGCCGTGTGTATACTCCAGGCTATCTCAGTGATGCCCGGTCGTATGTCCACTCCAGGCTGTCTCAGTGATGCCCGGTCCTGTGTCCACACCAGGCTGTCTCAGTCATGTCCAATAGTGTGTCCACTCCAGGCTGTCTCAGTGATGTCCTGTCCTGTGTCAATTCCAGGCAGTCTCAGTGATGTCAGGTCCTGTGTCAACTCCAGGCTTTCTCACTGATTCCCGGTGGTGTGTCCACTCCAGGCTGTCTCAGTGACGTCCGGTCGTGTGTCCCATCCAGGCTGTCTCAGTGGTGTCCTGTCGTGTTTCCACTCCAGGCTGTCTCAGTGATGTCCTGTCCTGTGTCCACTCCAGGCTGTCTCAGTGATGTCCGGCCGTGTGTCCGCTCCAAGCTGTCTCAGTGATGCCCGGCGGTGTGTCCTGTGCAGTCTGCCTCAGTAATGTCCTGTCGTGTGTCCGCTCCAGGCTGTCTCAGTGATGTTCGGTCCTGTGTCCACACCAGGCATTCTCACTGATTCCCGGTGGTGTGTCCACTCCAGGCTGTCTCAGTGACGTCCGGTCCTGTGTCCACTCCAGGCTGTCTCAGTGACGTCCGGTCCTGTGTCCACACCAGGCTGTCTCAGTGACGTCCGGTCCTGTGTCCACTCGAGGCTGTCTCAGTGACGTCCGGTCCTGTGTCCACTCGAAGCTGCCTCACTGACGTCCGGTCCTGTGTCCACACCAGGCTGTCTCAGTGACGTCCTGTCCTGTGTCTACTCCAGGCTTTCTCACTGATTCCCGGTGGTGTGTCCACTCCAGGCTGTCTCAGTGACGTCCTATCCTGTGTCCACTCCAGGCTATCTCACTGATTCCCGGTGGTGTGTCCACTCCAGGCTGTCTCAGTGACGTCCGGTCGTGTGTCCACTCCAGTCTGTCTCAATGACGTCCGGTCGTCTGTCTACTCCAGGCTTTCTCAGTGACGCCCGGTCCTGTGTCCACACCAGGCTGTCTCAGTCATGTCCGGTCGTCTGTCCACTCCAGGCTGTCTCACTGATTCACGGTGGTGTGTCCACTCCAGTCTGTCTCAGTGACGTCCGGTCGTGTGTCTACTCCAGGCTGTCTCAGTGACGTCCGGTCGTCTGTCTACACCAGGCTTTCTCACTGATTCCCGGTGGTATGTCCGCTCCAGGCTGTCTCAGTGACGTCTGGTCGTGTGTCCACTCCAGGCTGTCTCAGTGACGTCCGGTCCTGTGTCCACACCAGGCTGTCTCAGTGACGTCCGGTCGTGTGTCCACTCCAGGCTGTCTCAGTGACGTCTGGTCGTCTGTCTACTCCAGGCTTTCTCACTGATTCCCGGTGGTGTGTCCACTCCAGGCTGTCTCAGTGACGTCCGGTCGTGTGTCCTCACCAGGGTGTCTCAGTGACGTCCTGTCCTGTGTCAACTCCAGGCTTTCTCACTGATTCCCGGTGGTGTGTCCACTCCAGGCTGTCTCAGTGTCGTCCGGTCGTGTGTCCACTCCAGGCTGTCTCAGTGACGTCCGGTCCAGTGTCCACTCCAGGCTGTCTCAGTGACGTCCGGTCGTGTGTCTACTCCAGGCTGTCTCAGTGATGCCCGGTCCTGTGTCCACACCAGGCTGTCTCAGTCATTTCCAATCGTGTGTCCACTCCAGGCTGTCTCAGTGATGTCCGGTCGTCTGTCCACTCCAGGCTTTCTCACTGATTCCCGGTGGTGTGTCCACTCCAGGCTGTCTCAGTGACGTCCGGTCATGTGTCCACTCCAGGCTGTCTCAGTGATGTCCGGTCCTGTGTCCACTCCAGTCTGTCTCAATGACGTCCGGTCGTCTGTCTACTCCAGGCTTTCGCAGTGACGCCCGGTCCTGTGTCCACACCAGGCTGTCTCAGGCATGTCCGGTCGTCTGTCCACTCCAGGCTTTCTCACTGATTCACGGTGGTGTGTCCACTCCAGGCTGTCTCAGTGACGTCCGGTCGTGTGTCTACTCCAGGCTGTCTCAGTGACGTCCGGTCGTCTGTCTACTCCAGGCTTTCTCACTGATTCCCGGTGGTGTGTCCACTCCAGGCTGTCTCAGTGACGTCTGGTCGTGTGTCCACTCCAGGCTGTCTCAGTGACGTCCGGTCCTGTGTCCACTCCAGGCTGTCTCAGTGACTTCCGGTCCTGTGTCCACACCAGGCTGTCTCAGTGACGTCCGGTCGTGTGTCCACTCCAGGCTGTCTCAGTGACGTCCGGTCGTGTGTCTACTCCAGGCTGTCTCAGTGATGCCCGGTCCTGTGTCCACACCAGGCTGTCTCAGTCATTTCCAATCGTGTGTCCACTCCAGGCTGTCTCAGTGATGTCCGGTCGTCTGTCCACTCCAGGCTTTCTCACTGATTCCCGGTGGTGTGTCCACTCCAGGCTGTCTCAGTGACGTCCGGTCATGTGTCCACTCCAGGCTGTCTCAGTGATGTCCGGTCCTGTGTCCACTCCAGTCTGTCTCAATGACGTCCGGTCGTCTGTCTACTCCAGGCTTTCGCAGTGACGCCCGGTCCTGTGTCCACACCAGGCTGTCTCAGGCATGTCCGGTCGTCTGTCCACTCCAGGCTTTCTCACTGATTCACGGTGGTGTGTCCACTCCAGGCTGTCTCAGTGACGTCCGGTCGTGTGTCTACTCCAGGCTGTCTCAGTGACGTCCGGTCGTCTGTCTACTCCAGGCTTTCTCACTGATTCCCGGTGGTGTGTCCACTCCAGGCTGTCTCAGTGACGTCTGGTCGTGTGTCCACTCCAGGCTGTCTCAGTGACGTCCGGTCCTGTGTCCACTCCAGGCTGTCTCAGTGACTTCCGGTCCTGTGTCCACACCAGGCTGTCTCAGTGACGTCCGGTCGTGTGTCCACTCCAGGCTGTCTCAGTGACGTCTGGTCGTCTGTCTACTCCAGGCTTTCTCACTGATTCCCGGTGGTGTGTCCACTCCAGGCAGTCTCAGTGACGTCCGGTCATGTGTCCACACCAGGGTGTCTCAGTGACGTCCTGTCCTGTGTCAACTCCAGGCTTTCTCACTGATTCCCGGTGGTGTGTCCACTCCAGGCTGTCTCAGTGTCGTCCGGTCGTGTGTCCACTCCAGGCTGTCTCAGTGACGTCCGGTCCTGTGTCCACACCAGGCTGTCTCAGTGACGTCCTGTCCTGTGTCTACTCCAGGCTTTCTCACTGATTCCCGGTCATGTGTCCACTCCAGGCTGTCTCAGTGACGTCCGGTCCTGTGTCCACACCAGGCTGTCTCAGTGACGTCCTGTCCTGTGTCTACTCCAGGCTTTCTCACTGATTCCCGGTCATGTGTCCACTCCAGGCTGTCTCAGTGACGTCCGGTCCTGTGTCCAAACCAGGCTGTCTCAGTGACGTCCGGTCCTGTGTCCACTCGAGGCTGTCTCAGTGACGTCCGGTCCTGTGTCCACTCGAAGCTGCCTCAGTGACGTCCGGTCCTGTGTCCACACTAGGCTGTCTCAGTGACGTCCTGTCCTGTGTCTACTCCAGGCTTTCTCACTGATTCCCGGTGGTGTGTCCACTCCAGGCTGTCTCAGTTACGTCCGGTCCTGTGTCCACTCCAGGCTGTCTCAGTGACGTCCTATCCTGTGTCCACTCCAGGCTTTCTCACTGATTCACGGTGGTGTGTCCACTCCAGGCTGTCTCAGTGACGTCCGGTCGTGTGTCTACTCCAGGCTGTCTCAGTGATGTCCGGTCGTCTGTGTACTGCAGGCTTTCTCACTGATTCCCGGTGGTGTGTCCACTCCAGGCTGTCTCAGTGACGTCTGGTCGTGTGTCCACTCCAGGCTGTCTCAGTGACGTCCGGTCCTGTGTCCACTCCAGGCTGTCTCAGTGACGTCCGGTCCTGTGTCCACACCAGGCTGTCTCAGTGACGTCCGGTCCTGTGTCGACTCGAGGCTGTCTCAGTGACGTCCGGTCCTGTGTCCACTCCAAGCTGCCTCAGTGACGTCCTGTCCTGTGTCCACACCAGGCTGTCTCAGTGACGTCCTATCCTGTGCCTACTCCAGGCTTTCTCACTGATTCCCTGTGGTGTGTCCACTCCCGGCGGTCTCAGTGACGTCCGGTCCTGTGTCCACTCCAGGCTGTCTCAGTGACGTCCTGTCCTGTGTCCACTCCAGTCTGTCTCAGTGACGTCCTGTCCTGTGTCCACTCCAGGCTATCTCACTGATTCCCGGTGGTGTGTCCACTCCAGGCTGTCTCAGTGACGTCCGGTCGTGTGTCCACTCCAGGCTGTCTCAATGACGTCCGGTCATCTGTCTACTCCAGGCTTTCTCAGTGACGCCCGGTCCTGTGTCCACACCAGGCTGTCTCAGTCATGTCCGGTCGTCTGTCCACTCCAGGCTTTCTCACTGATTCCCGGTGGTGTGTCCACTCCAGGCTGTCTCAGTGACGTCCGGTCCTGTGTCCACACCAGGGTGTCTCAGTGACGTCCGGTCCTGTGTCCACACCAGGCTGTCTCAGTGACGTCCTGTCCTGTGTCTACTCCAGGCTTTCTCACTGATTCCCGGTGGTGTGTCCACACCAGGCTGTCTCAGTGACGTCCTGTCCTGTGTCCACTCCAGGCTTTCTCACTGATTCCCGGTGGTGTGTCCACTCCAGGCTGTCTCAGTGACGTCCGGTCCTGTGTCCACTCCAGGCTGCCTCAGTGACGTCCGGTCCTGTGTCCACTCCAGGCTGTCTCAGTGACGTCCGGTCCTGTGTCCACACCAGGCTGTCTCAGTGACGTCCTGTCCTGTGTCCACTCCAGGCTGTCTCAGTGACGTCCGGTCCTGTGTCCACTCCAGGCTGTCTCAGTGACGTCCGGTCCTGTGTCCACACCAGGCTGTCTCAGTGACGTCCTGTCCTGTGTCAACTCTAGGCTTTCTCACTGATTCCCGGTGGTGTGTCCACACCAGGCTGTCTCAGTGACGTCTGGTCTTGTGTCCACTCCAGGCTGTCTCAGTGACGTCCGGTCGTCTATCTACTCCAGGCTTTCTCACTGATTCCCAGTGGTGTGTCCACTCCAGACTTTCTCACTGATTCCCGGTGGTGTGTCCACTCCAGGCTGTGTCAGTAACGTCCGGTCGTGTGTCCACTCCAGGCTGTCTCAGTGACTTCCGGTCCTGTGTCCACACCAGGCTGTCTCAGTGACGTCCTGTCCTGTGTCTACTCCTGGCTTTCTCACTGATTCCCGGTGGTGTGTCCACGCCAGGCTGTGTCAGTGACGTCCGGTCGTGTGTCCACTCCAGGCTGTCTCAGTGACGTCCGGTCCTGTGTCCACTCCAGGCTGTCTCAGTGACGTCCGGTCCTGTGTCCACTCCAGGCTGTCTCAGTGACGTCCGGTCCTGTGTCCACACCAGGCTGTCTCAGTGACGTCCTGTCCTGTGTCAACTCCAAGCTTTCTCACTGATTCCCGGTGGTGTGTCCACTCCAGGCAGTCTCAGTGCCGTCCGGTCGTGTGTCCACTCCAGGAAATCTCAGTGACGTCCGGTCCTGTGTCCACTGCAGGCTGTCTCAGTGACGTCCGGTCCTGTGTCCAAACCAGGCTGTCTCAGTGACGTCCGGTCCTGTGTCCACTCGAGGCTGTCTCAGTGACGTCCGGTCCTGTGTCCACTCGAAGCTGCCTCAGTGACGTCCGGTCCTGTGTCCACACCAGGCTGTCTCAGTGACGTCCTGTCCTGTGTCTACTCCAGGCTTTCTCACTGATTCCCGGTGGTGTGTCCACTCCAGGCTGTCTCAGTGACGTCCGGTCCAGTGTCCACTCCAGGCTGTCTCAGTGACGTCCTATCCTGTGTCCACTCCAGGCTTTCTCACTTATTCACGGTGGTGTGTCCACTCCAGGCTGTCTCAGTGACGTCCGGTCGTGTGTCTACTCCAGGCTGTCTCAGTGATGTCCGGTCGTCTGTCTACTCCAGGCTTTCTCACTGATTCCCGGTGGTGTGTCCACTCCAGGCTGTCTCAGTGACGTCTGGTCGTGTGTCCGCTCCAGGCAGTCTCAGTGACGCCCGGTCGTGTGTCCTCTCCAGGCAGTCTCAGTGACGCCCGGTCGTGTGTCCTCTCCAGGCAGACTCAGTGACGTCCTGTCCTGTGTCCGCTCCAGGCAGTCTGAGTGACGTCCGGCCGTGTGTCCGCTCCAGGCTGTCTCAGTGACGTCCGGCCGTGTGCCGCTCCAAGCTGTCTCAGTGACGTCCGGCCGTGTGTCCGCTCCAGGTTGTCTCAGTGACGTCCGGCCGTGTGTCCACACCAGGCTGTCTCAGTCATATCCGGTCGTCTGTCCACTCCAGGCTTTCTCACTGATTCCCGGTGGTGTGTCCACTCCAGGCTGTCTCAGTGACGTCCAGTCGTGTGTCCACTCCAGGCTGACTCAGTGACGTCCTGTCCTGTGTCAACTCCAGGCTGACTCAGTGACGTCCTGTCCTGTGTCAACTCCAGGCAGTCTCAGTGACGTCAGGTCGTGTGTCCACTCCAGGCAGTCTCAGTGACGCCCGGTCGTGTGCCGCTCCAGGCTCTCTCAGTGACGTCCGGCCGTGTGTCCGCTCCAGGTTGTCTCAGTGACGTCCGGCCGTGTGTCCACACCAGGCTGTCTCAGTCACGTCCGGTCGTCTGTCCACTCCAGGCTTTCTCACTGATTCCCGGTGGTGTGTCCACTCCAGGCTGTCTCAGTGACGTCCAGTCGTGTGTCCACTCCAGGCTGACTCAGTGACGTCCTGTCCAGTGTCAACTCCAGGCTGACTCAGTGACGTCCTGTCCTGTGTCAACTCCAGGCAGTCTCAGTGACGTCAGGTCCTGTGTCCGCTCCAGGCAGTCTTAGTGACGCCCGGTCCTGTGTCCGCTCCAGGCTGACTCAGTGGCGCCCGGTCGTGTGTCCGCTCCAGGCTGACTCAGTGATTTCCACTCATGTGTCTACTCCAGGCTGTCTCAGTGATGTCCAGTAGTGTGTCCACTCCAGGCTGTCCCAGTGATGTCCAGTCGTGTGTCCTCTCCAGGTTGTCTCAGTGATGTCCGGTCCTGTGTGCACTCCAGGCTGTCACAGTGACGTCCGGTCCTGTGTCCACTCCAGGCTGTCTCAGTGACGTCTGGTCCTGTGTCCACTCCAGGCTGTCTCAGTGACGTCCGGTCCTGTGTCCACACCAGGCTGTCTCAGTGACGTCCTGTCCTGTGTCCACTCCAGGCTGTCTCAGTGACGTCCGGTCGTGTGTCCACTCCAGGCTGACTCAGTGACGTCCTGTCCTGTGTCAAATCGAGGCAGACTCAGTGACGTCAGGTCGTGTGTACACTCCAGGCAGTCTCAGTGACGCCCGGTCCTGTGTCCTCACCAGGCTGTCTCAGTGACGCCCGGTCCTGTGTCCACACCAGGCTGTCTCAGTCATATCCGTCGTCTGTCCACTCCAGGCTTTCTCACTGATTCCCGGTGGTGTGTCCACTCCAGGCTGTCTCAGTGACGTCCGGTCGTGTGTCCACTCCAGGCTGACTCAGTGACGTCCTGTCCTGTGTCAACTCCAGGCTGACTCAGTGACGTCCTGTCCTGTGTTAACTCCAGGCAGTCTCAGTGACGTCAGGTCGTGTGTCCACTCCAGGCAGTCTCAGTGACACCCGGTCCTGTGTCCACACCAGGCTGTCTCAGTCACGTCCTGTCCTGTGTCAACTCCAGGCAGTCTCAGTGACGCCCGGTCCTGTGTCCGCTCCAGGCAGTCTCAGTGACGCCCGGTCGTGTGTCCGCTCCAGGCTGACTCAGTGACGCACGGTCGTGTGTCCACACCAGGCTGTCTCAGTCATGTCCGGTCGTCTGTCCACTCCATGCTTTCTCACTGATTCCCGGTAGTGTGTCTACTCCAGGCTGTCTCAGTGATGTCCGGCCGTGTGTATACTCCAGGCTGTCTCAGTGATGTCCAGCCGTGTGTATACTCCAGGCTGTCTCAGTGATGTCCGGCCGTGTGTATACTCCAGGCTATCTCAGTGATGCCCGGTCGTATGTCCACTCCAGGCTGTCTCAGTGATGCCCGGTCCTGTGTCCACACCAGGCTGTCTCAGTCATGTCCAATAGTGTGTCCACTCCAGGCTGTCTCAGTGATGTCCTGTCCTGTGTCAATTCCAGGCAGTCTCAGTGATGTCAGGTCCTGTGTCAACTCCAGGCTTTCTCACTGATTCCCGGTGGTGTGTCCACTCCAGGCTGTCTCAGTGACGTCCGGTCGTGTGTCCCATCCAGGCTGTCTCAGTGGTGTCCTGTCGTGTTTCCACTCCAGGCTGTCTCAGTGATGTCCTGTCCTGTGTCCACTCCAGGCTGTCTCAGTGATGTCCGGCCGTGTGTCCGCTCCAAGCTGTCTCAGTGATGCCCGGCGGTGTGTCCTGTGCAGTCTGCCTCAGTAATGTCCTGTCGTGTGTCCGCTCCAGGCTGTCTCAGTGATGTTCGGTCCTGTGTCCACACCAGGCATTCTCACTGATTCCCGGTGGTGTGTCCACTCCAGGCTGTCTCAGTGACGTCCGGTCCTGTGTCCACTCCAGGCTGTCTCAGTGACGTCCGGTCCTGTGTCCACACCAGGCTGTCTCAGTGACGTCCGGTCCTGTGTCCACTCGAGGCTGTCTCAGTGACGTCCGGTCCTGTGTCCACTCGAAGCTGCCTCACTGACGTCCGGTCCTGTGTCCACACCAGGCTGTCTCAGTGACGTCCTGTCCTGTGTCTACTCCAGGCTTTCTCACTGATTCCCGGTGGTGTGTCCACTCCAGGCTGTCTCAGTGACGTCCTATCCTGTGTCCACTCCAGGCTATCTCACTGATTCCCGGTGGTGTGTCCACTCCAGGCTGTCTCAGTGACGTCCGGTCGTGTGTCCACTCCAGTCTGTCTCAATGACGTCCGGTCGTCTGTCTACTCCAGGCTTTCTCAGTGACGCCCGGTCCTGTGTCCACACCAGGCTGTCTCAGTCATGTCCGGTCGTCTGTCCACTCCAGGCTGTCTCACTGATTCACGGTGGTGTGTCCACTCCAGTCTGTCTCAGTGACGTCCGGTCGTGTGTCTACTCCAGGCTGTCTCAGTGACGTCCGGTCGTCTGTCTACACCAGGCTTTCTCACTGATTCCCGGTGGTATGTCCGCTCCAGGCTGTCTCAGTGACGTCTGGTCGTGTGTCCACTCCAGGCTGTCTCAGTGACGTCCGGTCCTGTGTCCACACCAGGCTGTCTCAGTGACGTCCGGTCGTGTGTCCACTCCAGGCTGTCTCAGTGACGTCTGGTCGTCTGTCTACTCCAGGCTTTCTCACTGATTCCCGGTGGTGTGTCCACTCCAGGCTGTCTCAGTGACGTCCGGTCGTGTGTCCTCACCAGGGTGTCTCAGTGAAGTCCTGTCCTGTGTCAACTCCAGGCTTTCTCACTGATTCCCGGTGGTGTGTCCACTCCAGGCTGTCTCAGTGTCGTCCGGTCGTGTGTCCACTCCAGGCTGTCTCAGTGACGTCCGGTCCAGTGTCCACTCCAGGCTGTCTCAGTGACGTCCGGTCGTGTGTCTACTCCAGGCTGTCTCAGTGATGCCCGGTCCTGTGTCCACACCAGGCTGTCTCAGTCATTTCCAATCGTGTGTCCACTCCAGGCTGTCTCAGTGATGTCCGGTCGTCTGTCCACTCCAGGCTTTCTCACTGATTCCCGGTGGTGTGTCCACTCCAGGCTGTCTCAGTGACGTCCGGTCATGTGTCCACTCCAGGCTGTCTCAGTGATGTCCGGTCCTGTGTCCACTCCAGTCTGTCTCAATGACGTCCGGTCGTCTGTCTACTCCAGGCTTTCGCAGTGACGCCCGGTCCTGTGTCCACACCAGGCTGTCTCAGGCATGTCCGGTCGTCTGTCCACTCCAGGCTTTCTCACTGATTCACGGTGGTGTGTCCACTCCAGGCTGTCTCAGTGACGTCCGGTCGTGTGTCTACTCCAGGCTGTCTCAGTGACGTCCGGTCGTCTGTCTACTCCAGGCTTTCTCACTGATTCCCGGTGGTGTGTCCACTCCAGGCTGTCTCAGTGACGTCTGGTCGTGTGTCCACTCCAGGCTGTCTCAGTGACGTCCGGTCCTGTGTCCACTCCAGGCTGTCTCAGTGACTTCCGGTCCTGTGTCCACACCAGGCTGTCTCAGTGACGTCCGGTCGTGTGTCCACTCCAGGCTGTCTCAGTGACGTCCGGTCGTGTGTCTACTCCAGGCTGTCTCAGTGATGCCCGGTCCTGTGTCCACACCAGGCTGTCTCAGTCATTTCCAATCGTGTGTCCACTCCAGGCTGTCTCAGTGATGTCCGGTCGTCTGTCCACTCCAGGCTTTCTCACTGATTCCCGGTGGTGTGTCCACTCCAGGCTGTCTCAGTGACGTCCGGTCATGTGTCCACTCCAGGCTGTCTCAGTGATGTCCGGTCCTGTGTCCACTCCAGTCTGTCTCAATGACGTCCGGTCGTCTGTCTACTCCAGGCTTTCGCAGTGACGCCCGGTCCTGTGTCCACACCAGGCTGTCTCAGGCATGTCCGGTCGTCTGTCCACTCCAGGCTTTCTCACTGATTCACGGTGGTGTGTCCACTCCAGGCTGTCTCAGTGACGTCCGGTCGTGTGTCTACTCCAGGCTGTCTCAGTGACGTCCGGTCGTCTGTCTACTCCAGGCTTTCTCACTGATTCCCGGTGGTGTGTCCACTCCAGGCTGTCTCAGTGACGTCTGGTCGTGTGTCCACTCCAGGCTGTCTCAGTGACGTCCGGTCCTGTGTCCACTCCAGGCTGTCTCAGTGACTTCCGGTCCTGTGTCCACACCAGGCTGTCTCAGTGACGTCCGGTCGTGTGTCCACTCCAGGCTGTCTCAGTGACGTCTGGTCGTCTGTCTACTCCAGGCTTTCTCACTGATTCCCGGTGGTGTGTCCACTCCAGGCAGTCTCAGTGACGTCCGGTCATGTGTCCACACCAGGGTGTCTCAGTGACGTCCTGTCCTGTGTCAACTCCAGGCTTTCTCACTGATTCCCGGTGGTGTGTCCACTCCAGGCTGTCTCAGTGTCGTCCGGTCGTGTGTCCACTCCAGGCTGTCTCAGTGACGTCCGGTCCTGTGTCCACACCAGGCTGTCTCAGTGACGTCCTGTCCTGTGTCTACTCCAGGCTTTCTCACTGATTCCCGGTCATGTGTCCACTCCAGGCTGTCTCAGTGACGTTCGGTCCTGTGTCCACACCAGGCTGCCTCAGTGACGTCCGGTAGTGTGTCCGCTCCAGGCATTCTCACTGATTCCCGGTGGTGTGTCTGCTCCAGGCTGTCTCAGTGACATCCGGTCGTCTGTCTACTCCAGGCTTTCTCACTGATTCCCGGTGGTGTGTCCACTCCAGGCTGTCTCAGTGAAGTCTGGTCCTGTGTGCACTCAAGGCTGTCTCAGTGACGTCCGGGCCTGTGTCCACTCCAGGCTGTCTCAGTGACGTCCGGTCGTGTGTCCACTCCAGGCTGTCTCAGTGACGTCCGGTCGTTTGTCTACTCCAGGCTTTCTCACTGATTCCCGGTGGTGTGTCCACTCCAGGCTGTCTCAGTGACGTCCGGTCGTGTGTCCACACCAGGCTGTCTCAGTGACGTCCTTTCCTGTGTCAACTCCAGGCTTTCACACTGATTCCCGGTGGTGTGTCCACTCCAGTCTGTCTCAGTGACGTCCGGTCGTGTGTCCACTCCAGGCTGTCTCAGTGACGTCCGGTCCAGTGTCCACTCCAGGCTGTCTCAGTGACTTCCGGTCCTGTGTCCACACCAGGCTGTGTCAGTGACGTCCTGTCCTGTGTCTACTCCTGGCTTTCTCACTGATTCCCGGTGGTGTGTCCACGCCAGGCTGTCTCAGTGACGTCCGGTCGTGTGTCCACTCCAGGCTGTCTCAGTGACGTCCGGTCCTGTGTCCACTCCAGGCTGTCTCAGTGTCGTCCGGTCCTGTGTCCACACCAGGCTGTCTCAGTGACGTCCTGTCCTGTGTCAACTCCAAGCTTTCTCACTGATTCCCGGTGGTGTGTCCACGCCAGGCTGTCTCAGTGACGTCCGGTCGTGTGTCCACTCCAGGCTGTGTCAGTGACGTCCGGTCCTGTGTCCACTCCTGGCTTTCTCACTGATTCCCGGTGGTGTGTCCACGCCAGGCTGTCTCAGTGACGTCCGGTCGTGTGTCCACTCCAGGCTGTCTCAGTGACGTCCGGTCCTGTGTCCACTCCAGGCTGTCTCAGTGCCGTCCGGTCGTGTGTCCACTCCAGGAAGTCTCAGTGACATCCGGTCCTGTGTCCACTCCAGGCTGTCTCAGTGACGTCCTGTCCTGTGTCTACTCCAGGCTTTCTCACCGATTCCCGGTGGTGTGTCCACTCCAGGCTGTCTCAGTGACGTCCGGTCCTGTGTCCACTCCAGGCTGTCTCAGTGACGTCCTATCCTGTGTCCACTCCAGGCTTTCTCACTTATTCACGGTGGTGTGTCCACTCCAGGCTGTCTCAGTGACGTCCGGTCGTGTGTCTACTCCAGGCTGTCTCAGTGATGTCCGGTCGTCTGTCTACTCCAGGCTTTCTCACTGATTCCCGGTGGTGTGTCCACTCCAGGCTGTCTCAGTGACGTCTGGTCGTGTGTCCACTCCAGGCTGTCTCAGTGACGTCCGGTCCTGTGTCCACTCCAGGCTGTCACAGTGACGTCCGGTCCTGTGTCCACACCAGGCTGTCTCAGTGACGTCCGGTCCTGTGTCGACTCGAGGCTGTCTCAGTGACGTCCGGTCCTGTGTCCACTCCAAGCTGCCTCAGTGACGTCCTGTCCTGTGTCCACACCAGGCTGTCTCAGTGACGTCCTATCCTGTGCCTACTCCAGGCTTTCTCACTGATTCCCTGTGGTGTGTCCACTCCCGGCTGTCTCAGTGACGTCCGGTCCTGTGTCCACTCCAGGCTGTCTCAGTGACGTCCTGTCCTGTGTCCACTCCAGTCTGTCTCAGTGACGTCCTGTCCTGTGTCCACTCCAGGCTATCTCATTGATTCCCGGTGGTGTGTCCACTCCAGGCTGTCTCAGTGACGTCCGGTCGTGTGTCCACTCCAGGCTGTCTCAATGACGTCCGGTCGTCTGTCTACTCCAGGCTTTCTCAGTGACAACCGGTCCTGTGTCCACACCAGGCTGTCTCAGTCATGTCCGGTCGTCTGTCCACTCCAGGCTTTCTCACTGATTCACGGTGGTGTGTCCACTCCAGGCTGTCTCAGTGACGTCCGGTCCTGTGTCCACTCCAGGCTGTCTCAGTGACGTCCGGTCCTGTGTCCACACCAGGCTGTCTCAGTGACGTCCGGTCCTGTGTCCACTCGAGGCTGTCTCAGTGACGTCCGGTCCTGTGTCCACTCGAAGCTGCCTCACTGACGTCCGGTCCTGTGTCCACACCAGGCTGTCTCAGTGACGTCCTGTCCTGTGTCTACTCCAGGCTTTCTCACTGATTCCCGGTGGTGTGTCCACTCCAGGCTGTCTCAGTGACGTCCTATCCTGTGTCCACTCCAGGCTATCTCACTGATTCCCGGTGGTGTGTCCACTCCAGGCTGTCTCAGTGACGTCCGGTCGTGTGTCCACTCCAGTCTGTCTCAATGACGTCCGGTCGTCTGTCTACTCCAGGCTTTCTCAGTGACGCCCGGTCCTGTGTCCACACCAGGCTGTCTCAGTCATGTCCGGTCGTCTGTCCACTCCAGGCTGTCTCACTGATTCACGGTGGTGTGTCCACTCCAGTCTGTCTCAGTGACGTCCGGTCGTGTGTCTACTCCAGGCTGTCTCAGTGACGTCCGGTCGTCTGTCTACACCAGGCTTTCTCACTGATTCCCGGTGGTGTGTCCGCTCCAGGCTGTCTCAGTGACGTCTGGTCGTGTGTCCACTCCAGGCTGTCTCAGTGACGTCCGGTCCTGTGTCCACACCAGGCTGTCTCAGTGACGTCCGGTCGTGTGTCCACTCCAGGCTGTCTCAGTGACGTCTGGTCGTCTGTCTACTCCAGGCTTTCTCACTGATTCCCGGTGGTGTGTCCACTCCAGGCTGTCTCAGTGACGTCCGGTCGTGTGTCCTCACCAGGGTGTCTCAGTGACGTCCTGTCCTGTGTCAACTCCAGGTTTTTCTCACTGATTCCCGGTGGTGTGTCCACTCCAGGCTGTCTCAGTGTCGTCCGGTCGTGTGTCCACTCCAGGCTGTCTCAGTGACGTCCGGTCCAGTGTCCACTCCAGGCTGTCTCAGTGACGTCCGGTCGTGTGTCTACTCCAGGCTGTCTCAGTGATGCCCGGTCCTGTGTCCACACCAGGCTGTCTCAGTCATTTCCAATCGTGTGTCCACTCCAGGCTGTCTCAGTGATGTCCGGTCGTCTGTCCACTCCAGGCTTTCTCACTGATTCCCGGTGGTGTGTCCACTCCAGGCTGTCTCAGTGACGTCCGGTCATGTGTCCACTCCAGGCTGTCTCAGTGATGTCCGGTCCTGTGTCCACTCCAGTCTGTCTCAATGACGTCCGGTCGTCTGTCTACTCCAGGCTTTCGCAGTGACGCCCGGTCCTGTGTCCACACCAGGCTGTCTCAGGCATGTCCGGTCGTCTGTCCACTCCAGGCTTTCTCACTGATTCACGGTGGTGTGTCCACTCCAGGCTGTCTCAGTGACGTCCGGTCGTGTGTCTACTCCAGGCTGTCTCAGTGACGTCCGGTCGTCTGTCTACTCCAGGCTTTCTCACTGATTCCCGGTGGTGTGTCCACTCCAGGCTGTCTCAGTGACGTCTGGTCGTGTGTCCACTCCAGGCTGTCTCAGTGACGTCCGGTCCTGTGTCCACTCCAGGCTGTCTCAGTGACTTCCGGTCCTGTGTCCACACCAGGCTGTCTCAGTGACGTCCGGTCGTGTGTCCACTCCAGGCTGTCTCAGTGACGTCTGGTCGTCTGTCTACTCCAGGCTTTCTCACTGATTCCCGGTGGTGTGTCCACTCCAGGCTGTCTCAGTGACGTCCGGTCATGTGTCCACATCAGGGTGTCTCAGTGACGTCCTGCCCTGTGTCAACTCCAGGCTTTCTCACTGATTCCCGGTGGTGTGTCCACTCCAGGCTGTCTCAGTGTCGTCCGGTCGTGTGTCCACTCCAGGCTGTCTCAGTGACGTCCGGTCGTGTGTCCACTCCAGGGTGTCTCAGTGACGTCCGGTCCTGTGTCCACACCAGGCTGTCTCAGTGACGTCCTGTCCTGTGTCTACTCCAGGCTTTCTCACTGATTCCCGGTCATGTGTCCACTCCAGGCTGTCTCAGTGACGTTCGGTCCTGTGTCCACACCAGGCTGCCTCAGTGACGTCCGGTAGTGTGTCCGCTCCAGGCATTCTCACTGATTCCCGGTGGTGTGTCTACTCCAGGCTGTCTCAGTGACATCCGGTCGTCTGTCTACTCCAGGCTTTCTCACTGATTCCCGGTGGTGTGTCCACTCCAGGCTGTCTCAGTGAAGTCTGGTCCTGTGTGCACTCAAGGCTGTCTCAGTGACGTCCGGGCCTGTGTCCACTCCAGGCTGTCTCAGTGACGTCCGGGCCTGTGTCCACTCCAGGCTGTCTCAGTGACGTCCGGTCGTGTGTCCACTCCAGGCTGTCTCAGTGACGTCCGGTCGTTTGTCTACTCCAGGCTTTCTCACTGATTCCCGGTGGTGTGTCCACTCCAGGCTGTCTCAGTGACGTCCGGTCGTGTGTCCACACCAGGCTGTCTCAGTGACGTCCTTTCCTGTGTCAACTCCAGGCTTTCACACTGATTCCCGGTGGTGTGTCCACTCCAGTCTGTCTCAGTGACGTCCGGTCGTGTGTCCACTCCAGGCTGTCTCAGTGATGTCCGGTCCAGTGTCCACTCCAGGCTGTCTCAGTGACTTCCGGTCCTGTGTCCACACCAGGCTGTGTCAGTGACGTCCTGTCCTGTGTCTACTCCTGGCTTTCTCACTGATTCCCGGTGGTGTGTCCACGCCAGGCTGTCTCAGTGACGTCCGGTCGTGTGTCCACTCCAGGCTGTCTCAGTGACGTCCGGTCCTGTGTCCACTCCAGGCTGTCTCAGTGACGTCCGGTCCTGTGTCCACACCAGGCTGTCTCAGTGACGTCCTGTCCTGTGTCAACTCCAAGCTTTCTCACTGATTCCCGGTGGTGTGTCCACGCCAGGCTGTCTCAGTGACGTCCGGTCGTGTGTCCACTCCAGGCTGTGTCAGTGACGTCCGGTCCTGTGTCCACTCCTGGCTTTCTCACTGATTCCCGGTGGTGTGTCCACGCCAGGCTGTCTCAGTGACGTCCGGTGGTGTGTCCACTCCAGGCTGTCTCAGTGACGTCCGGTCCTGTGTCCACTCCAGGCTGTCTCAGTGCCGTCCGGTCGTGTGTCCACTCCAGGAAGTCTCAGTGACATCCGGTCCTGTGCCCACTCCAGGCTGTCTCAGTGACGTCCGGTCCTGTGTCCAAACCAGGCTGTCTCAGTGACGTCCGGTCCTGTGTCCACTCGAGGCTGTCTCAGTGACGTCCGGTCCTGTGTCCACTCGAAGCTGCCTCAGTGACGTCCGGTCCTGTGTCCACACCAGGCTGTCTCAGTGACGTCCTGTCCTGTGTCTAGTCCAGGCTTTCTCAGTGATTCCCGGTGGTGTGTCCACTCCAGGCTGTCTCAGTGACGTCCGGTCCAGTGTCCACTCCAGGCTGTCTCAGTGACGTCCTATCCTGTGTCCACTCCAGGCTTTCTCACTTATTCACGGTGGTGTGTCCACTCCAGGCTGTCTCAGTGACGTCCGGTCGTGTGTCTACTCCAGGCTGTCTCAGTGATGTCCGGTCGTCTGTCTACTCCAGGCTTTCTCACTGATTCCCGGTGGTGTGTCCACTCCAGGCTGTCTCAGTGACGTCTGGTCGTGTGTCCACTCCAGGCTGTCTCAGTGACGTCCGGTCCTGTGTCCACTCCAGGCTGTCTCAGTGACGTCCGGTCCTGTGTCCACACCAGGCTGTCTCAGTGACGTCCGGTCCTGTGTCGACTCGAGGCTGTCTCAGTGACGTCCGGTCCTGTGTCCACTCCAAGCTGCCTCAGTGACGTCCTGTCCTGTGTCCACACCAGGCTGTCTCAGTGACGTCCTATCCTGTGCCTACTCCAGGCTTTCTCACTGATTCCCTGTGGTGTGTCCACTCCCGGCTGTCTCAGTGACGTCCGGTCCTGTGTCCACTCCAGGCTGTCTCAGTGACGTCCTGTCCTGTGTCCACTCCAGTCTGTCTCAGTGACGTCCTGTCCTGTGTCCACTCCAGGCTATCTCATTGATTCCCGGTGGTGTGTCCACTCCAGGCTGTCTCAGTGACGTCCGGTCGTGTGTCCACTCCAGGCTGTCTCAATGACATCCGGTCGTCTGTCTACTCCAGGCTTTCTCAGTGACGCCCGGTCCTGTGTCCACACCAGGCTGTCTCAGTCATGTCCGGTCGTCGGTCCACTCCAGGCTTTCTCACTGATTCACGGTGGTGTGTCCACTCCAGGCTGTCTCAGTGACGTCCGGTCCTGTGTCCACACCAGGCTGTCTCAGTGACGTCCTGTCCTGTGTCTACTCCAGGCTTTCTCACTGATTCCCGGTGGTGTGTCCACTCCAGGCTGTCTCAGTGACGTCCGGTCCTGTGTCCACTCCAGGCTGCCTCAGTGACGTCCGGTCCTGTGTCCACTCCAGGCTGTCTCAGTGACGTCCGGTCCTGTGTCCACACCAGGCTGTCTCAGTGACGTCCTGTCCTGTGTCCACTCCAGGCTGTCTCAGTGACGTCCGGTCCTGTGTCCACTCCAGGCTGTCTCAGTGACGTCCGGTCCTGTGTCCACACCAGGCTGTCTCAGTGACGTCCTGTCCTGTGTCAACTCTAGGCTTTCTCACTGATTCCCGGTGGTGTGTCCACACCAGGCTGTCTCAGTGACGTCTGGTCTTGTGTCCACTCCAGGCTGTCTCAGTGACGTCCGGTCGTCTATCTACTCCAGGCTTTCTCACTGATTCCCAGTGGTGTGTCCACTCCAGACTTTCTCACTGATTCCCGGTGGTGTGTCCACTCCAGGCTGTGTCAGTGACGTCCGGTCATGTGTCCACTCCAGGCTGTCTCAGTGACTTCCGGTCCTGTGTCCACACCAGGCTGTCTCAGTGACGTCCTGTCCTGTGTCTACTCCTGGCTTTCTCACTGATTCCCGGTGGTGTGTCCACGCCAGGCTGTGTCAGTGACGTCCGGTCGTGTGTCCACTCCAGGCTGTCTCAGTGACGTCCGGTCCTGTGTCCACTCCAGGCTGTCTCAGTGACGTCCGGTCCTGTGTCCACTCCAGGCTGTCTCAGTGACGTCCGGTCCTGTGTCCACTCCAGGCTGTCTCAGTGACGTCCGGTCCTGTGTCCACACCAGGCTGTCTCAGTGACGTCCTGTCCTGTGTCAACTCCAAGCTTTCTCACTGATTCCCGGTGGTGTGTCCACTCTAGGCTGTCTCAGTGCCGTCCGGTCGTGTGTCCACTCCAGGAAGTCTCAGTGACATCCGGTCCTGTGTCCACTCCAGGCTGTCTCTGTGACGTCCGGTCCTGTGTCCAAACCAGGCTGTCTCAGTGACGTCCGGTCCTGTGTCCACTCGAGGCTGTCTCAGTGACGTCCGGTCCTGTGTCCACTCGAAGCTGCCTCAGTGACGTCCGGTCCTGTGTCCACACTAGGCTGTCTCAGTGACGTCCTGTCCTGTGTCTACTCCAGGCTTTCTCACTGATTCCCGGTGGTGTGTCCACTCCAGGCTGTCTCAGTTACGTCCGGTCCTGTGTCCACTCCAGGCTGTCTCAGTGACGTCCTATCCTGTGTCCACTCCAGGCTTTCTCACTGATTCACGGTGGTGTGTCCACTCCAGGCTGTCTCAGTGACGTCCGGTCGTGTGTCTACTCCAGGCTGTCTCAGTGATGTCCGGTCGTCTGTGTACTGCAGGCTTTCTCACTGATTCCCGGTGGTGTGTCCACTCCAGGCTGTCTCAGTGACGTCTGGTCGTGTGTCCACTCCAGGCTGTCTCAGTGACGTCCGGTCCTGTGTCCACTCCAGGCTGTCTCAGTGACGTCCGGTCCTGTGTCCACACCAGGCTGTCTCAGTGACGTCCGGTCCTGTGTCGACTCGAGGCTGTCTCAGTGACGTCCGGTCCTGTGTCCACTCCAAGCTGCCTCAGTGACGTCCTGTCCTGTGTCCACACCAGGCTGTCTCAGTGACGTCCTATCCTGTGCCTACTCCAGGCTTTCTCACTGATTCCCTGTGGTGTGTCCACTCCCGGCGGTCTCAGTGACGTCCGGTCCTGTGTCCACTCCAGGCTGTCTCAGTGACGTCCTGTCCTGTGTCCACTCCAGTCTGTCTCAGTGACGTCCTGTCCTGTGTCCACTCCAGGCTATCTCACTGATTCCCGGTGGTGTGTCCACTCCAGGCTGTCTCAGTGACGTCCGGTCGTGTGTCCACTCCAGGCTGTCTCAATGACGTCCGGTCATCTGTCTACTCCAGGCTTTCTCAGTGACGCCCGGTCCTGTGTCCACACCAGGCTGTCTCAGTCATGTCCGGTCGTCTGTCCACTCCAGGCTTTCTCACTGATTCCCGGTGGTGTGTCCACTCCAGGCTGTCTCAGTGACGTCCGGTCCTGTGTCCACACCAGGGTGTCTCAGTGACGTCCGGTCCTGTGTCCACACCAGGCTGTCTCAGTGACGTCCTGTCCTGTGTCTACTCCAGGCTTTCTCACTGATTCCCGGTGGTGTGTCCACACCAGGCTGTCTCAGTGACGTCCTGTCCTGTGTCCACTCCAGGCTTTCTCACTGATTCCCGGTGGTGTGTCCACTCCAGGCTGTCTCAGTGACGTCCGGTCCTGTGTCCACTCCAGGCTGCCTCAGTGACGTCCGGTCCTGTGTCCACTCCAGGCTGTCTCAGTGACGTCCGGTCCTGTGTCCACACCAGGCTGTCTCAGTGACGTCCTGTCCTGTGTCCACTCCAGGCTGTCTCAGTGACGTCCGGTCCTGTGTCCACTCCAGGCTGTCTCAGTGACGTCCGGTCCTGTGTCCACACCAGGCTGTCTCAGTGACGTCCTGTCCTGTGTCAACTCTAGGCTTTCTCACTGATTCCCGGTGGTGTGTCCACACCAGGCTGTCTCAGTGACGTCTGGTCTTGTGTCCACTCCAGGCTGTCTCAGTGACGTCCGGTCGTCTATCTACTCCAGGCTTTCTCACTGATTCCCAGTGGTGTGTCCACTCCAGACTTTCTCACTGATTCCCGGTGGTGTGTCCACTCCAGGCTGTGTCAGTAACGTCCGGTCGTGTGTCCACTCCAGGCTGTCTCAGTGACTTCCGGTCCTGTGTCCACACCAGGCTGTCTCAGTGACGTCCTGTCCTGTGTCTACTCCTGGCTTTCTCACTGATTCCCGGTGGTGTGTCCACGCCAGGCTGTGTCAGTGACGTCCGGTCGTGTGTCCACTCCAGGCTGTCTCAGTGACGTCCGGTCCTGTGTCCACTCCAGGCTGTCTCAGTGACGTCCGGTCCTGTGTCCACTCCAGGCTGTCTCAGTGACGTCCGGTCCTGTGTCCACACCAGGCTGTCTCAGTGACGTCCTGTCCTGTGTCAACTCCAAGCTTTCTCACTGATTCCCGGTGGTGTGTCCACTCCAGGCAGTCTCAGTGCCGTCCGGTCGTGTGTCCACTCCAGGAAGTCTCAGTGACATCCGGTCCTGTGTCCACTCCAGGCTGTCTCAGTGACGTCCGGTCCTGTGTCCAAACCAGGCTGTCTCAGTGACGTCCGGTCCTGTGTCCACTCGAGGCTGTCTCAGTGACGTCCGGTCCTGTGTCCACTCGAAGCTGCCTCAGTGACGTCCGGTCCTGTGTCCACACCAGGCTGTCTCAGTGACGTCCTGTCCTGTGTCTACTCCAGGCTTTCTCACTGATTCCCGGTGGTGTGTCCACTCCAGGCTGTCTCAGTGACGTCCGGTCCAGTGTCCACTCCAGGCTGTCTCAGTGACGTCCTATCCTGTGTCCACTCCAGGCTTTCTCACTTATTCACGGTGGTGTGTCCACTCCAGGCTGTCTCAGTGACGTCCGGTCGTGTGTCTACTCCAGGCTGTCTCAGTGATGTCCGGTCGTCTGTCTACTCCAGGCTTTCTCACTGATTCCCGGTGGTGTGTCCACTCCAGGCTGTCTCAGTGACGTCTGGTCGTGTGTCCACTCCAGGCTGTCTCAGTGACGTCCGGTCCTGTGTCCACTCCAGGCTGTCTCAGTGACGTCCGGTCCTGTGTCCACACCAGGCTGTCTCAGTGACGTCCGGTCCTGTGTCGACTCGAGGCTGTCTCAGTGACGTCCGGTCCTGTGTCCACTCCAAGCTGCCTCAGTGACGTCCTGTCCTGTGTCCACACCAGGCTGTCTCAGTGACGTCCTATCCTGTGCCTACTCCAGGCTTTCTCACTGATTCCCTGTGGTGTGTCCACTCCCGGCTGTCTCAGTGACGTCCGGTCCTGTGTCCACTCCAGGCTGTCTCAGTGACGTCCTGTCCTGTGTCCACTCCAGTCTGTCTCAGTGACGTCCTGTCCTGTGTCCACTCCAGGCTATCTCATTGATTCCCGGTGGTGTGTCCACTCCAGGCTGTCTCAGTGACGTCCGGTCGTGTGTCCACTCCAGGCTGTCTCAATGACGTCCGGTCGTCTGTCTACTCCAGGCTTTCTCAGTGACGCCCGGTCCTGTGTCCACACCAGGCTGTCTCAGTCATGTCCGGTCGTCGGTCCACTCCAGGCTTTCTCACTGATTCACGGTGGTGTGTCCACTCCAGGCTGTATCAGTGACGTCCGGTCCTGTGTCCACACCAGGCTGTCTCAGTGACGTCCTGTCCTGTGTCTACTCCAGGCTTTCTCACTGATTCCCGGTGGTGTGTCCACTCCAGGCTGTCTCAGTGACGTCCGGTCCTGTGTCCACTCCAGGCTGCCTCAGTGACGTCCGGTCCTGTGTCCACTCCAGGCTGTCTCAGTGACGTCCGGTCCTGTGTCCACACCAGGCTGTCTCAGTGACGTCCTGTCCTGTGTCCACTCCAGGCTGTCTCAGTGACGTCCGGTCCTGTGTCCACTCCAGGCTGTCTCAGTGACGTCCGGTCCTGTGTCCACACCAGGCTGTCTCAGTGACGTCCTGTCCTGTGTCAACTCTAGGCTTTCTCACTGATTCCCGGTGGTGTGTCCACACCAGGCTGTCTCAGTGACGTCTGGTCTTGTGTCCACTCCAGGCTGTCTCAGTGACCTCCGGTCGTCTATCTACTCCAGGCTTTCTCACTGATTCCCAGTGGTGTGTCCACTCCAGACTTTCTCACTGATTCCCGGTGGTGTGTCCACTCCAGGCTGTGTCAGTGACGTCCGGTCATGTGTCCACTCCAGGCTGTCTCAGTGACTTCCGGTCCTGTGTCCACACCAGGCTGTCTCAGTGACGTCCTGTCCTGTGTCTACTCCTGGCTTTCTCACTGATTCCCGGTGGTGTGTCCACGCCAGGCTGTGTCAGTGACGTCCGGTCGTGTGTCCACTCCAGGCTGTCTCAGTGACGTCCGGTCCTGTGTCCACTCCAGGCTGTCTCAGTGACGTCCGGTCCTGTGTCCACTCCAGGCTGTCTCAGTGACGTCCGGTCCTGTGTCCACTCCAGGCTGTCTCAGTGACGTCCGGTCCTGTGTCCACACCAGGCTGTCTCAGTGACGTCCTGTCCTGTGTCAACTCCAAGCTTTCTCACTGATTCCCGGTGGTGTGTCCACTCTAGGCTGTCTCAGTGCCGTCCGGTCGTGTGTCCACTCCAGGAAGTCTCAGTGACATCCGGTCCTGTGTCCACTCCAGGCTGTCTCTGTGACGTCCGGTCCTGTGTCCAAACCAGGCTGTCTCAGTGACGTCCGGTCCTGTGTCCACTCGAGGCTGTCTCAGTGACGTCCGGTCCTGTGTCCACTCGAAGCTGCCTCAGTGACGTCCGGTCCTGTGTCCACACTAGGCTGTCTCAGTGACGTCCTGTCCTGTGTCTACTCCAGGCTTTCTCACTGATTCCCGGTGGTGTGTCCACTCCAGGCTGTCTCAGTTACGTCCGGTCCTGTGTCCACTCCAGGCTGTCTCAGTGACGTCCTATCCTGTGTCCACTCCAGGCTTTCTCACTGATTCACGGTGGTGTGTCCACTCCAGGCTGTCTCAGTGACGTCCGGTCGTGTGTCTACTCCAGGCTGTCTCAGTGATGTCCGGTCGTCTGTGTACTGCAGGCTTTCTCACTGATTCCCGGTGGTGTGTCCACTCCAGGCTGTCTCAGTGACGTCTGGTCGTGTGTCCACTCCAGGCTGTCTCAGTGACGTCCGGTCCTGTGTCCACTCCAGGCTGTCTCAGTGACGTCCGGTCCTGTGTCCACACCAGGCTGTCTCAGTGACGTCCGGTCCTGTGTCGACTCGAGGCTGTCTCAGTGACGTCCGGTCCTGTGTCCACTCCAAGCTGCCTCAGTGACGTCCTGTCCTGTGTCCACACCAGGCTGTCTCAGTGACGTCCTATCCTGTGCCTACTCCAGGCTTTCTCACTGATTCCCTGTGGTGTGTCCACTCCCGGCTGTCTCAGTGACGTCCGGTCCTGTGTCCACTCCAGGCTGTCTCAGTGACGTCCTGTCCTGTGTCCACTCCAGTCTGTCTCAGTGACGTCCTGTCCTGTGTCCACTCCAGGCTATCTCACTGATTCCCGGTGGTGTGTCCACTCCAGGCTGTCTCAGTGACGTCCGGTCGTGTGTCCACTCCAGGCTGTCTCAATGACGTCCGGTCATCTGTCTACTCCAGGCTTTATCAGTGACGCCCGGTCCTGTGTCCACACCAGGCTGTCTCAGTCATGTCCGGTCGTCTGTCCACTCCAGGCTTTCTCACTGATTCCCGGTGGTGTGTCCACTCCAGGCTGTCTCAGTGACGTCCGGTCCTGTGTCCACACCAGGGTGTCTCAGTGACGTCCGGTCCTGTGTCCACACCAGGCTGTCTCAGTGACGTCCTGTCCTGTGTCTACTCCAGGCTTTCTCACTGATTCCCGGTGGTGTGTCCACTCCAGGCTGTCTCAGTGACGTCCGGTCCTGTGTCCACACCAGGCTGTCTCAGTGACGTCCTGTCCTGTGTCCACTCCAGGCTTTCTCACTGATTCCCGGTGGTGTGTCCACTCCAGGCTGTCTCAGTGACGTCCGGTCCTGTGTCCACTCCAGGCTGCCTCAGTGACGTCCGGTCCTGTGTCCACTCCAGGCTGTCTCAGTGACGTCCGGTCCTGTGTCCACACCAGGCTGTCTCAGTGACGTCCTGTCCTGTGTCCACTCCAGGCTGTCTCAGTGACGTCCGGTCCTGTGTCCACACCAGGCTGTCTCAGTGACGTCCTGTCCTGTGTCAACTCTAGGCTTTCTCACTGATTCCCGGTGGTGTGTCCACACCAGGCTGTCTCAGTGACGTCTGGTCTTGTGTCCACTCCAGGCTGTCTCAGTGACGTCCGGTCGTCTATCTACTCCAGGCTTTCTCACTGATTCCCAGTGGTGTGTCCACTCCAGACTTTATGACTGATTCCCGGTGGTGTGTCCACTCCAGGCTGTGTCAGTGACGTCCGGTCGTGTGTCCACTCCAGGCTGTCTCAGTGACTTCCGGTCCTGTGTCCACACCAGGCTGTCTCAGTGACGTCCTGTCCTGTGTCTACTCCTGGCTTTCTCACTGATTCCCGGTGGTGTGTCCACGCCAGGCTGTGTCAGTGACGTCCGGTCGTGTGTCCACTCCAGGCTGTCTCAGTGACGTCCGGTCCTGTGTCCACTCCAGGCTGTCTCAGTGACGTCCGGTCCTGTGTCCACTCCAGGCTGTCTCAGTGACGTCCGGTCCTGTGTCCACACCAGGCTGTCTCAGTGACGTCCTGTCCTGTGTCAACTCCAAGCTTTCTCACTGATTCCCGGTGGTGTGTCCACTCCAGGCAGTCTCAGTGCCGTCCGGTCGTGTGTCCACTCCAGGAAGTCTCAGTGACATCCGGTCCTGTGTCCACTCCAGGCTGTCTCAGTGACGTCCGGTCCTGTGTCCAAACCAGGCTGTCTCAGTGACGTCCGGTCCTGTGTCCACTCGAGGCTGTCTCAGTGACGTCCGGTCCTGTGTCCACTCGAAGCTGCCTCAGTGACGTCCGGTCCTGTGTCCACACCAGGCTGTCTCAGTGACGTCCTGTCCAGTGTCTACTCGAGGCTTTCTCACTGATTCCCGGTGGTGTGTCCACTCCAGGCTGTCTCAGTGACGTCCGGTCCTGTGTCCACTCCAGGCTGTCTCAGTGACGTCCTATCCTGTGTCCACTCCAGGCTTTCTCACTGATTCACGGTGGTGTGTCCACTCCAGGCAGTCTCAGTGATGCCCGGTCGTATGTCCACTCCTGGCTGTCTCAGTGATGTCCTGTCCTGTTTCCACTCCAGGCTGTCTCAGTGATGTCAGGTCGTGTGTCTACTCCATGCTGTCTCAGTGATGTTCGGTCCTGTGTCCACACCAGGCATTCTCAGTGATGCCCGGTCGTGTGTCCACTCCAGGCTGTCTCAATGACGTCCGGTCGTCTGTCTACTCCAGGCTTTCTCAGTGACGCCCGGTCCTGTGTCCACACCAGGCTTTCTCAGTCATGTCCGGTCGTCTGTCCACTCCAGGCTTTCTCACTGATTCACGGTGGTGTGTCCCTCCAGGCTGTCTCAGTGACGTCCGGTCGTGTGTCTACTCCAGGCTGTCTCAGTGATGTCCGGTCGTCTGTCTACTCCAGGCTTTCTCACTGATTCGCGGTGGTGTGTCCACTCCAGGCTGTCTCAGTGACGTCCGGTCGTGTGTGCACTCCAGGCTGTCTCAGTGACGTCCGGTCCTGTGTCCACTCCAGGCTGTCTCAGTGACGTCCGGTCCTGTTTCCACTCCAGGCTGTCTCAGTGATGTCAGGTCGTCTGTCTACTCCAGGCTGTCTCAGTGATGCCTGGTCCTGTGTCCACACCAGGCTGTCTCAATCATGTCCAATAGTGTGTCCACTCCAGGCTGTCTCAGTGATGTTCGGTCCTGTGTCCACACCAGGCATTCTCAGTGATGCTCGGTCGTGTGTCCACTCCAGGCTGTCTCAATGACGTCCGGTCCTCTGTCTACTCCAGGCTTTCTCAGTGACGCCCGGTCCTGTGTCCACACCAGGCTGTCTCAGTCATGTCCGGTCGTCTGTCCACTCCAGGCTTTCTCACTGATTCACGGTGGTGTGTCCACTCCAGGCTGTCTCAGTGACGTCCGGTCGTGTGTCTACTCCAGGCTGTCTCAGTGACGTCCGGTCGTCTGTCTACTCCAGGCTTTCTCACTGATTCCCGGTGGTGTGTCCAATCCAGGCTGTCTCAGTGACGTCCGGTCCTGTGTCAACTCCAGGCTGTCTCAGTGACGTCAGGTCGTGTGTCCACTCCAGGCAGTCTCAGTGACGCCCGGTCCAGTGTCCGCTCCAGGCAGTCTCAGTGACGCCCGGTCCTGTGTCCGCTCCAGGCAGTCCCAGTGACGTCCGGCCGTGTGTCCGCTCCAGGCTGACTCAGTGACGTCCTGTCCTGTGTCAACTGCAGGCAGTCTCAGTGACGCCCGGTCCTGTGTCCGCTCCAGGCAGTCTCAGTGACGCCCGGTCCTGTGTCCGCTCCAGGCAGTCTCAGTGACGCCCGGTCCTGTGTCCGCTCCAGGCAGTCTCAGTGACGTCAGGTCCTGTGTCCACACCAGGCTGTCTCAGTCATGTCCGGTCCTGTGTCCGCTCCAGGCAGTCTCAGTGACGTCAGGACGTGTGTCCACTCCAGGCAGTCTCAGTGACGCCCGGTACTGTGTCCACACCAGGCTGTCTCAGTCACGTCCTGTCCTGTGTCAGCTGCAGGCAGTCTCAGTGACGCCCGGTCCTGTGTCCGCTCCAGGCAGTCTCAGTGACGCCCGGTCCTGTGTCTGCTCCAGGCTGACTCAGTGACGCCCGGTCGTGTGTCCGCTCCAGGCTGACTCAGTGACGCCCGGTCGTGTGTCCTCTCCAGGCAGTCTCAGTGACGTCCGGCCGTGTGTCCGCTCCAGGCTGACTCAGTGACGTCCTGTCCTGTGTCAACTCCAGGCTGACTCAGTGACGTCCTGTCCTGTGTCAACTCCAGGCAGTCTCAGTGACGCCCGGACCTGTGTCCGCTCCGGGCCGTCTCCGTGACGTCCGGCCGTGAGTCCGCTCCAGGCTTTCTCACTGATTCCCGGTGGTGTGTCCACTCCAGGCTGTCTCAGTGACGTCTGGTCGTGTGTCCACTCCAGGCTGTCTCAGTGACGTCCGGTCCTGTGTCCACTCCAGGCTGTCTCAGTGACTTCCGGTCCTGTGTCCACACCAGGCTGTCTCAGTGACGTCCGGTCGTGTGTCCACTCCAGGCTGTCTCAGTGACGTCTGGTCATCTGTCTACTCCAGGCTTTCTCACTGATTCCCGGTGGTGTGTCCACTCCAGGCTGTCTCAGTGACGTCCGGTCATGTGTCCACACCAGGGTGTCTCAGTGACGTCCTGTCCTGTGTCAACTCCAGGCTTTCTCACTGATTCCCGGTGGTGTGTCCACTCCAGGCTGTCTCAGTGTCGTCCGGTCGTGTGTCCACTCCAGGCTGTCTCAGTGACGTCCGGTCGTGTGTCCACTCCAGGGTGTCTCAGTGACGTCCGGTCCTGTGTCCACACCAGAATGTCTCAGTGACGTCCTGTCCTGTGTCTACTCCAGGCTTTCTCACTGATTCCCGGTCATGTGTCCACTCCAGGCTGCCTCAGTGACGTCCGGTAGTGTGTCCGCTCCAGGCATTCTCACTGATTCCCGGTGGTGTGTCCACTCCAGGCTGTCTCAGTGACGTCCGGTCGTGTGTCCACTCCAGGCTGTCTCAGTGACGTCCGGTCGTTTGTCTACTCCAGGCTTTCTCACTGATTCCCGGTGGTGTGTCCACTCCAGGCTGTCTCAGTGACGTCCGGTCGTGTGTCCACACCAGGCTGTCTCAGTGACGTCCTTTCCTGTGTCAACTCCAGGCTTTCACACTGATTCCCGGTGGTGTGTCCACTCCAGTCTGTCTCAGTGACGTCCGGTCCTGTGTCCACACCAGGCTGTGTCAGTGACGTCCTGTCCTGTGTCTACTCCTGGCTTTCTCACTGATTCCCGGTGGTGTGTCCACGCCAGGCTGTCTCAGTGACGTCCGGTCGTCTGTCTACTCCAGGCTTTCTCACTGATTCCCGGTGGTGTGTCCACACCAGGCTGTCTCAGTGACGTCTGGTCGTGTGTCCACTCCAGGCTGTCTCAGTGACGTCCGGTCCTGTGTCCACTCCAGGCTGTCTCAGTGACGTCCGGTCCTGTGTCCACACCAGGCTGTCTCAGTGACGTCCGGTCCTGTGTCGACTCGAGGCTGTCTCAGTGACGTCCGGTCCTGTGTCCACTCCAGGCTGTCTCAGTGACGTCCGGTCCTGTGTCCACACCAGGCTGTCTCAGTGACGTCCTGTCCTGTGTCCACTCCAGGCTGTCTCAGTGACGTCCGGTCCTGTGTCCACTCCAGGCTGTCTCAGTGACGTCCGGTCCTGTGTCCACACCAGGCTGTCTCAGTGACGTCCTGTCCTGTGTCTACTCCAGGCTTTCTCACTGATTCCCGGTGGTGTGTCCACACCAGGCTGTCTCAGTGACGTCTTGTCTTGTGTCCACTCCAGGCTGTCTCAGTGACGTCCGGTCGTCTATCTACTCCAGGCTCTCTCACTGATTCCCAGTGGTGTGTCCACTCCAGACTTTCTCACTGATTCCCGGTCGTGTGTCCACTCCAGGCTGTGTCAGTGACGTCCGGTCGTGTGTCCACTCCAGGCTGTCTCAGTGACTTCCGGTCCTGTGTCCACACCAGGCTGTCTCAGTGACGTCCTGTCCTGTGTCTACTCCTGGCTTTCTCACTGATTCCCGGTGGTGTGTCCACGCCAGGCTGTGTCAGTGACGTCCGGTCGTGTGTGCACTCCAGGCTGTCTCAGTGACGTCCGGTCCTGTGTCCACTCCAGGCTGTCTCAGTGACGTCCGGTCCTGTGTCCACTCCAGGCTGTCTCAGTGACGTCCGGTCCTGTGTCCACACCAGGCTGTCTCAGTGACGTCCTGTCCTGTGTCAACTCCAAGCTTTCTCACTGATTCCCGGTGGTGTGTCCACTCCAGGCTGTCTCAGTGCCGTCCGGTCGTGTGTCCACTCCAGGAAGTCTCAGTGACATCCGGTCCTGTGTCCACTCCAGGCTGTCTCAGTGACGTCCGGTCCTGTGTCCAAACCAGGCTGTCTCAGTGACGTCCGGTCCTGTGTCCACTCGAGGCTGTCTCAGTGACGTCCTGTCCTGTGTCCACTCGAAGCTGCCTCAGTGACGTCCGGTCCTGTGTCCACACTAGGCTGTCTCAGTGACGTCCTGTCCTGTGTCTACTCCAGGCTTTCTCACTGATTCCCGGTGGTGTGTCCACTCCAGGCTGTCTCAGTTACGTCCGGTCCTGTGTCCACTCCAGGCTGTCTCAGTGACGTCCTATCCTGTGTCCACTCCAGGCTTTCTCACTGATTCACGGTGGTGTGTCCACTCCAGGCTGTCTCAGTGACGTCCGGTTGTGTGTCTACTCCAGGCTGTCTCAGTGATGTCCGGTCGTCTGTCTACTGCAGGCTTTCTCACTGATTCCCGGTGGTGTGTCCACTCCAGGCTGTCTCAGTGACGTCTGGTCGTGTGTCCACTCCAGGCTGTCTCAGTGACGTCCGCTCCTGTGTCCACTCCAGGCTGTCTCAGTGACGTCCGGTCCTGTGTCCACACCAGGCTGTCTCAGTGACGTCCGGTCCTGTGTCCACTCGAGGCTGTCTCAGTGACGTCCGGTCCTGTGTCCACTCCAAGCTGCCTCAGTGATGTCCTGTCCTGTGTCCACACCAGGCTGTCTCAGTGACGTCCTATCCTGTGCCTACTCCAGGCTTTCTCACTGATTCCCTGTGGTGTGTCCACTCCCGGCTGTCTCAGTGACGTCCGGTCCTGTGTCCACTCGAGGCTGTCTCAGTGACGTCCGGTCCTGTGTCCACTCGAAGCTGCCTCAGTGACGTCCGGTCCTGTGTCCACACCAGGCTGTCTCAGTGACGTCCTGTCCTGTGTCTACTCCAGGCTTTCTCACTGATTCCCGGTGGTGTGTCCACTCCAGGCTGTCTCAGTGACGTCCGGTCCTGTGTCCACTCCAGGCTGTCTCAGTGACGTCCTGTCCTGTGTCCACTCCAGTCTGTCTCAGTGACGTCCTGTCCTGTGTCCACTCCAGGCTATCTCACTGATTCCCGGTGGTGTGTCCACTCCAGGCTGTCTCAGTGACGTCCGGTCGTGTGTCCACTCCAGGCTGTCTCAATGACGTCCGGTCATCTGTCTACTCCAGGCTTTCTCAGTGACGCCCGGTCCTGTGTCCACACCAGGCTGTCTCAGTCATGTCCGGTCGTCTGTCCACTCCAGGCTTTCTCACTGATTCCCGGTGGTGTGTCCACTCCAGGCTGTCTCAGTGACGTCCGGTCGTGTGTCCACACCAGGCTGTCTCAGTGACGTCCGGTCCTGTGTCCACTCCAGGCTGTCTCAGTGACGTCCTGTCTGTGTCTACTCCAGGCTTTCTCACTGATTCCCGGTGGTGTGTCCACTCCAGGCTGTCTCAGTGACGTCCGGTCCTGTGTCCACTCCAGGCTGCCTCAGTGACGTCCGGTCCTGTGTCCACTCCAGGCTGTCTCAGTGACGTCCGGTCCTGTGTCCACACCAGGCTGTCTCAGTGACGTCCTGTCCTGTGTCCACTCCAGGCTGTCTCAGTGACGTCCGGTCCTGTGTCCACTCCAGGCTGTCTCAGTGACGTCCGGTCCTGTGTCCACACCAGGCTGTCACAGTGACGTCCTGTCCTGTGTCAACTCTAGGCTTTCTCACTGATTCCCGGTGGTGTGTCCACTCCAGGCTGTGTCAGTGACGTCTGGTCTTGTGTCCACTCCAGGCTGTCTCAGTGACGTCCGGTCGTCTATCTACTCCAGGCTTTCTCACTGATTCCCAGTGGTGTGTCCACTCCAGACTTTCTCACTGATTCCCGGTGGTGTGTCCACTCCAGGCTGTGTCAGTGACGTCCGGTCGAGTGTCCACTCCAGGCTGTCTCAGTGACTTCCGGTCCTGTGTCCACACCAGGCTGTCTCAGTGACGTCCTGTCCTGTGTCTACTCCTGGCTTTCTCACTGATTCCCGGTGGTGTGTCCACGCCAGGCTGTGTCAGTGACGTCCGGTCGTGTGTCCACTCCAGGCTGTCTCAGTGACGTCCGGTCCTGTGTCCACTCCAGGCTGTCTCAGTGACGTCCGGTCCTGTGTCCACTCCAGGCTGTCTCAGTGACGTCCGGTCCTGTGTCCACACCAGGCTGTCTCAGTGACGTCCTGTCCTGTGTCAACTCCAAGCTTTCTCACTGATTCCCGGTGGTGTGTCCACTCCAGGCAGTCTCAGTGCCGTCCGGTCGTGTGTCCACTCCAGGAAGTCTCAGTGACATCCGGTCCTGTGTCCACACCAGGCTGTCTCAGTGACGTCCTGTCCTGTGTCAACTCCAAGCTTTCTCACTGATTCCCGGTGGTGTGTCCACTCCAGGCTTTCTCACTGATTCCCGGTGGTGTGTCCACTCCAGGCTGTCTCAGTGACGTCCGGTCCTGTGTCCACACCAGGGTGTCTCAGTGACGTCCGGTCCTGTGTCCACACCAGGCTGTCTCACTGATTCCCGGTGGTGTGTCCACTCCAGGCTGTCTCAGTGACGTCCTGTCCTGTGTCCACTCCAGGCTGTCTCAATGACGTCCTGTCCTGTGTCCACTCCAGGCTTTCTCACTGATTCCCGGTGGTGTGTCCACTCCAGGCTGTCTCAGTGACGTCCGGTCCTGTGTCCACTCCAGGCTGCCTCAGTGACGTCCGGTCCTGTGTCCACTCCAGGCTGTCTCAGTGACGTCCGGTCCTGTGTCCACACCAGGCTGTCTCAGTGACGTCCTGTCCTGTGTCCACTCCAGGCTGTCTCAGTGACGTCCGGTCCTGTGTCCACACCAGGCTGTCTCAGTGACGTCCTGTCCTGTGTCAACTCTAGGCTTTCTCACTGATTCCCGGTGGTGTGTCCACACCAGGCTGTCTCAGTGACGTCTGGTCTTGTGTCCACTCCAGGCTGTCTCAGTGACGTCCGGTCGTCTATCTACTCCAGGCTTTCTCACTGATTCCCAGTGGTGTGTCCACTCCAGACTTTCTCACTGATTCCCGGTGGTGTGTCCACTCCAGGCTGTGTCAGTGACGTCCGGTCGTGTGTCCACTCCAGGCTGTCTCAGTGACTTCCGGTCCTGTGTCCACACCAGGCTGTCTCAGTGACGTCCTGTCCTGTGTCTACTCCTGGCTTTCTCACTGATTCCCGGTGGTGTGTCCACGCCAGGCTGTGTCAGTGACGTCCGGTCGTGTGTCCACTCCAGGCTGTCTCAGTGACGTCCGGTCCTGTGTCCACTCCAGGCTGTCTCAGTGACGTCCGGTCCTGTGTCCACTCCAGGCTGTCTCAGTGACGTCCGGTCCTGTGTCCACACCAGGCTGTCTCAGTGACGTCCTGTCCTGTGTCAACTCCAAGCTTTCTCACTGATTCCCGGTGGTGTGTCCACTCCAGGCAGTCTCAGTGCCGTCCGGTCGTGTGTCCACTCCAGGAAGTCTCAGTGACATCCGGTCCTGTGTCCACTCCAGGCTGTCTCAGTGACGTCCGGTCCTGTGTCCAAACCAGGCTGTCTCAGTGACGTCCGGTCCTGTGTCCACTCGAGGCTGTCTCAGTGACGTCCGGTCCTGTGTCCACTCGAAGCTGCCTCAGTGACGTCCGGTCCTGTGTCCACACCAGGCTGTCTCAGTGACGTCCTGTCCAGTGTCTACTCGAGGCTTTCTCACTGATTCCCGGTGGTGTGTCCACTCCAGGCTGTCTCAGTGACGTCCGGTCCTGTGTCCACTCCAGGCTGTCTCAGTGACGTCCTATCCTGTGTCCACTCCAGGCTTTCTCACTGATTCACGGTGGTGTGTCCACTCCAGGCAGTCTCAGTGATGCCCGGTCGTATGTCCACTCCTGGCTGTCTCAGTGATGTCCTGTCCTGTTTCCACTCCAGGCTGTCTCAGTGATGTCAGGTCGGGTGTCTACTCCATGCTGTCTCAGTGATGTTCGGTCCTGTGTCCACACCAGGCATTCTCAGTGATGCCCGGTCGTGTGTCCACTCCAGGCTGTCTCAATGACGTCCGGTCGTCTGTCTACTCCAGGCTTTCTCAGTGACGCCCGGTCCTGTGTCCACACCAGGCTTTCTCAGTCATGTCCGGTCGTCTGTCCACTCCAGGCTTTCTCACTGATTCACGGTGGTGTGTCCCTCCAGGCTGTCTCAGTGACGTCCGGTCGTGTGTCTACTCCAGGCTGTCTCAGTGATGTCCGGTCGTCTGTCTACTCCAGGCTTTCTCACTGATTCGCGGTGGTGTGTCCACTCCAGGCTGTCTCAGTGACGTCCGGTCGTGTGTGCACTCCAGGCTGTCTCAGTGACGTCCGGTCCTGTGTCCACTCCAGGCTGTCTCAGTGACGTCCGGTCCTGTTTCCACTCCAGGCTGTCTCAGTGATGTCAGGTCGTCTGTCTACTCCAGGCTGTCTCAGTGATGCCTGGTCCTGTGTCCACACCAGGCTGTCTCAATCATGTCCAATAGTGTGTCCACTCCAGGCTGTCTCAGTGATGTTCGGTCCTGTGTCCACACCAGGCATTCTCAGTGATGCTCGGTCGTGTGTCCACTCCAGGCTGTCTCAATGACGTCCGGTCCTCTGTCTACTCCAGGCTTTCTCAGTGACGCCCGGTCCTGTGTCCACACCAGGCTGTCTCAGTCATGTCCGGTCGTCTGTCCACTCCAGGCTTTCTCACTGATTCACGGTGGTGTGTCCACTCCAGGCTGTCTCAGTGACGTCCGGTCGTGTGTCTACTCCAGGCTGTCTCAGTGACGTCCGGTCGTCTGTCTACTCCAGGCTTTCTCACTGATTCCCGGTGGTGTGTCCAATCCAGGCTGTCTCAGTGACGTCCGGTCCTGTGTTAACTCCAGGCTGTCTCAGTGACGTCAGGTCGTGTGTCCACTCCAGGCAGTCTCAGTGACGCCCGGTCCAGTGTCCGCTCCAGGCAGTCTCAGTGACGCCCGGTCCTGTGTCCGCTCCAGGCAGTCCCAGTGACGTCCGGCCGTGTGTCCGCTCCAGGCTGACTCAGTGACGTCCTGTCCTGTGTCAACTGCAGGCAGTCTCAGTGACGCCCGGTCCTGTGTCCGCTCCAGGCAGTCTCAGTGACGCCCGGTCCTGTGTCCGCTCCAGGCAGTCTCAGTGACGCCCGGTCCTGTGTCCGCTCCAGGCAGTCTCAGTGACGTCAGGTCCTGTGTCCACACCAGGCTGTCTCAGTCATGTCCGGTCCTGTGTCCGCTCCAGGCAGTCTCAGTGACGTCAGGACGTGTGTCCACTCCAGGCAGTCTCAGTGACGCCCGGTACTGTGTCCACACCAGGCTGTCTCAGTCACGTCCTGTCCTGTGTCAGCTGCAGGCAGTCTCAGTGACGCCCGGTCCTGTGTCCGCTCCAGGCAGTCTCAGTGACGCCCGGTCCTGTGTCTGCTCCAGGCTGACTCAGTGACGCCCGGTCGTGTGTCCGCTCCAGGCTGACTCAGTGACGCCCGGTCGTGTGTCCTCTCCAGGCAGTCTCAGTGACGTCCGGCCGTGTGTCCGCTCCAGGCTGACTCAGTGACGTCCTGTCCTGTGTCAACTCCAGGCTGACTCAGTGACGTCCTGTCCTGTGTCAACTCCAGGCAGTCTCAGTGACGCCCGGACCTGTGTCCGCTCCGGGCCGTCTCCGTGACGTCCGGCCGTGAGTCCGCTCCAGGCTTTCTCACTGATTCCCGGTGGTGTGTCCACTCCAGGCTGTCTCAGTGACGTCTGGTCGTGTGTCCACTCCAGGCTGTCTCAGTGACGTCCGGTCCTGTGTCCACTCCAGGCTGTCTCAGTGACTTCCGGTCCTGTGTCCACACCAGGCTGTCTCAGTGACGTCCGGTCGTGTGTCCACTCCAGGCTGTCTCAGTGACGTCTGGTCATCTGTCTACTCCAGGCTTTCTCACTGATTCCCGGTGGTGTGTCCACTCCAGGCTGTCTCAGTGACGTCCGGTCATGTGTCCACACCAGGGTGTCTCAGTGACGTCCTGTCCTGTGTCAACTCCAGGCTTTCTCACTGATTCCCGGTGGTGTGTCCACTCCAGGCTGTCTCAGTGTCGTCCGGTCGTGTGTCCACTCCAGGCTGTCTCAGTGACGTCCGGTCGTGTGTCCACTCCAGGGTGTCTCAGTGACGTCCGGTCCTGTGTCCACACCAGAATGTCTCAGTGACGTCCTGTCCTGTGTCTACTCCAGGCTTTCTCACTGATTCCCGGTCATGTGTCCACTCCAGGCTGCCTCAGTGACGTCCGGTAGTGTGTCCGCTCCAGGCATTCTCACTGATTCCCGGTGGTGTGTCCACTCCAGGCTGTCTCAGTGAAGTCTGGTCCTGTGTCCACTCAAGGCTGTCTCAGTGACGTCCGGGCCTGTGTCAACTCCAGGCTGTCTCAGTGACGTCCGGTCGTGTGTCCACTCCAGGCTGTCTCAGTGACGTCCGGTCGTTTGTCTACTCCAGGCTTTCTCACTGATTCCCGGTGGTGTGTCCACTCCAGGCTGTCTCAGTGACGTCCGGTCGTGTGTCCACACCAGGCTGTCTCAGTGACGTCCTTTCCTGTGTCAACTCCAGGCTTTCACACTGATTCCCGGTGGTGTGTCCACTCCAGTCTGTCTCAGTGACGTCCGGTCGTGTGTCCACTCCAGGCTGTCTCAGTGACGTCCGGTCCAGTGTCCACTCCAGGCTGTCTCAGTGACTTCCGGTCCTGTGTCCACACCAGGCTGTGTCAGTGACGTCCTGTCCTGTGTCTACTCCTGGCTTTCTCACTGATTCCCGGTGGTGTGTCCACGCCAGGCTGTCTCAGTGACGTCCGGTCGTCTGTCTACTCCAGGCTTTCTCACTGATTCCCGGTGGTGTGTCCACACCAGGCTGTCTCAGTGACGTCTGGTCGTGTGTCCACTCCAGGCTGTCTCAGTGACGTCCGGTCCTGTGTCCACTCCAGGCTGTCTCAGTGACGTCCGGTCCTGTGTCCACACCAGGCTGTCTCAGTGACGTCCGGTCCTGTGTTGACTCGAGGCTGTCTCAGTGACGTCCGGTCCTGTGTCCACTCCAAGCTGCCTCAGTGACGTCCTGTCCTGTGTCCACACCAGGCTGTCTCAGTGACGTCCTATCCTGTGCCTACTCCAGGCTTTCTCACTGATTCCCTGTGGTGTGTCCACTCCCGGCTGTCTCAGTGACGTCCGGTCCTGTGTCCACTCCAGGCTGTCTCAGTGACGTCCTGTCCTGTGTCCACTCCAGTCTGTCTCAGTGACGTCCTGTCCTGTGTCCACTCCAGGCTATCTCATTGATTCCCGGTGGTGTGTCCACTCCAGGCTGTCTCAGTGACGTCCGGTCGTGTGTCCACTCCAGGCTGTCTCAATGACGTCCGGTCGTCTGTCTACTCCAGGCTTTCTCAGTGACGCCCGGTCCTGTGTCCACACCAGGCGGTCTCAGTCATGTCCGGTCGTCTGTCCACTCCAGGCTTTCTCACTGATTCACGGTGGTGTGTCCACTCCAGGCTGTCTCAGTGACGTCCGGTCCTGTGTCCACACCAGGCTGTCTCAGTGATGTCCTGTCCTGTGTCCACACCAGGCTGTCTCAGTGACGTCCTGTCCTGTGTCCACTCCAGGCTGTCTCAGTGACGTCCGGTCCTGTGTCCACTCCAGGCTGTCTCAGTGACGTCCGGTCCTGTGTCCACACCAGGCTGTCTCAGTGACGTCCTGTCCTGTGTCTACTCCAGGCTTTCTCACTGATTCCCGGTGGTGTGTCCACTCCAGGCTGTCTCAGTGACGTCCGGTCCTGTGTCCACTCCAGGCTGTCTCAGTGACGTCCGGTCCTGTGTCCACACCAGGCTGTCTCAGTGACGTCCTGTCCTGTGTCCACTCCAGGCTGTCTCAGTGACGTCCGGTCCTGTGTCCACTCCAGGCTGTCTCAGTGACGTCCGGTCCTGTGTCCACACCAGGCTGTCTCAGTGACGTCCTGTCCTGTGTCCACACCAGGCTGTCTCAGTGACGTCCTGTCCTGTGTCTACTCCAGGCTTTCTCACTGATTCCCGGTGGTGTGTCCACTCCAGGCTGTCTCAGTGACGTCCGGTCCTGTGTCCACTCCAGGCTGTCTCAGTGACGTCCGGTCCTGTGTCCACACCAGGCTGTCTCAGTGACGTCCTGTCCTGTGTCCACTCCAGGCTGTCTCAGTGACGTCCTGTCCTGTGTCCACACCAGGCTGTCTCAGTGACGTCCTGTCCTGTGTCTACTCCAGGCTTTCTCACTGATTCCCGGTGGTGTGTCCACTCCAGGCTGTCTCAGTGACGTCCGGTCCTGTGTCCACTCCAGGCTGTCTCAGTGACGTCCGGTCCTGTGTCCACACCAGGCTGTCTCAGTGACGTCCTGTCCTGTGTCCACTCCAGGCTGTCTCAGTGACGTCCGGTCCTGTGTCCACTCCAGGCTGTCTCAGTGACGTCCGGTCCTGTGTCCACACCAGGCTGTCTCAGTGACGTCCTGTCCTGTGTCTACTCCAGGCTTTCTCACTGATTCCCGGTGGTGTGTCCACACCAGGCTGTCTCAGTGACGTCTTGTCTTGTGTCCACTCCAGGCTGTCTCAGTGACGTCCGGTCGTCTATCTACTCCAGGCTCTCTCACTGATTCCCAGTGGTGTGTCCACTCCAGACTTTCTCACTGATTCCCGGTGGTGTGTCCACTCCAGGCTGTGTCAGTGACGTCCGGTCGTGTGTCCACTCCAGGCTGTCTCAGTGACTTCCGGTCCTGTGTCCACACCAGGCTGTCTCAGTGACGTCCTGTCCTGTGTCTACTCCTGGCTTTCTCACTGATTCCCGGTGGTGTGTCCACGCCAGGCTGTGTCAGTGACGTCCGGTCGTGTGTGCACTCCAGGCTGTCTCAGTGACGTCCGGTCCTGTGTCCACTCCAGGCTGTCTCAGTGACGTCCGGTCCTGTGTCCACTCCAGGCTGTCTCAGTGACGTCCGGTCCTGTGTCCACACCAGGCTGTCTCAGTGACGTCCTGTCTTGTGTCAACTCCAAGCTTTCTCACTGATTCCCGGTGGTGTGTCCACTCCAGGCTGTCTCAGTGCCGTCCGGTCGTGTGTCCACTCCAGGAAGTCTCAGTGACATCCGGTCCTGTGTCCACTCCAGGCTGTCTCAGTGACGTCCGGTCCTGTGTCCAAACCAGGCTGTCTCAGTGACGTCCGGTCCTGTGTCCACTCGAGGCTGTCTCAGTGACGTCCGGTCCTGTGTCCACTCGAAGCTGCCTCAGTGACGTCCGGTCCTGTGTCCACACTAGGCTGTCTCAGTGACGTCCTGTCCTGTGTCTACTCCAGGCTTTCTCACTGATTCCCGGTGGTGTGTCCACTCCAGGCTGTCTCAGTTACGTCCGGTCCTGTGTCCACTCCAGGCTGTCTCAGTGACGTCCTATCCTGTGTCCACTCCAGGCTTTCTCACTGATTCACGGTGGTGTGTCCACTCCAGGCTGTCTCAGTGACGTCCGGTTGTGTGTCTACTCCAGGCTGTCTCAGTGATGTCCGGTCGTCTGTCTACTGCAGGCTTTCTCACTGATTCCCGGTGGTGTGTCCACTCCAGGCTGTCTCAGTGACGTCTGGTCGTGTGTCCACTCCAGGCTGTCTCAGTGACGTCCGCTCCTGTGTCCACTCCAGGCTGTCTCAGTGACGTCCGGTCCTGTGTCCACACCAGGCTGTCTCAGTGACGTCCGGTCCTGTGTCCACTCGAGGCTGTCTCAGTGACGTCCGGTCCTGTGTCCACTCCAAGCTGCCTCAGTGATGTCCTGTCCTGTGTCCACACCAGGCTGTCTCAGTGACGTCCTATCCTGTGCCTACTCCAGGCTTTCTCACTGATTCCCTGTGGTGTGTCCACTCCCGGCTGTCTCAGTGACGTCCGGTCCTGTGTCCACTCGAGGCTGTCTCAGTGACGTCCGGTCCTGTGTCCACTCGAAGCTGCCTCTGTGACGTCCGGTCCTGTGTCCACACCAGGCTGTCTCAGTGACGTCCGGTCGTCTGTCTACTCCAGGCTTTCTCACTGATTCGCGGTGGTGTGTCCACTCCAGGCTGTCTCAGTGACGTCCGGTCGTGTGTGCACTCCAGGCTGTCTCAGTGACGTCCGGTCCTGTGTCCACTCCAGGCTGTCTCAGTGACGTCCGGTCCTGTTTCCACTCCAGGCTGTCTCAGTGATGTCAGGTCGTCTGTCTACTCCAGGCTGTCTCAGTGATGCCTGGTCCTGTGTCCACACCAGGCTGTCTCAATCATGTCCAATAGTGTGTCCACTCCAGGCTGTCTCAGTGATGTTCGGTCCTGTGTCCACACCAGGCATTCTCAGTGATGCTCGGTCGTGTGTCCACTCCAGGCTGTCTCAATGACGTCCGGTCCTCTGTCTACTCCAGGCTTTCTCAGTGACGCCCGGTCCTGTGTCCACACCAGGCTGTCTCAGTCATGTCCGGTCGTCTGTCCACTCCAGGCTTTCTCACTGATTCACGGTGGTGTGTCCACTCCAGGCTGTCTCAGTGACGTCCGGTCGTGTGTCTACTCCAGGCTGTCTCAGTGACGTCCGGTCGTCTGTCTACTCCAGGCTTTCTCACTGATTCCCGGTGGTGTGTCCAATCCAGGCTGTCTCAGTGACGTCCGGTCCTGTGTTAACTCCAGGCTGTCTCAGTGACGTCAGGTCGTGTGTCCACTCCAGGCAGTCTCAGTGACGCCCGGTCCAGTGTCCGCTCCAGGCAGTCTCAGTGACGCCCGGTCCTGTGTCCGCTCCAGGCAGTCCCAGTGACGTCCGGCCGTGTGTCCGCTCCAGGCTGACTCAGTGACGTCCTGTCCTGTGTCAACTGCAGGCAGTCTCAGTGACGCCCGGTCCTGTGTCCGCTCCAGGCAGTCTCAGTGACGCCCGGTCCTGTGTCCGCTCCAGGCAGTCTCAGTGACGCCCGGTCCTGTGTCCGCTCCAGGCAGTCTCAGTGACGTCAGGTCCTGTGTCCACACCAGGCTGTCTCAGTCATGTCCGGTCCTGTGTCCGCTCCAGGCAGTCTCAGTGACGTCAGGACGTGTGTCCACTCCAGGCAGTCTCAGTGACGCCCGGTACTGTGTCCACACCAGGCTGTCTCAGTCACGTCCTGTCCTGTGTCAGCTGCAGGCAGTCTCAGTGACGCCCGGTCCTGTGTCCGCTCCAGGCAGTCTCAGTGACGCCCGGTCCTGTGTCTGCTCCAGGCTGACTCAGTGACGCCCTGTCGTGTGTCCGCTCCAGGCTGACTCAGTGACGCCCGGTCGTGTGTCCTCTCCAGGCAGTCTCAGTGACGTCCGGCCGTGTGTCCGCTCCAGGCTGACTCAGTGACGTCCTGTCCTGTGTCAACTCCAGGCTGACTCAGTGACGTCCTGTCCTGTGTCAACTCCAGGCAGTCTCAGTGACGCCCGGACCTGTGTCCGCTCCGGGCCGTCTCCGTGACGTCCGGCCGTGAGTCCGCTCCAGGCTTTCTCACTGATTCCCGGTGGTGTGTCCACTCCAGGCTGTCTCAGTGACGTCTGGTCGTGTGTCCACTCCAGGCTGTCTCAGTGACGTCCGGTCCTGTGTCCACTCCAGGCTGTCTCAGTGACTTCCGGTCCTGTGTCCACACCAGGCTGTCTCAGTGACGTCCGGTCGTGTGTCCACTCCAGGCTGTCTCAGTGACGTCTGGTCATCTGTCTACTCCAGGCTTTCTCACTGATTCCCGGTGGTGTGTCCACTCCAGGCTGTCTCAGTGACGTCCGGTCATGTGTCCACACCAGGGTGTCTCAGTGACGTCCTGTCCTGTGTCAACTCCAGGCTTTCTCACTGATTCCCGGTGGTGTGTCCACTCCAGGCTGTCTCAGTGTCGTCCGGTCGTGTGTCCACTCCAGGCTGTCTCAGTGACGTCCGGTCGTGTGTCCACTCCAGGGTGTCTCAGTGACGTCCGGTCCTGTGTCCACACCAGAATGTCTCAGTGACGTCCTGTCCTGTGTCTACTCCAGGCTTTCTCACTGATTCCCGGTCATGTGTCCACTCCAGGCTGCCTCAGTGACGTCCGGTAGTGTGTCCGCTCCAGGCATTCTCACTGATTCCCGGTGGTGTGTCCACTCCAGGCTGTCTCAGTGAAGTCTGGTCCTGTGTCCACTCAAGGCTGTCTCAGTGACGTCCGGGCCTGTGTCAACTCCAGGCTGTCTCAGTGACGTCCGGTCGTGTGTCCACTCCAGGCTGTCTCAGTGACGTCCGGTCGTTTGTCTACTCCAGGCTTTCTCACTGATTCCCGGTGGTGTGTCCACTCCAGGCTGTCTCAGTGACGTCCGGTCGTGTGTCCACACCAGGCTGTCTCAGTGACGTCCTTTCCTGTGTCAACTCCAGGCTTTCACACTGATTCCCGGTGGTGTGTCCACTCCAGTCTGTCTCAGTGACGTCCGGTCGTGTGTCCACTCCAGGCTGTCTCAGTGACGTCCGGTCCAGTGTCCACTCCAGGCTGTCTCAGTGACTTCCGGTCCTGTGTCCACACCAGGCTGTGTCAGTGACGTCCTGTCCTGTGTCTACTCCTGGCTTTCTCACTGATTCCCGGTGGTGTGTCCACGCCAGGCTGTCTCAGTGACGTCCGGTCGTCTGTCTACTCCAGGCTTTCTCACTGATTCCCGGTGGTGTGTCCACACCAGGCATGTCTCAGTGACGTCTGGTCGTGTGTCCACTCCAGGCTGTCTCAGTGACGTCCGGTCCTGTGTCCACTCCAGGCTGTCTCAGTGACGTCCGGTCCTGTGTCCACACCAGGCTGTCTCAGTGACGTCCGGTCCTGTGTTGACTCGAGGCTGTCTCAGTGACGTCCGGTCCTGTGTCCACTCCAAGCTGCCTCAGTGACGTCCTGTCCTGTGTCCACACCAGGCTGTCTCAGTGACGTCCTATCCTGTGCCTACTCCAGGCTTTCTCACTGATTCCCTGTGGTGTGTCCACTCCCGGCTGTCTCAGTGACGTCCGGTCCTGTGTCCACTCCAGGCTGTCTCAGTGACGTCCTGTCCTGTGTCCACTCCAGTCTGTCTCAGTGACGTCCTGTCCTGTGTCCACTCCAGGCTATCTCATTGATTCCCGGTGGTGTGTCCACTCCAGGCTGTCTCAGTGACGTCCGGTCGTGTGTCCACTCCAGGCTGTCTCAATGACGTCCGGTCGTCTGTCTACTCCAGGCTTTCTCAGTGACGCCCGGTCCTGTGTCCACACCAGGCGGTCTCAGTCATGTCCGGTCGTCTGTCCACTCCAGGCTTTCTCACTGATTCACGGTGGTGTGTCCACTCCAGGCTGTCTCAGTGACGTCCGGTCCTGTGTCCACACCAGGCTGTCTCAGTGATGTCCTGTCCTGTGTCCACACCAGGCTGTCTCAGTGACGTCCTGTCCTGTGTCCACTCCAGGCTGTCTCAGTGACGTCCGGTCCTGTGTCCACTCCAGGCTGTCTCAGTGACGTCCGGTCCTGTGTCCACACCAGGCTGTCTCAGTGACGTCCTGTCCTGTGTCTACTCCAGGCTTTCTCACTGATTCCCGGTGGTGTGTCCACTCCAGGCTGTCTCAGTGACGTCCGGTCCTGTGTCCACTCCAGGCTGTCTCAGTGACGTCCGGTCCTGTGTCCACACCAGGCTGTCTCAGTGACGTCCTGTCCTGTGTCCACTCCAGGCTGTCTCAGTGACGTCCGGTCCTGTGTCCACTCCAGGCTGTCTCAGTGACGTCCGGTCCTGTGTCCACACCAGGCTGTCTCAGTGACGTCCTGTCCTGTGTCTACTCCAGGCTTTCTCACTGATTCCCGGTGGTGTGTCCACACCAGGCTGTCTCAGTGACGTCTTGTCTTGTGTCCACTCCAGGCTGTCTCAGTGACGTCCGGTCGTCTATCTACTCCAGGCTCTCTCACTGATTCCCAGTGGTGTGTCCACTCCAGACTTTCTCACTGATTCCCGGTGGTGTGTCCACTCCAGGCTGTGTCAGTGACGTCCGGTCGTGTGTCCACTCCAGGCTGTCTCAGTGACTTCCGGTCCTGTGTCCACACCAGGCTGTCTCAGTGACGTCCTGTCCTGTGTCTACTCCTGGCTTTCTCACTGATTCCCGGTGGTGTGTCCACGCCAGGCTGTGTCAGTGACGTCCGGTCGTGTGTGCACTCCAGGCTGTCTCAGTGACGTCCGGTCCTGTGTCCACTCCAGGCTGTCTCAGTGACGTCCGGTCCTGTGTCCACTCCAGGCTGTCTCAGTGACGTCCGGTCCTGTGTCCACACCAGGCTGTCTCAGTGACGTCCTGTCCTGTGTCAACTCCAAGCTTTCTCACTGATTCCCGGTGGTGTGTCCACTCCAGGCTGTCTCAGTGCCGTCCCGGTCGTGTGTCCACTCCAGGAAGTCTCAGTGACATCCGGTCCTGTGTCCACTCCAGGCTGTCTCAGTGACGTCCGGTCCTGTGTCCAAACCAGGCTGTCTCAGTGACGTCCGGTCCTGTGTCCACTCGAGGCTGTCTCAGTGACGTCCGGTCCTGTGTCCACTCGAAGCTGCCTCAGTGACGTCCGGTCCTGTGTCCACACTAGGCTGTCTCAGTGACGTCCTGTCCTGTGTCTACTCCAGGCTTTCTCACTGATTCCCGGTGGTGTGTCCACTCCAGGCTGTCTCAGTTACGTCCGGTCCTGTGTCCACTCCAGGCTGTCTCAGTGACGTCCTATCCTGTGTCCACTCCAGGCTTTCTCACTGATTCACGGTGGTGTGTCCACTCCAGGCTGTCTCAGTGACGTCCGGTTGTGTGTCTACTCCAGGCTGTCTCAGTGATGTCCGGTCGTCTGTCTACTGCAGGCTTTCTCACTGATTCCCGGTGGTGTGTCCACTCCAGGCTGTCTCAGTGACGTCTGGTCGTGTGTCCACTCCAGGCTGTCTCAGTGACGTCCGCTCCTGTGTCCACTCCAGGCTGTCTCAGTGACGTCCGGTCCTGTGTCCACACCAGGCTGTCTCAGTGACGTCCGGTCCTGTGTCCACTCGAGGCTGTCTCAGTGACGTCCGGTCCTGTGTCCACTCCAAGCTGCCTCAGTGATGTCCTGTCCTGTGTCCACACCAGGCTGTCTCAGTGACGTCCTATCCTGTGCCTACTCCAGGCTTTCTCACTGATTCCCTGTGGTGTGTCCACTCCCGGCTGTCTCAGTGACGTCCGGTCCTGTGTCCACTCGAGGCTGTCTCAGTGACGTCCGGTCCTGTGTCCACTCGAAGCTGCCTCTGTGACGTCCGGTCCTGTGTACACACCAGGCTGTCTCAGTGACGTCCTGTCCTGTGTCTACTCCAAGCTTTCTCACTGATTCCCGGTGGTGTGTCCACTCCAGGCTGTCTCAGTGACGTCCGGTCCTGTGTCCACTCCAGGCTGTCTCAGTGACGTCCTGTCCTGTGTCCACTCCAGTCTGTCTCAGTGACGTCCTGTCCTGTGTCCACTCCAGGCTATCTCACTGATTCCCGGTGGTGTGTCCACTCCAGGCTGTCTCAGTGACGTCCGGTCGTGTGTCCACTCCAGGCTGTCTCAATGACGTCCGGTCATCTGTCTACTCCAGGCTTTCTCAGTGACGCCCGGTCCTGTGTCCACACCAGGCTGTGTCAGTCATGTCCGGTCGTCTGTCCACTCCAGGCTTTCTCACTGATTCCCGGTGGTGTGTCCACTCCAGGCTGTCTCAGTGACGTCCGGTCGTGTGTCCACACCAGGCTGTCTCAGTGACGTCCGGTCCTGTGTCCACTCCAGGCTGTCTCAGTGACGTCCTGTCTGTGTCTACTCCAGGCTTTCTCACTGATTCCCGGTGGTGTGTCCACTCCAGGCTGTCTCAGTGACGTCCGGTCCTGTGTCCACTCCAGGCTGCCTCAGTGACGTCCGGTCCTGTGTCCACTCCAGGCTGTCTCAGTGACGTCCGGTCCTGTGTCCACACCAGGCTGTCTCAGTGACGTCCTGTCCTGTGTCCACTCCAGGCTGTCTCAGTGACGTCCGGTCCTGTGTCCACTCCAGGCTGTCTCAGTGACGTCCGGTCCTGTGTCCACACCAGGCTGTCACAGTGACGTCCTGTCCTGTGTCAACTCTAGGCTTTCTCACTGATTCCCGGTGGTGTGTCCACACCAGGCTGTCTCAGTGACGTCCTGTCCTGTGTCTACTCCAGGCTTTCTCACTGAATCCCGGTGGTGTGTCCACTCCAGGCTGTGTCAGTGACGTCTGGTCTTGTGTCCACTCCAGGCTGTCTCAGTGACGTCCGGTCGTCTATCTACTCCAGGCTTTCTCACTGATTCCCAGTGGTGTGTCCACTCCAGACTTTCTCACTGATTCCCGGTGGTGTGTCCACTCCAGGCTGTGTCAGTGACGTCCGGTCGAGTGTCCACTCCAGGCTGTCTCAGTGACTTCCGGTCCTGTGTCCACACCAGGCTGTCTCAGTGACGTCCTGTCCTGTGTCTACTCCTGGCTTTCTCACTGATTCCCGGTGGTGTGTCCACGCCAGGCTGTGTCAGTGACGTCCGGTCGTGTGTCCACTCCAGGCTGTCTCAGTGACGTCCGGTCCTGTGTCCACTCCAGGCTGTCTCAGTGACGTCCGGTCCTGTGTCCACTCCAGGCTGTCTCAGTGACGTCCGGTCCTGTGTCCACACCAGGCTGTCTCAGTGACGTCCTGTCCTGTGTCAACTCCAAGCTTTCTCACTGATTCCCGGTGGTGTGTCCACTCCAGGCAGTCTCAGTGCCGTCCGGTCGTGTGTCCACTCCAGGAAGTCTCAGTGACATCCGGTCCTGTGTCCACTCCAGGCTGTCTCAGTGACGTCCGGTCCTGTGTCCAAACCAGGCTGTCTCAGTGACGTCCGGTCCTGTGTCCAAACCAGGCTGTCTCAGTGACGTCCGGTCCTGTGTCCACTCGAAGCTGCCTCAGTGACGTCCGGTCCTGTGTCCACACCAGGCTGTCTCAGTGACGTCCTGTCCTGTGTCTACTCCAGGCTTTCTCACTGATTCCCGGTGGTGTGTCCACTCCAGGCTGTCTCAGTGACGTCCGGTCCTGTGTCCACTCCAGGCTGTCTCAGTGACGTCCTATCCTGTGTCCACTCCAGGCTTTCTCACTGATTCACGGTGGTGTGTCCACTCCAGGCTGTCTCAGTGACGTCCGGTCGTGTGTCTACTCCAGGCTGTCTCAGTGATGTCCGGTCGTCTGTCTACTCCAGGCTTTCTCACTGATTCCCGGTGGTGTGTCCACTCCAGGCTGTCTCAGTGACGTCTGGTCGTGTGTCCACTCCAGGCTGTCTCAGTGACGTCAGGTCCTGTGTCCACTCCAGGCTGTCTCAGTGACGTCCGGTCCTGTGTCCACACCAGGCTGTCTCAGTGACGTCCGGTCCTGTGTCCACTCGAGGCTGTCTCAGTGACGTCCGGTCCTGTGTCCACTCCAAGCTGCCTCAGTGACGTCCTGTCCTGTGTCCACACCAGGCTGTCTCAGTGACGTCCTGTCCTGTGCCTACTCCAGGCTTTCTCACTGATTCCCTGTGGTGTGTCCACTCCCGGCTGTCTCAGTGACGTCCGGTCCTGTGTCCACTCCAGGCTGTCTCAGTGACGTCCTGTCCTGTGTCCACTCCAGTCTGTCTCAGTGACGTCCTGTCCTGTGTCCACCCCAGGCTATCTCACTGATTCCCTGTGGTGTGTCCACTCCAGGCTGTCTCAGTGACGTCCGGTCGTGTGTCCACTCCAGGCTGTCTCAATGACGTCCGGTCCTGTGTCCACACCAGGCTGTCTCAGTCATATCCGTCGTCTGTCCACTCCAGGCTTTCTCACTGATTCCCGGTGGTGTGTCCACTCCAGGGTGTCTCAGTGACGTCCGGTCCTGTGTCCACACCAGGCTGTCTCAGTGACGTCCTGTCCTGTGTCTACTCCAGGCTTTCTCACTGATTCCCGGTCATGTGTCCACTCCAGGCTGTCTCAGTGACGTTCGGTCCTGTGTCCACACCAGGCTGCCTCAGTGACGTCCGGTAGTGTGTCCGCTCCAGGCATTCTCACTGATTCCCGGTGGTGTGTCCACTCCAGGCTGTCTCAGTGAAGTCTGGTCCTGTGTCCACTCAAGGCTGTCTCAGTGACGTCCGGGCCTGTGTCCACTCCAGGCTGTCTCAGTGACGTCCGGTCGTGTGTCCACTCCAGGCTGTCTCAGTGACGTCCGGTTGTTTGTCTACTCCAGGCTTTCTCACTGATTCCCGGTGGTGTGTCCACTCCAGGCTGTCTCAGTGACGTCCGGTCGTGTGTCCACACCAGGCTGTCTCAGTGACGTCCTTTCCTGTGTCAACTCCAGGCTTTCACACTGATTCCCGGTGGTGTGTCCACTCCAGTCTGTCTCAGTGACGTCCGGTCGTGTGTCCACTCCAGGCTGTCTCAGTGACGTCCGGTCCAGTGTCCACTCCAGGCTGTCTCAGTGACTTCCGGTCCTGTGTCCACACCAGGCTGTGTCAGTGACGTCCGGTCGTCTGTCTACTCCAGGCTTTCTCACTGATTCCCGGTGGTGTGTCCACTCCAGGCTGTCTCAGTGACGTCTGGTCGTGTGTCCACTCCAGGCTGTCTCAGTGACGTCCGGTCCTGTGTCCACTCCAGGCTGTCTCAGTGACGTCCGGTCCTGTGTCCACACCAGGCTGTCTCAGTGACGTCCGGTCCTGTGTCCACACCAGGCTGTCTCAGTGACGTCCGGTCCTGTGTCGACTCGAGGCTGTCTCAGTGACGTCCGGTCCTGTGTCCACTCCAAGCTGCCTCAGTGACGTCCTGTCCTGTGTCCACACCAGGCTGTCTCAGTGACGTCCTATCCTGTGCCTACTCCAGGCTTTCTCACTGATTCCCTGTGGTGTGTCCACTCCCGGCTGTCTCAGTGACGTCCGGTCCTGTGTCCACTCCAGGCTGTCTCAGTGACGTCCTGTCCTGTGTCCACTCCAGTCTGTCTCAGTGACGTCCTGTCCTGTGTCCACTCCAGGCTATCTCATTGATTCCCGGTGGTGTGTCCACTCCAGGCTGTCTCAATGACGTCCGGTCGTCTGTCTACTCCAGGCTTTCTCAGTGATGCCCGGTCCTGTGTCCACACCAGGCTGTCTCAGTCATGTCCGGTCGTCTGTCCACTCCAGGCTTTCTCACTGATTCACGGTGGTGTGTCCACTCCAGGCTGTCTCAGTGACGTCCGGTCCTGTGTCCACTCCAGGCTGTCTCAGTGACGTCCGGTCCTGTGTCCACACCAGGCTGTCTCAGTGACGTCCTGTCCTGTGTCCACTCCAGGCTGTCTCAGTGACGTCCGGTCCTGTGTCCACTCCAGGCTGTCTCAGTGACGTCCGGTCCTGTGTCCACACCAGGCTGTCTCAGCGACGTCCTGTCCTGTGTCAACTCTAGGCTTTCTCACTGATTCCCGGTGGTGTGTCCACACCAGGCTGTCTCAGTGACGTCTTGTCTTGTGTCCACTCCAGGCTGTCTCAGTGACGTCCGGTCGTCTATCTACTCCAGGCTTTCTCACTGATTCCCAGTGGTGTGTCCACTCCAGACTTTCTCACTGATTCCCGGTGGTGTGTCCACTCCAGGCTGTGTCAGTGACGTCCGGTCGTGTGTCCACTCCAGGCTGTCTCAGTGACTTCCGGTCCTGTGTCCACACCAGGCTGTCTCAGTGACGTCCGGTCCTGTGTCCACTCCAGGCTGTCTCAGTGACGTCCGGTCCTGTGTCCACACCAGGCTGTCTCAGTGACGTCCTGTCCTGTGTCAACTCCAAGCTTTCTCACTGATTCCCGGTGGTGTGTCCACTCCAGGCTGTCTCAGTGCCGTCCGGTCGTGTGTCCACTCCAGGAAGTCTCAGTGACATCCGGTCCTGTGTCCACTCCAGGCTGTCTCAGTGACGTCCGGTCCTGTGTCCAAACCAGGCTGTCTCAGTGACGTCCGGTCCTGTGTCCACTCGAGGCTGTCTCAGTGACGTCCGGTCCTGTGTCCACTCGAAGCTGCCTCAGTGACGTCCGGTCCTGTGTCTACTCCAGGCTTTCTCACTGATTCCCGGTGGTGTGTCCACTCCAGGCTGTCTCAGTTACGTCCGGTCCTGTGTCCACTCCAGGCTGTCTCAGTGACGTCCTATCCTGTGTCCACTCCAGGCTTTCTCACTGATTCACGGTGGTGTGTCCACTCCAGGCTGTCTCAGTGACGTCCGGTCGTGTGTCTACTCCAGGCTGTCTCAGTGATGTCCGGTCGTCTGTCTACTCCAGGCTTTCTCACTGATTCCCGGTGGTGTGTCCACTCCAGGCTGTCTCAGTGACGTCTGGTCGTGTGTCCACTCCAGGCTGTCTCAGTGACGTCCGCTCCTGTGTCCACTCCAGGCTGTCTCAGTGACGTCCGGTCCTGTGTCCACACCAGGCTGTCTCAGTGACGTCCGGTCCTGTGTCCACTCAGGCTGTCTCAGTGACGTCCGGTCCTGTGTCCACTCCAAGTTGCCTCAGTGACGTCCTGTCCTGTGTCCACACCAGGCTGTCTCAGTGACGTCCTATCCTGTGCCTACTCCAGGCTTTCTCACTGATTCCCTGTGGTGTGTCCACTCCCGGCTGTCTCAGTGACGTCCGGTCCTGTGTCCACTCGAGGCTGTCTCAGTGACGTCCGGTCCTGTGTCCACTCGAAGCTGCCTCAGTGACGTCCGGTCCTGTGTCCACACCAGGCTGTCTCAGTGACGTCCTGTCCTGTGTCTACTCCAGGCTTTCTCACTGATTCCCGGTGGTGTGTCCACTCCAGGCTGTCTCAGTGACGTCCGGTCCTGTGTCCACTCCAGGCTGTCTCAGTGACGTCCTGTCCTGTGTCCACTCCAGTCTGTCTCAGTGACGTCCTGTCCTGTGTCCACTCCAGGCTATCTCACTGATTCCCGGTGGTGTGTCCACTCCAGGCTGTCTCAGTGACGTCCGGTCGTGTGTCCACTCCAGGCTGTCTCAATGACGTCCGGTCATCTGTCTACTCCAGGCTTTCTCAGTGACGCCCGGTCCTGTGTCCACACCAGGCTGTCTCAGTCATGTCCGGTCGTCTGTCCACTCCAGGCTTTCTCACTGATTCCCGGTGGTGTGTCCACTCCAGGCTGTCTCAGTGACGTCCGGTCTTGTGTCCACACCAGGCTGTCTCAGTGACGTCCTGTCCTGTGTCTACTGCAGGCTTTCTCACTGATTCCCGGTGGTGTGTCCACTCCAGGCTGTCTCAGTGACGTCCGGTCCTGTGTCCACTCCAGGCTGCCTCAGTGACGTCCGGTCCTGTGTCCACTCCAGGCTGTCTCAGTGACGTCCGGTCCTGTGTCCACACCAGGGTGTCTCAGTGACGTCCTGTCCTGTGTCCACTCCAGGCTGTCTCAGTGACGTCCGGTCCTGTGTCCACTCCAGGCTGTCTCAGTGACGTCCGGTCCTGTGTCCACACCAGGCTGTCTCAGTGACGTCCTGTCCTGTGTCAACTCTAGGCTTTCTCACTGAGTCCCGGTGGTGTGTCCACACCATGCTGTTTCAGTCACGTCTGGTCTTGTGTCCACTCCAGGCTGTCTCAGTGACGTCCGGTCGTCTATCTACTCCAGGCTTTCTCACTGATTCCCAGTGGTGTGTCCACTCCAGACTTTCTCACTGATTCCCGGTGGTGTGTCCACTCCAGGCTGTGTCAGTGACGTCCGGTCGAGTGTCCACTCCAGGCTGTCTCAGTGACTTCCGGTCCTGTGTCCACACCAGGCTGTCTCAGTGACGTCCTGTCCTGTGTCTACTCCTGGCTTTCTCACTGATTCCCGGTGGTGTGTCCACTCCAGGCAGTCTCAGTGCCGTCCGGTCGTGTGTCCACTCCAGGAAGTCTCAGTGACATCCGGTCCTGTGTCCACTCCAGGCTGTCTCAGTGACGTCCGGTCCTGTGTCCAAACCAGGCTGTCTCAGTGACGTCCGGTCCTGTGTCCACTCGAGGCTGTCTCAGTGACGTCCGGTCCTGTGTCCACTCGAAGCTGCCTCAGTGACGTCCGGTCCTGTGTCCACACCAGGCTGTCTCAGTGACGTCCTGTCCTGTGTCTACTCCAGGCTTTCTCACTGATTCCCGGTGGTGTGTCCACTCCAGGCTGTCTCAGTGACGTCCGGTCCTGTGTCCACTCCAGGCTGTCTCAGTGACGTCCTATCCTGTGTCCACTCCAGGCTTTCTCACTGATTCACCGTGGTGTGTCCACTCCAGGCTGTCTCAGTGATGTCCGGTCGTCTGTCTACTCCAGGCTTTCTCACTGATTCCCGGTGGTGTGTCCACTCCAGGCTGTCTCAGTGACGTCTGGTCGTGTGTCCACTCCAGGCTGTCTCAGTGACGTCAGGTCCTGTGTCCACTCCAGGCTGTCTCAGTGACGTCCGGTCCTGTGTCCACACCAGGCTGTCTCAGTGACGTCCGGTCCTGTGTCCACTCGAGGCTGTCTCAGTGACGTCCGGTCCTGTGTCCACTCCAAGCTGCCTCAGTGACGTCCTGTCCTGTGTCCACACCAGGCTGTCTCAGTGACGTCCTGTCCTGTGCCTACTCCAGGCTTTCTCACTGATTCCCTGTGGTGTGTCCACTCCCGGCTGTCTCAGTGACGTCCGGTCCTGTGTCCACTCCAGGCTGTCTCAGTGACGTCCTGTCCTGTGTCCACTCCAGTCTGTCTCAGTGACGTCCTGTCCTGTGTCCACCCCAGTCTGTCTCAGTGACGTCCTGTCCTGTGTCCACCCCAGGCTATCTCACTGATTCCCTGTGGTGTGTCCACTCCAGGCTGTCTCAGTGACGTCCGGTCGTGTGTCCACTCCAGGCTGTCTCAATGACGTCCGGTCCTGTGTCCACACCAGGCTGTCTCAGTCATATCCGTCGTCTGTCCACTCCAGGCTTTCTCACTGATTCCCGGTGGTGTGTCCACTCCAGGCTGTCTCAGTGACGTCCGGTCGTGTGTCCACTCCAGGCTGACTCAGTGACGTCCTGTCCTGTGTCAACTCCAGGCTGACTCAGTGACGTCCTGTCCTGTGTCAACTCCAGGCAGTCTCAGTGATGCCCGGTCGTATGTCCACTCCTGGCTGTCTCAGTGATGTCCTGTCCTGTTTCCACTCCAGGCTGTCTCAGTGATGTCAGGTCGTGTGTCTACTCCATGCTGTCTCAGTGATGTTCGGTCCTGTGTCCACACCAGGCATTCTCAGTGATGCCCGGTCGTGTGTCCACTCCAGGCTGTCTCAATGACGTCCGGTCGTCTGTCTACTCCAGGCTTTCTCAGTGACGCCCGGTCCTGTGTCCACACCAGGCTTTCTCAGTCATGTCCGGTCGTCTGTCCACTCCAGGCTTTCTCACTGATTCACGGTGGTGTGTCCCTCCAGGCTGTCTCAGTGACGTCCGGTGGTGTGTCTACTCCAGGCTGTCTCAGTGATGTCCGGTCGTCTGTCTACTCCAGGCTTTCTCACTGATTCGCGGTGGTGTGTCCACTCCAGGCTGTCTCAGTGACGTCCGGTCGTGTGTCCTCTCCAGGCTGTCTCAGTGACGTCCGGTCCTGTGTCCACTCCAGGCTGTCTCAGTGACGTCCGGTCCTGTTTCCACTCCAGGCTGTCTCAGTGATGTCAGGTCGTCTGTCTACTCCAGGCTGTCTCAGTGATGCCTGGTCCTGTGTCCACACCAGGCTGTCTCAATCATGTCCAATAGTGTGTCCACTCCAGGCAGTCTCAGTGACGTCAGGTCCTGTGTCCACACCAGGCTGTCTCAGTCATGTCCGGTCCTGTGTCCGCTCCAGGCAGTCTCAGTGACGTCAGGTCGTGTGTCCACTCCAGGCAGTCTCAGTGACGCCCGGTACTGTGTCCACACCAGGCTGTCTCAGTCACGTCCTGTCCTGTGTCAGCTGCAGGCAGTCTCAGTGACGCCCGGTCCTGTGTCCACACCAGGCTGTCTCAGTGACGTCCTGTCCTGTGTCTACTCCTGGCTTTCTCACTGATTCCCGGTGGTGTGTCCACGCCAGGCTGTGTCAGTGACGTCCGGTCGTGTGTCCACTCCAGGCTGTCTCAGTGACGTCCGGTCCTGTGTCCACTCCAGGCTGTCTCAGTGACGTCCGGTCCTGTGTCCACTCCAGGCTGTCTCAGTGACGTCCGGTCCTGTGTCCACACCAGGCTGTCTCAGTGACGTCCTGTCCTGTGTCAACTCCAAGCTTTCTCACTGATTCCCGGTGGTGTGTCCACTCCAGGCAGTCTCAGTGCCGTCCGGTCGTGTGTCCACTCCAGGAAGTCTCAGTGACATCCGGTCCTGTGTCCACTCCAGGCTGTCTCAGTGACGTCCGGTCCTGTGTCCAAACCAGGCTGTCTCAGTGACGTCCGGTCCTGTGTCCAAACCAGGCTGTCTCAGTGACGTCCGGTCCTGTGTCCACTCGAAGCTGCCTCAGTGACGTCCGGTCCTGTGTCCACACCAGGCTGTCTCAGTGACGTCCTGTCCTGTGTCTACTCCAGGCTTTCTCACTGATTCCCGGTGGTGTGTCCACTCCAGGCTGTCTCAGTGACGTCCGGTCCTGTGTCCACTCCAGGCTGTCTCAGTGACGTCCTATCCTGTGTCCACTCCAGGCTTTCTCACTGATTCACGGTGGTGTGTCCACTCCAGGCTGTCTCAGTGACGTCCGGTCGTGTGTCTACTCCAGGCTGTCTCAGTGATGTCCGGTCGTCTGTCTACTCCAGGCTTTCTCACTGATTCCCGGTGGTGTGTCCACTCCAGGCTGTCTCAGTGACGTCTGGTCGTGTGTCCACTCCAGGCTGTCTCAGTGACGTCAGGTCCTGTGTCCACTCCAGGCTGTCTCAGTGACGTCCGGTCCTGTGTCCACACCAGGCTGTCTCAGTGACGTCCGGTCCTGTGTCCACTCGAGGCTGTCTCAGTGACGTCCGGTCCTGTGTCCACTCCAAGCTGCCTCAGTGACGTCCTGTCCTGTGTCCACACCAGGCTGTCTCAGTGACGTCCTGTCCTGTGCCTACTCCAGGCTTTCTCACTGATTCCCTGTGGTGTGTCCACTCCCGGCTGTCTCAGTGACGTCCGGTCCTGTGTCCACTCCAGGCTGTCTCAGTGACGTCCTGTCCTGTGTCCACTCCAGTCTGTCTCAGTGACGTCCTGTCCTGTGTCCACCCCAGGCTATCTCACTGATTCCCTGTGGTGTGTCCACTCCAGGCTGTCTCAGTGACGTCCGGTCGTGTGTCCACTCCAGGCTGTCTCAATGACGTCCGGTCCTGTGTCCACACCAGGCTGTCTCAGTCATATCCGTCGTCTGTCCACTCCAGGCTTTCTCACTGATTCCCGGTGGTGTGTCCACTCCAGGGTGTCTCAGTGACGTCCGGTCCTGTGTCCACACCAGGCTGTCTCAGTGACGTCCTGTCCTGTGTCTACTCCAGGCTTTCTCACTGATTCCCGGTCATGTGTCCACTCCAGGCTGTCTCAGTGACGTTCGGTCCTGTGTCCACACCAGGCTGCCTCAGTGACGTCCGGTAGTGTGTCCGCTCCAGGCATTCTCACTGATTCCCGGTGGTGTGTCCACTCCAGGCTGTCTCAGTGAAGTCTGGTCCTGTGTCCACTCAAGGCTGTCTCAGTGACGTCCGGGCCTGTGTCCACTCCAGGCTGTCTCAGTGACGTCCGGTCGTGTGTCCACTCCAGGCTGTCTCAGTGACGTCCGGTTGTTTGTCTACTCCAGGCTTTCTCACTGATTCCCGGTGGTGTGTCCACTCCAGGCTGTCTCAGTGACGTCCGGTCGTGTGTCCACACCAGGCTGTCTCAGTGACGTCCTTTCCTGTGTCAACTCCAGGCTTTCACACTGATTCCCGGTGGTGTGTCCACTCCAGTCTGTCTCAGTGACGTCCGGTCGTGTGTCCACTCCAGGCTGTCTCAGTGACGTCCGGTCCAGTGTCCACTCCAGGCTGTCTCAGTGACTTCCGGTCCTGTGTCCACACCAGGCTGTGTCAGTGACGTCCGGTCGTCTGTCTACTCCAGGCTTTCTCACTGATTCCCGGTGGTGTGTCCACTCCAAGCTGTCTCAGTGACGTCTGGTCGTGTGTCCACTCCAGGCTGTCTCAGTGACGTCCGGTCCTGTGTCCACTCCAGGCTGTCTCAGTGACGTCCGGTCCTGTGTCCACACCAGGCTGTCTCAGTGACGTCCGGTCCTGTGTCCACACCAGGCTGTCTCAGTGACGTCCGGTCCTGTGTCGACTCGAGGCTGTCTCAGTGACGTCCGGTCCTGTGTCCACTCCAAGCTGCCTCAGTGACGTCCTGTCCTGTGTCCACACCAGGCTGTCTCAGTGACGTCCTATCCTGTGCCTACTCCAGGCTTTCTCACTGATTCCCTGTGGTGTGTCCACTCCCGGCTGTCTCAGTGACGTCCGGTCCTGTGTCCACTCCAGGCTGTCTCAGTGACGTCCTGTCCTGTGTCCACTCCAGTCTGTCTCAGTGACGTCCTGTCCTGTGTCCACTCCAGGCTATCTCATTGATTCCCGGTGGTGTGTCCACTCCAGGCTGTCTCAATGACGTCCGGTCGTCTGTCTACTCCAGGCTTTCTCAGTGATGCCCGGTCCTGTGTCCACACCAGGCTGTCTCAGTCATGTCCGGTCGTCTGTCCACTCCAGGCTTTCTCACTGATTCACGGTGGTGTGTCCACTCCAGGCTGTCTCAGTGACGTCCGGTCCTGTGTCCACTCCAGGCTGTCTCAGTGACGTCCGGTCCTGTGTCCACACCAGGCTGTCTCAGTGACGTCCTGTCCTGTGTCCACTCCAGGCTGTCTCAGTGACGTCCGGTCCTGTGTCCACTCCAGGCTGTCTCAGTGACGTCCGGTCCTGTGTCCACACCAGGCTGTCTCAGCGACGTCCTGTCCTGTGTCAACTCTAGGCTTTCTCACTGATTCCCGGTGGTGTGTCCACACCAGGCTGTCTCAGTGACGTCTTGTCTTGTGTCCACTCCAGGCTGTCTCAGTGACGTCCGGTCGTCTATCTACTCCAGGCTTTCTCACTGATTCCCAGTGGTGTGTCCACTCCAGACTTTCTCACTGATTCCCGGTGGTGTGTCCACTCCAGGCTGTGTCAGTGACGTCCGGTCGTGTGTCCACTCCAGGCTGTCTCAGTGACTTCCGGTCCTGTGTCCACACCAGGCTGTCTCAGTGACGTCCGGTCCTGTGTCCACTCCAGGCTGTCTCAGTGACGTCCGGTCCTGTGTCCACACCAGGCTGTCTCAGTGACGTCCTGTCCTGTGTCAACTCCAAGCTTTCTCACTGATTCCCGGTGGTGTGTCCACTCCAGGCTGTCTCAGTGCCGTCCGGTCGTGTGTCCACTCCAGGAAGTCTCAGTGACATCCGGTCCTGTGTCCACTCCAGGCTGTCTCAGTGACGTCCGGTCCTGTGTCCAAACCAGGCTGTCTCAGTGACGTCCGGTCCTGTGTCCACTCGAGGCTGTCTCAGTGACGTCCGGTCCTGTGTCCACTCGAAGCTGCCTCAGTGACGTCCGGTCCTGTGTCTACTCCAGGCTTTCTCACTGATTCCCGGTGGTGTGTCCACTCCAGGCTGTCTCAGTTACGTCCGGTCCTGTGTCCACTCCAGGCTGTCTCAGTGACGTCCTATCCTGTGTCCACTCCAGGCTTTCTCACTGATTCACGGTGGTGTGTCCACTCCAGGCTGTCTCAGTGACGTCCGGTCGTGTGTCTACTCCAGGCTGTCTCAGTGATGTCCGGTCGTCTGTCTACTCCAGGCTTTCTCACTGATTCCCGGTGGTGTGTCCACTCCAGGCTGTCTCAGTGACGTCTGGTCGTGTGTCCACTCCAGGCTGTCTCAGTGACGTCCGCTCCTGTGTCCACTCCAGGCTGTCTCAGTGACGTCCGGTCCTGTGTCCACACCAGGCTGTCTCAGTGACGTCCGGTCCTGTGTCCACTCAGGCTGTCTCAGTGACGTCCGGTCCTGTGTCCACTCCAAGTTGCCTCAGTGACGTCCTGTCCTGTGTCCACACCAGGCTGTCTCAGTGACGTCCTATCCTGTGCCTACTCCAGGCTTTCTCACTGATTCCCTGTGGTGTGTCCACTCCCGGCTGTCTCAGTGACGTCCGGTCCTGTGTCCACTCGAGGCTGTCTCAGTGACGTCCGGTCCTGTGTCCACTCGAAGCTGCCTCAGTGACGTCCGGTCCTGTGTCCACACCAGGCTGTCTCAGTGACGTCCTGTCCTGTGTCTACTCCAGGCTTTCTCACTGATTCCCGGTGGTGTGTCCACTCCAGGCTGTCTCAGTGACGTCCGGTCCTGTGTCCACTCCAGGCTGTCTCAGTGACGTCCTGTCCTGTGTCCACTCCAGTCTGTCTCAGTGACGTCCTGTCCTGTGTCCACTCCAGGCTATCTCACTGATTCCCGGTGGTGTGTCCACTCCAGGCTGTCTCAGTGACGTCCGGTCGTGTGTCCACTCCAGGCTGTCTCAATGACGTCCGGTCATCTGTCTACTCCAGGCTTTCTCAGTGACGCCCGGTCCTGTGTCCACACCAGGCTGTCTCAGTCATGTCCGGTCGTCTGTCCACTCCAGGCTTTCTCACTGATTCCCGGTGGTGTGTCCACTCCAGGCTGTCTCAGTGACGTCCGGTCTTGTGTCCACACCAGGCTGTCTCAGTGACGTCCTGTCCTGTGTCTACTGCAGGCTTTCTCACTGATTCCCGGTGGTGTGTCCACTCCAGGCTGTCTCAGTGACGTCCGGTCCTGTGTCCACTCCAGGCTGCCTCAGTGACGTCCGGTCCTGTGTCCACTCCAGGCTGTCTCAGTGACGTCCGGTCCTGTGTCCACACCAGGGTGTCTCAGTGACGTCCTGTCCTGTGTCCACTCCAGGCTGTCTCAGTGACGTCCGGTCCTGTGTCCACTCCAGGCTGTCTCAGTGACGTCCGGTCCTGTGTCCACACCAGGCTGTCTCAGTGACGTCCTGTCCTGTGTCAACTCTAGGCTTTCTCACTGAGTCCCGGTGGTGTGTCCACACCATGCTGTTTCAGTCACGTCTGGTCTTGTGTCCACTCCAGGCTGTCTCAGTGACGTCCGGTCGTCTATCTACTCCAGGCTTTCTCACTGATTCCCAGTGGTGTGTCCACTCCAGACTTTCTCACTGATTCCCGGTGGTGTGTCCACTCCAGGCTGTGTCAGTGACGTCCGGTCGAGTGTCCACTCCAGGCTGTCTCAGTGACTTCCGGTCCTGTGTCCACACCAGGCTGTCTCAGTGACGTCCTGTCCTGTGTCTACTCCTGGCTTTCTCACTGATTCCCGGTGGTGTGTCCACTCCAGGCAGTCTCAGTGCCGTCCGGTCGTGTGTCCACTCAGGAAGTCTCAGTGACATCCGGTCCTGTGTCCACTCCAGGCTGTCTCAGTGACGTCCGGTCCTGTGTCCAAACCAGGCTGTCTCAGTGACGTCCGGTCCTGTGTCCACTCGAGGCTGTCTCAGTGACGTCCGGTCCTGTGTCCACTCGAAGCTGCCTCAGTGACGTCCGGTCCTGTGTCCACACCAGGCTGTCTCAGTGACGTCCTGTCCTGTGTCTACTCCAGGCTTTCTCACTGATTCCCGGTGGTGTGTCCACTCCAGGCTGTCTCAGTGACGTCCGGTCCTGTGTCCACTCCAGGCTGTCTCAGTGACGTCCTATCCTGTGTCCACTCCAGGCTTTCTCACTGATTCACCGTGGTGTGTCCACTCCAGGCTGTCTCAGTGATGTCCGGTCGTCTGTCTACTCCAGGCTTTCTCACTGATTCCCGGTGGTGTGTCCACTCCAGGCTGTCTCAGTGACGTCTGGTCGTGTGTCCACTCCAGGCTGTCTCAGTGACGTCAGGTCCTGTGTCCACTCCAGGCTGTCTCAGTGACGTCCGGTCCTGTGTCCACACCAGGCTGTCTCAGTGACGTCCGGTCCTGTGTCCACTCGAGGCTGTCTCAGTGACGTCCGGTCCTGTGTCCACTCCAAGCTGCCTCAGTGACGTCCTGTCCTGTGTCCACACCAGGCTGTCTCAGTGACGTCCTGTCCTGTGCCTACTCCAGGCTTTCTCACTGATTCCCTGTGGTGTGTCCACTCCCGGCTGTCTCAGTGACGTCCGGTCCTGTGTCCCACTCCAGGCTGTCTCAGTGACGTCCTGTCCTGTGTCCACTCCAGTCTGTCTCAGTGACGTCCTGTCCTGTGTCCACCCCAGTCTGTCTCAGTGACGTCCTGTCCTGTGTCCACCCCAGGCTATCTCACTGATTCCCTGTGGTGTGTCCACTCCAGGCTGTCTCAGTGACGTCCGGTCGTGTGTCCACTCCAGGCTGTCTCAATGACGTCCGGTCCTGTGTCCACACCAGGCTGTCTCAGTCATATCCGTCGTCTGTCCACTCCAGGCTTTCTCACTGATTCCCGGTGGTGTGTCCACTCCAGGCTGTCTCAGTGACGTCCGGTCGTGTGTCCACTCCAGGCTGACTCAGTGACGTCCTGTCCTGTGTCAACTCCAGGCTGACTCAGTGACGTCCTGTCCTGTGTCAACTCCAGGCAGTCTCAGTGATGCCCGGTCGTATGTCCACTCCTGGCTGTCTCAGTGATGTCCTGTCCTGTTTCCACTCCAGGCTGTCTCAGTGATGTCAGGTCGTGTGTCTACTCCATGCTGTCTCAGTGATGTTCGGTCCTGTGTCCACACCAGGCATTCTCAGTGATGCCCGGTCGTGTGTCCACTCCAGGCTGTCTCAATGACGTCCGGTCGTCTGTCTACTCCAGGCTTTCTCAGTGACGCCCGGTCCTGTGTCCACACCAGGCTTTCTCAGTCATGTCCGGTCGTCTGTCCACTCCAGGCTTTCTCACTGATTCACGGTGGTGTGTCCCTCCAGGCTGTCTCAGTGACGTCCGGTGGTGTGTCTACTCCAGGCTGTCTCAGTGATGTCCGGTCGTCTGTCTACTCCAGGCTTTCTCACTGATTCGCGGTGGTGTGTCCACTCCAGGCTGTCTCAGTGACGTCCGGTCGTGTGTCCTCTCCAGGCTGTCTCAGTGACGTCCGGTCCTGTGTCCACTCCAGGCTGTCTCAGTGACGTCCGGTCCTGTTTCCACTCCAGGCTGTCTCAGTGATGTCAGGTCGTCTGTCTACTCCAGGCTGTCTCAGTGATGCCTGGTCCTGTGTCCACACCAGGCTGTCTCAATCATGTCCAATAGTGTGTCCACTCCAGGCAGTCTCAGTGACGTCAGGTCCTGTGTCCACACCAGGCTGTCTCAGTCATGTCCGGTCCTGTGTCCGCTCCAGGCAGTCTCAGTGACGTCAGGTCGTGTGTCCACTCCAGGCAGTCTCAGTGACGCCCGGTACTGTGTCCACACCAGGCTGTCTCAGTCACGTCCTGTCCTGTGTCAGCTGCAGGCAGTCTCAGTGACGCCCGGTCCTGTGTCCGCTCCAGGCAGTCTCAGTGACGCCCGGTCCTGTGTCTGCTCCAGGCTGACTCAGTGACGCCCGGTCGTGTGTCCGCTCCAGGCTGACTCAGTGACGCCCGGTCGTGTGTCCTCTCCAGGCAGTCTCAGTGACGTCCGGCCGTGTGTCCGCTCCAGGCTGACTCAGTGACGTCCTGTCCTGTGTCAACTCCAGGCTGACTCAGTGACGTCCTGTCCTGTGTCAACTCCAGGCAGTCTCAGTGACGCCCGGACCTGTGTCCGCTCCGGGCCGTCTCCGTGACGTCCGGCCGTGAGTCCGCTCCAGGCTTTCTCACTGATTCCCGGTGGTGTGTCCACTCCAGGCTGTCTCAGTGACGTCTGGTCGTGTGTCCACTCCAGGCTGTCTCAGTGACGTCCGGTCCTGTGTCCACTCCAGGCTGTCTCAGTGACTTCCGGTCCTGTGTCCACACCAGGCTGTCTCAGTGACGTCCGGTCGTGTGTCCACTCCAGGCTGTCTCAGTGACGTCTGGTCGTCTGTCTACTACAGGCTTTCTCACTGATTCCCGGTGGTGTGTCCACTCCAGGCTGTCTCAGTGACGTCCGGTCATGTGTCCACACCAGGGTGTCTCAGTGACGTCCTGTCCTGTGTCAACTCCAGGCTTTCTCACTGATTCCCGGTGGTGTGTCCACTCCAGGCTGTCTCAGTGTCGTCCGGTCGTGTGTCCACTCCAGGCTGTCTCAGTGACGTCCGGTCGTGTGTCCACTCCAGGGTGTCTCAGTGACGTCCGGTCCTGTGTCCACTCCAGGCTGTCTCAGTGACGTCCGGTCGTGTGTCCACTCCAGGCTTTCTCACTGATTCCCGGTCATGTGTCCACTCCAGGCTGTCTCAGTGACGTTCGGTCCTGTGTCCACACCAGGCTGCCTCAGTGACGTCCGGTAGTGTGTCCGCTCCAGGCATTCTCACTGATTCCCGGTGGTGTGTCTACTCCAGGCTGTCTCAGTGACATCCGGTCGTCTGTCTACTCCAGGCTTTCTCACTGATTCCCGGTGGTGTGTCCACTCCAGGCAGTCTCAGTGCCGTCCGGTCGTGTGTCCACTCCAGGAAGTCTCAGTGACATCCGGTCCTGTGTCCACTCCAGGCTGTCTCAGTGACGTGCGGTCCTGTGTCCAAACCAGGCTGTCTCTGTGACGTCCGGTCCTGTGTCCACTCGAGGCTGTCTCAGTGACGTCCGGTCCTGTGTCCACTCGAAGCTGCCTCAGTGACGTCCGGTCCTGTGTCCACTCCAGGCTGTCTCAGTGACGTCCTATCCTGTGTCCACTCCAGGCTTTCTCACTGATTCACGGTGGTGTGTCCACTCCAGGCTGTCTCAGTGACGTCCGGTCGTGTGTCTACTCCAGGCTGTCTCAGTGATGTCCGGTCGTCTGTCTACTCCAGGCTTTCTCACTGATTCCCGGTGGTGTGTCCACTCCAGGCTGTCTCAGTGACGTCTGGTCGTGTGTCCACTCCAGGCTGTCTCAGTGACGTCAGGTCCTGTGTCCACTCCAGGCTGTCTCAGTGACGTCCGGTCCTGTGTCCACACCAGGCTGTCTCAGTGACGTCCGGTCCTGTGTCCACTCGAGGCTGTCTCAGTGACGTCCGGTCCTGTGTCCACTCCAAGCTGCCTCAGTGACGTCCTGTCCTGTGTCCACACCAGGCTGTCTCAGTGACGTCCTGTCCTGTGCCTACTCCAGGCTTTCTCACTGATTCCCTGTGGTGTGTCCACTCCCGGCTGTCTCAGTGACGTCCGGTCCTGTGTCCACTCCAGGCTGTCTCAGTGACGTCCTGTCCTGTGTCCACTCCAGTCTGTCTCAGTGACGTCCTGTCCTGTGTCCACCCCAGTCTGTCTCAGTGACGTCCTGTCCTGTGTCCACCCCAGGCTATCTCAGTGATTCCCTGTGGTGTGTCCACTCCAGGCTGTCTCAGTGACGTCCGGTCGTGTGTCCACTCCAGGCTGTCTCAATGACGTCCGGTCCTGTGTCCACACCAGGCTGTCTCAGTCATATCCGTCGTCTGTCCACTCCAGGCTTTCTCACTGATTCCCGGTGGTGTGTCCACTCCAGGCTGTCTCAGTGACGTCCGGTCGTGTGTCCACTCCAGGCTGACTCAGTGACGTCCTGTCCTGTGTCAACTCCAGGCTGACTCAGTGACGTCCTGTCCTGTGTCAACTCCAGGCAGTCTCAGTGATGCCCGGTCGTATGTCCACTCCTGGCTGTCTCAGTGATGTCCTGTCCTGTTTCCACTCCAGGCTGTCTCAGTGATGTCAGGTCGTGTGTCTACTCCATGCTGTCTCAGTGATGTTCGGTCCTGTGTCCACACCAGGCATTCTCAGTGATGCCCGGTCGTGTGTCCACTCCAGGCTGTCTCAATGACGTCCGGTCGTCTGTCTACTCCAGGCTTTCTCAGTGACGCCCGGTCCTGTGTCCACACCAGGCTTTCTCAGTCATGTCCGGTCGTCTGTCCACTCCAGGCTTTCTCACTGATTCACGGTGGTGTGTCCCTCCAGGCTGTCTCAGTGACGTCCGGTGGTGTGTCTACTCCAGGCTGTCTCAGTGATGTCCGGTCGTCTGTCTACTCCAGGCTTTCTCACTGATTCGCGGTGGTGTGTCCACTCCAGGCTGTCTCAGTGACGTCCGGTCGTGTGTCCTCTCCAGGCTGTCTCAGTGACGTCCGGTCCTGTGTCCACTCCAGGCTGTCTCAGTGACGTCCGGTCCTGTTTCCACTCCAGGCTGTCTCAGTGATGTCAGGTCGTCTGTCTACTCCAGGCTGTCTCAGTGATGCCTGGTCCTGTGTCCACACCAGGCTGTCTCAATCATGTCCAATAGTGTGTCCACTCCAGGCAGTCTCAGTGACGTCAGGTCCTGTGTCCACACCAGGCTGTCTCAGTCATGTCCGGTCCTGTGTCCGCTCCAGGCAGTCTCAGTGACGTCAGGTCGTGTGTCCACTCCAGGCAGTCTCAGTGACGCCCGGTACTGTGTCCACACCAGGCTGTCTCAGTCACGTCCTGTCCTGTGTCAGCTGCAGGCAGTCTCAGTGACGCCCGGTCCTGTGTCCGCTCCAGGCAGTCTCAGTGACGCCCGGTCCTGTGTCTGCTCCAGGCTGACTCAGTGACGCCCGGTCGTGTGTCCGCTCCAGGCTGACTCAGTGACGCCCGGTCGTGTGTCCTCTCCAGGCAGTCTCAGTGACGTCCGGCCGTGTGTCCGCTCCAGGCTGACTCAGTGACGTCCTGTCCTGTGTCAACTCCAGGCTGACTCAGTGACGTCCTGTCCTGTGTCAACTCCAGGCAGTCTCAGTGACGCCCGGACCTGTGTCCGCTCCGGGCCGTCTCCGTGACGTCCGGCCGTGAGTCCGCTCCAGGCTTTCTCACTGATTCCCGGTGGTGTGTCCACTCCAGGCTGTCTCCGTGACGTCTGGTCGTGTGTCCACTCCAGGCTGTCTCAGTGACGTCCGGTCCTGTGTCCACTCCAGGCTGTCTCAGTGACTTCCGGTCCTGTGTCCACACCAGGCTGTCTCAGTGACGTCCGGTCGTGTGTCCACTCCAGGCTGTCTCAGTGACGTCTGGTCGTCTGTCTACTCCAGGCTTTCTCACTGATTCCCGGTGGTGTGTCCACTCCAGGCTGTCTCAGTGACGTCCGGTCATGTGTCCACACCAGGGTGTCTCAGTGACGTCCTGTCCTGTGTCAACTCCAGGCTTTCTCACTGATTCCCGGTGGTGTGTCCACTCCAGGCTGTCTCAGTGTCGTCCGGTCGTGTGTCCACTCCAGGCTGTCTCAGTGACGTCCGGTCGTGTGTCCACTCCAGGGTGTCTCAGTGACGTCCGGTCCTGTGTCCACTCCAGGCTGTCTCAGTGACGTCCGGTCGTGTGTCCACTCCAGGCTTTCTCACTGATTCCCGGTCATGTGTCCACTCCAGGCTGTCTCAGTGACGTTCGGTCCTGTGTCCACACCAGGCTGCCTCAGTGACGTCCGGTAGTGTGTCCGCTCCAGGCATTCTCACTGATTCCCGGTGGTGTGTCTACTCCAGGCTGTCTCAGTGACATCCGGTCGTCTGTCTACTCCAGGCTTTCTCACTGATTCCCGGTGGTGTGTCCACTCCAGGCAGTCTCAGTGCCGTCCGGTCGTGTGTCCACTCCAGGAAGTCTCAGTGACATCCGGTCCTGTGTCCACTCCAGGCTGTCTCAGTGACGTGCGGTCCTGTGTCCAAACCAGGCTGTCTCAGTGACGTCCGGTCCTGTGTCCACTCGAGGCTGTCTCAGTGACGTCCGGTCCTGTGTCCACTCGAAGCTGCCTCAGTGACGTCCGGTCCTGTGTCCACTCCAGGCTGTCTCAGTGACGTCCTATCCTGTGTCCACTCCAGGCTTTCTCACTGATTCACGGTGGTGTGTCCACTCCAGGCTGTCTCAGTGACGTCCGGTCGTGTGTCTACTCCAGGCTGTCTCAGTGATGTCCGGTCGTCTGTCTACTCCAGGCTTTCTCACTGATTCCCGGTGGTGTGTCCACTCCAGGCTGTCTCAGTGACGTCTGGTCGTGTGTCCACTCCAGGCTGTCTCAGTGACGTCAGGTCCTGTGTCCACTCCAGGCTGTCTCAGTGACGTCCGGTCCTGTGTCCACACCAGGCTGTCTCAGTGACGTCCGGTCCTGTGTCCACTCGAGGCTGTCTCAGTGACGTCCGGTCCTGTGTCCACTCCAAGCTGCCTCAGTGACGTCCTGTCCTGTGTCCACACCAGGCTGTCTCAGTGACGTCCTGTCCTGTGCCTACTCCAGGCTTTCTCACTGATTCCCTGTGGTGTGTCCACTCCCGGCTGTCTCAGTGACGTCCGGTCCTGTGTCCACTCCAGGCTGTCTCAGTGACGTCCTGTCCTGTGTCCACTCCAGTCTGTCTCAGTGACGTCCTGTCCTGTGTCCACCCCAGGCTATCTCACTGATTCCCTGTGGTGTGTCCACTCCAGGCTGTCTCAGTGACGTCCGGTCGTGTGTCCACTCCAGGCTGTCTCAATGACGTCCGGTCCTGTGTCCACACCAGGCTGTCTCAGTCATATCCGTCGTCTGTCCACTCCAGGCTTTCTCACTGATTCCCGGTGGTGTGTCCACTCCAGGCTGTCTCAGTGACGTCCGGTCGTGTGTCCACTCCAGGCTGACTCAGTGACGTCCTGTCCTGTGTCAACTCCAGGATGACTCAGTGACGTCCTGTCCTGTGTCAACTCCAGGCAGTCTCAGTGATGCCCGGTCGTATGTCCACTCCTGGCTGTCTCAGTGATGTCCTGTCCTGTTTCCACTCCAGGCTGTCTCAGTGATGTCAGGTCGTGTGTCTACTCCATGCTGTCTCAGTGATGTTCGGTCCTGTGTCCACACCAGGCTGTCTCAATGACGTCCGGTCGTCTGTCTACTCCAGGATTTCTCAGTGACGCCCGGTCCTGTGTCCACACCAGGCTTTCTCAGTCATGTCCGGTCGTCTGTCCACTCCAGGCTTTCTCACTGATTCACGGTGGTGTGTCCCTCCAGGCTGTCTCAGTGACGTCCGGTCGTGTGTCTACTCCAGGCTGTCTCAGTGATGTCCGGTCGTCTGTCTACTCCAGGCTTTCTCAGTGATTCGCGGTGGTGTGTCCACTCCAGGCTGTCTCAGTGACGTCCGGTCGTGTGTCCACTCCAGGCTGTCTCAGTGACGTCCGGTCCTGTGTCCACTCCAGGCTGTCTCAGTGACGTCCGGTCCTGTTTCCACTCCAGGCTGTCTCAGTGATGTCAGGTCGTCTGTCTACTCCAGGCTGTCTCAGTGATGCCTGGTCCTGTGTCCACACCAGGCTGTCTCAATCATGTCCAATAGTGTGTCCACTCCAGGCTGTCTCAGTGATGTTCGGTCCTGTGTCCACACCAGGCATTCTCAGTGATGCTCGGTCATGTGTCCACTCCAGGCTGTCTCAATGACGTCCGGTCGTCTGTCCACTCCAGGCTTTCTCACTGATTCACGGTGGTGTGTCCACTCCAGGCTGTCTCAGTGACGTCCGGTCGTGTGTCTACTCCAGGCTGTCTCAGTGACGTCCGGTCGTCTGTCTACTCCAGGCTTTCTCACTGATTCCCGGTGGTGTGTCCAATCCAGGCTGTCTCAGTGACGTCCGGTCCTGTGTCAACTCCAGGCTGTCTCAGTGACGTCAGGTCGTGTGTCCACTCCAGGCAGTCTCAGTGACGCCCGGTCCAGTGTCCGCTCCAGGGAGTCTCAGTGACGCCCGGTCCTGTGTCCGCTCCAGGCAGTCCCAGTGACGTCCGGCCGTGTGTCCGCTCCAGGCTGACTCAGTGACGTCCTGTCCTGTGTCAACTGCAGGCAGTCTCAGTGACGCCCGGTCCTGTGTCCGCTCCAGGCAGTCTCAGTGACGCCCAGTCCTGTGTCCGCTCCAGGCAGTCTCAGTGACGCCCGGTCCTGTGTCCGCTCCAGGCAGTCTCAGTGACGTCAGGTCCTGTGTCCACACCAGGCTGTCTCAGACATGTCCGGTCCTGTGTCCGCTCCAGGCAGTCTCAGTGACGTCAGGTCGTGTGTCCACTCCAGGCAGTCTCAGTGACGCCCGGTACTGTGTCCACACCAGGCTGTCTCAGTCACGTCCTGTCCTGTGTCAGCTGCAGGCAGTCTCAGTGACGCCCGGTCCTGTGTCCGCTCCAGGCAGTCTCAGTGACGCCCGGTCCTGTGTCTGCTCCAGGCTGACTCAGTGACGCCCGGTCGTGTGTCCGCTCCAGGCTGACTCAGTGACGCCCGGTCGTGTGTCCTCTCCAGGCAGTCTCAGTGACGTCCGGCCGTGTGTCCGCTCCAGGCTGACTCAGTGACGTCCTGTCCTGTGTCAACTCCAGGCTGACTCAGTGACGTCCTGTCCTGTGTCAACTCCAGGCAGTCTCAGTGACGCCCGGACCTGTGTCCGCTCCGGGCCGTCTCCGTGACGTCCGGCCGTGAGTCCGCTCCAGGCTTTCTCACTGATTCCCGGTGGTGTGTCCACTCCAGGCTGTCTCAGTGACGTCTGGTCGTGTGTCCACTCCAGGCTGTCTCAGTGACGTCCGGTCCTGTGTCCACTCCAGGCTGTCTCAGTGACTTCCGGTCCTGTGTCCACACCAGGCTGTCTCAGTGACGTCCGGTCGTGTGTCCACTCCAGGCTGTCTCAGTGACGTCTGGTCGTCTGTCTACTCCAGGCTTTCTCACTGATTCCCGGTGGTGTGTCCACTCCAGGCTGTCTCAGTGACGTCCGGTCATGTGTCCACACCAGGGTGTCTCAGTGACATCCTGTCCTGTGTCTACTCTAGGCTTTCTCACTGATTCCCGGTGGTGTGTCCACTCCAGGCTGTCTCAGTGTCGTCCGGTCGTGTGTCCACTCCAGGCTGTCTCAGTGACGTCCGGTCGTGTGTCCACTCCAGGGTGTCTCAGTGACGTCCGGTCCTGTGTCCACACCAGAATGTCTCAGTGACGTCCTGTCCTGTGTCTACTCCAGGCTTTCTCACTGATTCCCGGTCATGTGTCCACTCCAGGCTGTCTCAGTGACTTTCGGTCCTGTGTCCACACCAGGCTGCCTCAGTGACGTCCGGTAGTGTGTCCGCTCCAGGCATTCTCACTGATTCCCGGTGGTGTGTCTACTCCAGGCTGTCTCAGTGACATCCGGTCGTCTGTCTACTCCAGGCTTTCTCACTGATTCCCGGTGGTGTGTCCACTCCAGGCTGTCTCAGTGAAGTCTGGTCCTGTGTCCACTCAAGGCTGTCTCAGTGACGTCCGGGCCTGTGTCCACTCCAGGCTGTCTCAGTGACGTCCGGTCGTGTGTCCACTCCAGGCTGTCTCAGTGACGTCCGGTCGTCTGTCTACTCCAGGCTTTCTCACTGATTCCCGGTGGTGTGTCCACTCCAGGCTGTCTCAGTGACGTCTGGTCGTGTGTCCACTCCAGGCTGTCTCAGTGACGTCCGCTCCTGTGTCCACTCCAGGCTGTCTCAGTGACGTCCGGTCCTGTGTCCACACCAGGCTGTCTCAGTGACGTCCGGTCCTGTGTCCACTCAGGCTGTCTCAGTGACGTCCGGTCCTGTGTCCACTCCAAGCTGCCTCAGTGACGTCCTGTCCTGTGTCCACACCAGGCTGTCTCAGTGACGTCCTATCCTGTGCCTACTCCAGGCTTTCTCACTGATTCCCTGTGGTGTGTCCACTCCCGGCTGTCTCAGTGACGTCCGGTCCTGTGTCCACTCGAGGCTGTCTCAGTGACGTCCGGTCCTGTGTCCACTCGAAGCTGCCTCAGTGACGTCCGGTCCTGTGTCCACACCAGGCTGTCTCAGTGACGTCCTGTCCTGTGTCTACTCCAGGCTTTCTCACTGATTCCCGGTGGTGTGTCCACTCCAGGCTGTCTCAGTGACGTCCGGTCCTGTGTCCACTCCAGGCTGTCTCAGTGACGTCCTGTCCTGTGTCCACTCCAGTCTGTCTCAGTGACGTCCTGTCCTGTGTCCACTCCAGGCTATCTCACTGATTCCCGGTGGTGTGTCCACTCCAGGCTGTCTCAGTGACGTCCGATCGTGTGTCCACTCCAGGCTGTCTCAATGACGTCCGGTCATCTGTCTACTCCAGGCTTTCTCAGTGACGCCCGGTCCTGTGTCCACACCAGGCTGTCTCAGTCATGTCCGGTCGTCTGTCCACTCCAGGCTTTCTCACTGATTCCCGGTGGTGTGTCCACTCCAGGCTGTCTCAGTGACGTCCGGTCCTGTGTCCACACCAGGCTGTCTCAGTGACGTCCTGTCCTGTGTCTACTGCAGGCTTTCTCACTGATTCCCGGTGGTGTGTCCACTCCAGGCTGTCTCAGTGACGTCCGGTCCTGTGTCCACTCCAGGCTGCCTCAGTGACGTCCGGTCCTGTGTCCACTCCAGGCTGTCTCAGTGACGTCCGGTCCTGTGTCCACACCAGGCTGTCTCAGTGACGTCCTGTCCTGTGTCCACTCCAGGCTGTCTCAGTGACGTCCGGTCCTGTGTCCACTCCAGGCTGTCTCAGTGACGTCCGGTCCTGTGTCCACACCAGGCTGTCTCAGTGACGTCCTGTCCTGTTTCAACTCTAGGCTTTCTCACTGAGTCCCGGTGGTGTGTCCACACCATGCTGTTTCAGTCACGTCTGGTCTTGTGTCCACTCCAGGCTGTCTCAGTGACGTCCGGTCGTCTATCTACTCCAGGCTTTCTCACTGATTCCCAGTGGTGTGTCCACTCCAGACTTTCTCACTGATTCCCGGTGGTGTGTCCACTCCAGGCTGTGTCAGTGACGTCCGGTCGAGTGTCCACTCCAGGCTGTCTCAGTGACTTCCGGTCCTGTGTCCACACCAGGCTGTCTCAGTGACGTCCTGTCCTGTGTCTACTCCTGGCTTTCTCACTGATTCCCGGTGGTGTGTCCACTCCAGGCAGTCTCAGTGCCGTCCGGTCGTGTGTCCACTCCAGGAAGTCTCAGTGACATCCGGTCCTGTGTCCACTCCAGGCTGTCTCAGTGACGTCCGGTCCTGTGTCCAAACCAGGCTGTCTCAGTGACGTCCGGTCCTGTGTCCACTCGAGGCTGTCTCAGTGACGTCCGGTCCTGTGTCCACTCGAAGCTGCCTCAGTGACGTCCGGTCCTGTGTCCACACCAGGCTGTGTCAGTGACGTCCTGTCCTGTGTCTACTCCAGGCTTTCTCACTGATTCCCGGTGGTGTGTCCACTCCAGGCTGTCTCAGTGACGTCCGGTCCTGTGTCCACTCCAGGCTGTCTCAGTGACGTCCTATCCTGTGTCCACTCCAGGCTTTCTCACTGATTCACGGTGGTGTGTCCACTCCAGGCTGTCTCAGTGACGTCCGGTCGTGTGTCTACTCCAGGCTGTCTCAGTGATGTCCGGTCGTCTGTCTACTCCAGGCTTTCTCACTGATTCCCGGTGGTGTGTCCACTCCAGGCTGTCTCAGTGACGTCTGGTCGTGTGTCCACTCCAGGCTGTCTCAGTGACGTCAGGTCCTGTGTCCACTCCAGGCTGTCTCAGTGACGTCCGGTCCTGTGTCCACACCAGGCTGTCTCAGTGACGTCCGGTCCTGTGTCCACTCGAGGCTGTCTCAGTGACGTCCGGTCCTGTGTCCACTCCAAGCTGCCTCAGTGACGTCCTGTCCTGTGTCCACACCAGGCTGTCTCAGTGACGTCCTGTCCTGTGCCTACTCCAGGCTTTCTCACTGATTCCCTGTGGTGTGTCCACTCCCGGCTGTCTCAGTGACGTCCGGTCCTGTGTCCACTCCAGGCTGTCTCAGTGACGTCCTGTCCTGTGTCCACTCCAGTCTGTCTCAGTGACGTCCTGTCCTGTGTCCACCCCAGTCTGTCTCAGTGACGTCCTGTCCTGTGTCCACCCCAGGCTATCTCACTGATTCCCTGTGGTGTGTCCACTCCAGGCTGTCTCAGTGACGTCCGGTCGTGTGTCCACTCCAGGCTGTCTCAATGACGTCCGGTCCTGTGTCCACACCAGGCTGTCTCAGTCATATCCGTCGTCTGTCCACTCCAGGCTTTCTCACTGATTCCCGGTGGTGTGTCCACTCCAGGCTGTCTCAGTGACGTCCGGTCGTGTGTCCACTCCAGGCTGACTCAGTGACGTCCTGTCCTGTGTCAACTCCAGGCTGACTCAGTGACGTCCTGTCCTGTGTCAACTCCAGGCAGTCTCAGTGATGCCCGGTCGTATGTCCACTCCTGGCTGTCTCAGTGATGTCCTGTCCTGTTTCCACTCCAGGCTGTCTCAGTGATGTCAGGTCGTGTGTCTACTCCATGCTGTCTCAGTGATGTTCGGTCCTGTGTCCACACCAGGCATTCTCAGTGATGCCCGGTCGTGTGTCCACTCCAGGCTGTCTCAATGACGTCCGGTCGTCTGTCTACTCCAGGCTTTCTCAGTGACGCCCGGTCCTGTGTCCACACCAGGCTTTCTCAGTCATGTCCGGTCGTCTGTCCACTCCAGGCTTTCTCACTGATTCACGGTGGTGTGTCCCTCCAGGCTGTCTCAGTGACGTCCGGTCGTGTGTCTACTCCAGGCTGTCTCAGTGATGTCCGGTCGTCTGTCTACTCCAGGCTTTCTCACTGATTCGCGGTGGTGTGTCCACTCCAGGCTGTCTCAGTGACGTCCGGTCGTGTGTCCTCTCCAGGCTGTCTCAGTGACGTCCGGTCCTGTGTCCACTCCAGGCTGTCTCAGTGACGTCCGGTCCTGTTTCCACTCCAGGCTGTCTCAGTGATGTCAGGTCGTCTGTCTACTCCAGGCTGTCTCAGTGATGCCTGGTCCTGTGTCCACACCAGGCTGTCTCAATCATGTCCAATAGTGTGTCCACTCCAGGCAGTCTCAGTGACGTCAGGTCCTGTGTCCACACCAGGCTGTCTCAGTCATGTCCGGTCCTGTGTCCGCTCCAGGCAGTCTCAGTGACGTCAGGTCGTGTGTCCACTCCAGGCAGTCTCAGTGACGCCCGGTACTGTGTCCACACCAGGCTGTCTCAGTCACGTCCTGTCCTGTGTCAGCTGCAGGCAGTCTCAGTGACGCCCGGTCCTGTGTCCGCTCCAGGCAGTCTCAGTGACGCCCGGTCCTGTGTCTGCTCCAGGCTGACTCAGTGACGCCCGGTCGTGTGTCCGCTCCAGGCTGACTCAGTGACGCCCGGTCGTGTGTCCTCTCCAGGCAGTCTCAGTGACGTCCGGCCGTGTGTCCGCTCCAGGCTGACTCAGTGACGTCCTGTCCTGTGTCAACTCCAGGCTGACTCAGTGACGTCCTGTCCTGTGTCAACTCCAGGCAGTCTCAGTGACGCCCGGACCTGTGTCCGCTCCGGGCCGTCTCCGTGACGTCCGGCCGTGAGTCCGCTCCAGGCTTTCTCACTGATTCCCGGTGGTGTGTCCACTCCAGGCTGTCTCAGTGACGTCTGGTCGTGTGTCCACTCCAGGCTGTCTCAGTGACGTCCGGTCCTGTGTCCACTCCAGGCTCTCTCAGTGACTTCCGGTCCTGTGTCCACACCAGGCTGTCTCAGTGACGTCCGGTCGTGTGTCCACTCCAGGCTGTCTCAGTGACGTCTGGTCGTCTGTCTACTCCAGGCTTTCTCACTGATTCCCGGTGGTGTGTCCACTCCAGGCTGTCTCAGTGACGTCCGGTCATGTGTCCACACCAGGGTGTCTCAGTGACGTCCTGTCCTGTGTCAACTCCAGGCTTTCTCACTGATTCCCGGTGGTGTGTCCACTCCAGGCTGTCTCAGTGTCGTCCGGTCGTGTGTCCACTCCAGGCTGTCTCAGTGACGTCCGGTCGTGTGTCCACTCCAGGGTGTCTCAGTGACGTCCGGTCCTGTGTCCACACCAGGCTGTCTCAGTGACGTCCTGTCCTGTGTCTACTCCAGGCTTTCTCACTGATTCCCGGTCATGTGTCCACTCCAGGCTGTCTCAGTGACGTTCGGTCCTGTGTCCACACCCGGCTGCCTCAGTGACGTCCGGTAGTGTGTCCGCTCCAGGCATTCTCACTGATTCCCGGTGGTGTGTCTACTCCAGGCTGTCTCAGTGACATCCGGTCGTCTGTCTACTCCAGGCTTTCTCACTGATTCCCGGTGGTGTGTCCACTCCAGGCAGTCTCAGTGCCGTCCGGTCGTGTGTCCACTCCAGGAAGTCTCAGTGACATCCGGTCCTGTGTCCACTCCAGGCTGTCTCAGTGACGTGCGGTCCTGTGTCCAAACCAGGCTGTCTCAGTGACGTCCGGTCCTGTGTCCACTCGAGGCTGTCTCAGTGACGTCCGGTCCTGTGTCCACTCGAAGCTGCCTCAGTGACGTCCGGTCCTGTGTCCACTCCAGGCTGTCTCAGTGACGTCCTATCCTGTGTCCACTCCAGGCTTTCTCACTGATTCACGGTGGTGTGTCCACTCCAGGCTGTCTCAGTGACGTCCGGTCGTGTGTCTACTCCAGGCTGTCTCAGTGATGTCCGGTCGTCTGTCTACTCCAGGCTTTCTCACTGATTCCCGGTGGTGTGTCCACTCCAGGCTGTCTCAGTGACGTCTGGTCGTGTGTCCACTCCAGGCTGTCTCAGTGACGTCAGGTCCTGTGTCCACTCCAGGCTGTCTCAGTGACGTCCGGTCCTGTGTCCACACCAGGCTGTCTCAGTGACGTCCGGTCCTGTGTCCACTCGAGGCTGTCTCAGTGACGTCCGGTCCTGTGTCCACTCCAAGCTGCCTCAGTGACGTCCTGTCCTGTGTCCACACCAGGCTGTCTCAGTGACGTCCTGTCCTGTGCCTACTCCAGGCTTTCTCACTGATTCCCTGTGGTGTGTCCACTCCCGGCTGTCTCAGTGACGTCCGGTCCTGTGTCCACTCCAGGCTGTCTCAGTGACGTCCTGTCCTGTGTCCACTCCAGTCTGTCTCAGTGACGTCCTGTCCTGTGTCCACCCCAGGCTATCTCACTGATTCCCTGTGGTGTGTCCACTCCAGGCTGTCTCAGTGACGTCCGGTCGTGTGTCCACTCCAGGCTGTCTCAATGACGTCCGGTCCTGTGTCCACACCAGGCTGTCTCAGTCATATCCGTCGTCTGTCCACTCCAGGCTTTCTCACTGATTCCCGGTGGTGTGTCCACTCCAGGCTGTCTCAGTGACGTCCGGTCGTGTGTCCACTCCAGGCTGACTCAGTGACGTCCTGTCCTGTGTCAACTCCAGGATCACTCAGTGACGTCCTGTCCTGTGTCAACTCCAGGCAGTCTCAGTGATGCCCGGTCGTATGTCCACTCCTGGCTGTCTCAGTGATGTCCTGTCCTGTTTCCACTCCAGGCTGTCTCAGTGATGTCAGGTCGTGTGTCTACTCCATGCTGTCTCAGTGATGTTCGGTCCTGTGTCCACACCAGGCTGTCTCAATGACGTCCGGTCGTCAGTCTACTCCAGGCTTTCTCAGTGACGCCCGGTCCTGTGTCCACACCAGGCTTTCTCAGTCATGTCCGGTCGTCTGTCCACTCCAGGCTTTCTCACTGATTCACGGTGGTGTGTCCCTCCAGGCTGTCTCAGTGACGTCCGGTCGTGTGTCTACTCCAGGCTGTCTCAGTGATGTCCGGTCGTCTGTCTACTCCAGGCTTTCTCAGTGATTCGCGGTGGTGTGTCCACTCCAGGCTGTCTCAGTGACGTCCGGTCGTGTGTCCACTCCAGGCTGTCTCAGTGACGTCCGGTCCTGTGTCCACTCCAGGCTGTCTCAGTGACGTCCGGTCCTGTTTCCACTCCAGGCTGTCTCAGTGATGTCAGGTCGTCTGTCTACTCCAGGCTGTCTCAGTGATGCCTGGTCCTGTGTCCACACCAGGCTGTCTCAATCATGTCCAATAGTGTGTCCACTCCAGGCTGTCTCAGTGATGTTCGGTCCTGTGTCCACACCAGGCATTCTCAGTGATGCTCGGTCATGTGTCCACTCCAGGCTGTCTCAATGACGTCCGGTCGTCTGTCCACTCCAGGCTTTCTCACTGATTCACGGTGGTGTGTCCACTCCAGGCTGTCTCAGTGACGTCCGGTCGTGTGTCTACTCCAGGCTGTCTCAGTGACGTCCGGTCGTCTGTCTACTCCAGGCTTTCTCACTGATTCCCGGTGGTGTGTCCAATCCAGGCTGTCTCAGTGACGTCCGGTCCTGTGTCAACTCCAGGCTGTCTCAGTGACGTCAGGTCGTGTGTCCACTCCAGGCAGTCTCAGTGACGCCCGGTCCAGTGTCCGCTCCAGGGAGTCTCAGTGACGCCCGGTCCTGTGTCCGCTCCAGGCAGTCCCAGTGACGTCCGGCCGTGTGTCCGCTCCAGGCTGACTCAGTGACGTCCTGTCCTGTGTCAACTGCAGGCAGTCTCAGTGACGCCCGGTCCTGTGTCCGCTCCAGGCAGTCTCAGTGACGCCCAGTCCTGTGTCCGCTCCAGGCAGTCTCAGTGACGCCCGGTCCTGTGTCCGCTCCAGGCAGTCTCAGTGACGTCAGGTCCTGTGTCCACACCAGGCTGTCTCAGTCATGTCCGGTCCTGTGTCCGCTCCAGGCAGTCTCAGTGACGTCAGGTCGTGTGTCCACTCCAGGCAGTCTCAGTGACGCCCGGTACTGTGTCCACACCAGGCTGTCTCAGTCACGTCCTGTCCTGTGTCAGCTGCAGGCAGTCTCAGTGACGCCCGGTCCTGTGTCCGCTCCAGGCAGTCTCAGTGACGCCCGGTCCTGTGTCTGCTCCAGGCTGACTCAGTGACGCCCGGTCGTGTGTCCGCTCCAGGCTGACTCAGTGACGCCCGGTCGTGTGTCCTCTCCAGGCAGTCTCAGTGACGTCCGGCCGTGTGTCCGCTCCAGGCTGACTCAGTGACGTCCTGTCCTGTGTCAACTCCAGGCTGACTCAGTGACGTCCTGTCCTGTGTCAACTCCAGGCAGTCTCAGTGACGCCCGGACCTGTGTCCGCTCCGGGCCGTCTCCGTGACGTCCGGCCGTGAGTCCGCTCCAGGCTTTCTCACTGATTCCCGGTGGTGTGTCCACTCCAGGCTGTCTCAGTGACGTCTGGTCGTGTGTCCACTCCAGGCTGTCTCAGTGACGTCCGGTCCTGTGTCCACTCCAGGCTGTCTCAGTGACTTCCGGTCCTGTGTCCACACCAGGCTGTCTCAGTGACGTCCGGTCGTGTGTCCACTCCAGGCTGTCTCAGTGACGTCTGGTCGTCTGTCTACTCCAGGCTTTCTCACTGATTCCCGGTGGTGTGTCCACTCCAGGCTGTCTCAGTGACGTCCGGTCATGTGTCCACACCAGGGTGTCTCAGTGACGTCCTGTCCTGTGTCTACTCTAGGCTTTCTCACTGATTCCCGGTGGTGTGTCCACTCCAGGCTGTCTCAGTGTCGTCCGGTCGTGTGTCCACTCCAGGCTGTCTCAGTGACGTCCGGTCGTGTGTCCACTCCAGGGTGTCTCAGTGACGTCCGGTCCTGTGTCCACACCAGGCTGTCTCAGTGACGTCCTGTCCTGTGTCTACTCCAGGCTTTCTCACTGATTCCCGGTCATGTGTCCACTCCAGGCTGTCTCAGTGACTTTCGGTCCTGTGTCCACACCAGGCTGCCTCAGTGACGTCCGGTAGTGTGTCCGCTCCAGGCATTCTCACTGATTCCCGGTGGTGTGTCTACTCCAGGCTGTCTCAGTGACATCCGGTCGTCTGTCTACTCCAGGCTTTCTCACTGATTCCCGGTGGTGTGTCCACTCCAGGCTGTCTCAGTGAAGTCTGGTCCTGTGTCCACTCAAGGCTGTCTCAGTGACGTCCGGGCCTGTGTCCACTCCAGGCTGTCTCAGTGACGTCCGGTCGTGTGTCCACTCCAGGCTGTCTCAGTGACGTCCGGTCGTTTGTCTACTCCAGGCTTTCTCACTGATTCCCGGTGGTGTGTCCACTCCAGGCTCTCTCAGTGACGTCCGGTTGTGTGTCCACACCAGGCTGTCTCAGTGACGTCCTTTCCTGTGTCAACTCCAGGCTTTCACACTGATTCCCGGTGGTGTGTCCACTCCAGTCTGTCTCAGTGACGTCCGGTCGTGTGTCCACTCCAGGCAGACTCAGTGATTTCCTGTCCTGTGTCCGCTCCAGGCTGACTCAGTGACGCCCGATCGTGTCTCTGCTCCAGGCTGACTCAGTGACGCCCGGTCGTGTGTCCTCTCCAGGCTGACTCAGTGACGTCCTGTCCTGTGTCAACTCCAGGCAGTCTCAGTGACGTCAGGTCGTGTGTCCGCTCCAGGCAGTCTCAGTGACGCCCAGTCCTGTGTCCGCTCCAGGCTGACTCAGTGACGCCCGGTCGTGTGTCCGCTCCAGGCTGACTCAGTGACGCCCGGTCGTGTGTCCTCTACAGGTAGTCTCAGTGACGTCCGGTCGTGTGTCCGCTCAAGGCAGTCTCAGTGACGCCCGGTCGTGTGTCCTCTCCAGGCTGACTCAGTGACGTCCTGTCCTGTGTCAACTCCAGGCAGTCTCAGTGACGTCAGGTCGTGTGTCCACTCCAGGCAGTCTCAGTGACGCCCGTTCCTGTGTCCACACCAGGCTGTCTCAGTCATGTTCGGTCCTGTGTCCACACCAGGCATTCTCAGTGATGCCCGGTAGTGTGTCCAGTCCAGGCTGTCTCTGTGATGTTTGGTCCTGTGTCTACTCCAGGCTGTCTCAATGATGCCCGGTGGTGTGTCCACTCCAGGCTGCCTCAGTGATGTCCAGCAGTGTGTCTACTCCAGGTTGTCTTAGTGATGTCCGGCCGTCTGTATACTCCAGGCTATCTCAGTGATGCCCGGTCGTATGTCCACTCCTGGCTGTCTCAGTGATGTCCTGTCCTGTTTCCACTCCAGGCTGTCTCAGTGATGTCAGGTCGTGTGTCTACTCCAGGCTGACTCAGTGACGCCTGGTCGTGTGTCCTCTCCAGGCAGTCTCAGTGATGTCCGGCCGTGTGCATACTCCAGGCTGTCTCAGTGATGTCCGGCCGTGTGTATACTCCAGGCTGTCTCAGTGATGTCCGGCCGTGTGTATACTCCAGGCTGTGTCAGTGATGTCTGGCCGTGTGTATACTCCAGGCTGTCTCAGTGATGTCCGGCCGTGTGTATACTCCAGGCTGTCTCAGTGATGTCCGGCCGTGTGTATACTCCAGGCTATCTCAGTGATGCCCGGTCGTATGTCCACTCCTGGCTGTCTCAGTGATGTCCTGTCCTGTTTCCACTCCAGGCTGTATCAGTGATGTCCAGTCGTGAGTCCGCTCCAGGCTGTCTCAGTGATGCCCGGTGGTGTGTCCACTCCAGGCTGTCTCAGTGATGTCAGTTCGTGTGTCCACTCCAGGCTGTCTCAGTGATGTTCGGTCCTGTGTCCACACCAGGCTGTCTCAGTGATGTCAGGTCATGTGTCCACTCCAGGCTGTCTCAGTGATGTCAGGTCGTGTGTCTACTCCAGGCTGTCTCAGTGATGCCCGGTCCTGTGTCCACACCAGGCTGTCTCAGTCATGTCCAATAGTGTGTCCACTCCAGGCTGTCTCAGTGATGTCCGGTCGTCTGTCCACTCCAGGCTTTCTCACTGATTCCCGGTGGTGTGTCCACTCCAGGCTGTCTCAGTGACATCCGGTCAGGTGTCCACTCCAGGCTGTCTCAGTGACGTCTGGTCCTGTGTCCACACCAGGCTGTCTCAGTGATGTCCGGTCGTGTGTCTACTCCAGGCTGTCTCAGTGATGTCCGGTCGTCTGTCTACTCCAGGCTGTCTCAGTGATGTCCGGTCGTCTGTCTACTCCAGGCTTTCTCACTGATTCCCGGTGGTGTGTCCACTCCAGGCTGTCTCAGTGACGTCCGGTCTTGTGTCCGCTCCAGGTAGTCTCAGTGACGCCCGGTCGTGTGTCCGCTCCAGGCAGTCTCAGTGACGCCCGGTCGTGTGTCCTCTCCAGGCAGACTCAGTGACGACCTGTACTGTGTCCGCTCCAGGCTGACTCAGTGACGTCCTGTCCTGTGTCAACTCCAGGCTGACTCAGTGACGTCCTGTCCTCTGTCAACTCCAGGCAGTCTCAGTGACGTCAGGTCGTGTGTCCACTCCAGGCAGTCTCAGTGACGTCCGGCCGTGTGTCCGCTCCAGGCTGTCTCAGTGACGTCCGGCCGTGTGTCCGCTCCAGGCAGTCTCAGTGACGCCCGGTCGTGTGTCCTCTCCAGGCAGACTCAGTGACGTCCTGTCCTGTGTCCGCTCCAGGCAGTCTCAGTGACGTCCGGCCGTGTGTCCTCTCCAGACTCACTCAGTGACGTCCTGTCCTGTGTCAACTCCAGGCAGTCTCAGTGACGTCCTGTCCTGTGTCAACTGCAGGCAGTCTCAGTGACGCCCGGTCCTGTGTCCGCTCCAGGCAGTCTCAGTGACGCCCGGTGCTGTGTCCGCTCCAGGCAGTCTCAGTGACGCCCGGTCCTGTGTCCGCTCCAGGCAGTCTCAGTGACGTCAGGTCCTGTGTCCACACCAGGCTGTCTCAGTCATGTCCGGTCCTGTGTCCGCTCCAGGCAGTCTCAGTGACGTCAGATCGTGTGTCCACTCCAGGCAGTCTCAGTGACGCCCGGTACTGTGTCCACACCAGGCTGTCTCAGTCACATCCTGTCCTGTGTCAACTCCAGGCAGTCTCAGTGACGCCCGGTCCTCTGTCCGCTCCAGGCAGTCTCAGTGACGCCCGGTCCTGTGTCCGCTCCAGGATGACTCAGTGACGCCCGGTCGTGTGTCTGCTCCAGGCTGACTCAGTGACGCCCGGTCGTGTGTCCTCTCCAGGCAGTCTCAGTGACGTCCGGCCGTGTGTCCGCTCCAGGCTGACTCAGTGACGTCCTGTCCTGTGTCAACTCCAGGCTGACTCAGTGACGTCCTGTCCTGTGTCAACTCCAGGCAGTCTCAGTGACGTCAGGTAGTGTGTCCAATCCAGGCAGTCTCAGTGACGCCCGGTCCTGTGTCCACACCAGGCTGTCTCAGTCACGTGCTGTCCTGTGTCAACTCCAAGCAGTCTCAGTGACGCCCGGACCTGTGTCCGCTCCGGGCCGTCTCAGTGACGTCCGGCCGTGTGTCCGCTCCAGGCTGTGTCAGTGACGTCTGGCCGTGTGTCCGCACCAGACTGTCTCAGTGACGTCCGGCCGTGTGTCCGCTCCAGGCTGTCTCAGTGACGTCTGGCCGTCTGTCCGCTCCAGGCTGTCTCAGTCATGTCCGATCGTCTGTCCGCTCCAGCCTTTCTCACTGATTCCTGGCCGTGTGTCCGCTCCAGGCTGACTCAGTGACGTCCTGTCCTGTGTCAACTCCAGGCTGACTCAGTGACGTCCTGTCCTGTGTCAACTCCAGGCAGTCTCAGTGACGTCAGGTCGTGTGTCCACTCCAGGCAGTCTCAGTGACGCCCAGTCCTGTGTCCGCTCCAGGCTGACTCAGTGACGCCCGGTCCTGTGTCCGCTCCAGGCTGACTCAGTGATGCCCGGTCGTGTGTCCGCTCCAGGCTGACTCAGTGACGCCCGGTCGTGTGTCCTCTACAGGCAGTCTCAGTGACGTCCGGTCGTGTGTCCGCTCAAGGCAGTCTCAGTGACGCCCGGTGGTGTGTCCTCTCCAGGCAGTCTCAGTGACGTCCAGTCGTGTGTCCGCTCCAGGCAGTCTTAGTGACGCCCGGCTGTGTGTCCGCTCCAGGCTGACTCAGTGACGTCCTGTCCTGTGTCAACTCCAGGCTGACTCAGTGACGTCCTGTCCTGTGTCAACTCCAGGCAGTCTCAGTGACGTCAGGTCGTGTGTCCACTCCAGGCAGTCTCAGTGACGCCCGGTCCTGTGTCCACACCAGGCTGTCTCAGTCACGTCCTGTCCTGTGTGAACTCCAGGCAGTCTCAGTGACGCCCGGTCCTGTGTCCACTCCAGGCAGTCTCAGTGACGCCCGGTCCTGTGTCCGCTCCAGGCTGACTCAGTGACGCCCGGTCGTGTGTCCTCTCCAGGCAGTCTCAGTGACGTCCGGTCGTGTGTCCGCTCCAGGCAGTCTCAGTGACGTACGGTCGTGTGTCCGCTCCAGGCAGTCTCAGTGACGCCCGGTCGTGTGTCCTCTCCAGGCTGACTCAGTGACGTCCTGTCCTGTGTCAACTCCAGGCTGACTCAGTGACGTCCTGTCTAGTGTCAACTCCAGGCTGTCTCAGTGACGTCGGGTCCTGTGTCCGCTCCAGGCAGTCTCAGTGACGCCCGGTCCTGTGTCCGCTCCAGGCTGACTCAGTGACGCCCGGTCGTGTGTCCGCTCCAGGCTGACTCAGTGACGCCTGGTCGTGTTTCCTCTCCAGGCAGTCTCAGTGACGTCCGGCCGTGTGTCCGCTCCAGGCTGACTCAGTGACGTCCTGTCCTGTGTCAACTCCAGGCAGTCTCTGTGACGTCAGGTCGTGTGTCCACTCCAGGCAGTCTCAGTGACGACCGGTCCTGTGTCCGCACCAGGCTGTCTCAGTCACGTGCTGTCCTGTGTCAACTCCAGGCAGTCTCAGTGACGCCCGGTCCTGTGTCCGCTCCAGTCTGACTCAGTGACGCCCGGTCCTGTGTCCTCTCCAGGCAGTCTCAGTGACGCCCGGTCGTGTGTCCGCTCCAGGCTTTCTCAGTGACGTCCGGTCGTGTGTCCGCTCCAGGCAGTCTCAGTGACGCCCGGTCGTGTGTCCGCTCCAGGCAGTCTCAGTGACGCCCGGTCGTGTGTCCGCTCCAGGCAGTCTCAGTGACGTACGGTCGTGTGTCCACTCCAGGCAGTCTCAGTGACGCCCGGTCGTGTGTCCTCTCCAGGCTGACTCAGTGACGTCCTGTCCTGTGTCAACCCCAGGCTGTCTCAGTGACGCCCGGTCGTGTGTTCTCTCCAGGCTGACTCAGTGACGTCCTGTCCTGTGTCAACTCCAGGCAGTCGCAGTGACGTCAGGTCGAGTGTCCACTCCAGGCAGTCTCAGTGACGCCCGGTCCTGTGTCCACACCAGGCTGTCTCAGTCACGCCCTGTCCTGTGTCAACTCCAGTCAGTCTCAGTTACGCCCGGTCCTGTGTCCACACCAGGCAGTCTCAGTGACGCCCGGTCCTGTGTCCGCTCCAGGCTGACTCAGTGACGCCCGGTCGTGTGTCCTCTCCAGGCAGTCTCAGTGACGTCCGGTCGTGTGTCCGCTCCAGGCAGTCTCAGTGACGCCCGGTCGTGTGTCCTCTCCAGGCTGACTCAGTGACGTCCTGTCCTGTGTCAACTCCAGGCTGACTCAGTGACGTCCTGTCTCTTGTCAACTCCAGGCTGTCTCAGTGACGTCAGGTCCTGTGTCCACACCAGGCTGTCTCAGTCATGTCCGGTCCTGTGTCCACTCCAGGCAGTCTCAGTGACGCTCGGTCCTGTGTCCGCTCCAGGCTGACTCAGTGACGCCCGGTCGTGTGTCCGCTCCAGGCTGACTCAGTGACGCCTGGTCGTGTGTCCTCTCCAGGCAGTCTCAGTGACGCCCGGTCGTGTGTCCTCTCCAGGCTGACTCAGTGACGTCCTGTCCTGTGTCAACTCCAGGCTGACTCAGTGACGTCCTGTCTAGTGTCAACTCCAGGCTGTCTCAGTGACGTCGGGTCCTGTGTCCGCTCCAGGCAGTCTCAGTGACGCCCGGTCCTGTGTTCGCTCCAGGCTGACTCAGTGACGCCCGGTCGTGTGGCCGCTCCAGGCTGACTCAGTGACGCCTGGTCGTGTTTCCTCTCCAGGCAGTCTCAGTGACGTCCGGCCGTGTGTCCGCTCCAGGCTGACTCAGTGACGTCCTGTCCTGTGTCAACTCCAGGCAGTCTCAGTGACGTCAGGTCGTGTGTCCACTCCAGGCAGTCTCAGTGACGACCGGTCCTGTGTCCGCACCAGGCTGTCTCAGTCACGTGCTGTCCTGTGTCAACTCCAGGCAGTCTCAGTGACGCCCGGTCCTGTGTCCGCTCCAGTCTGACTCAGTGACGCCCGGTCCTGTGTCCTCTCCAGGCAGTCTCAGTGACGCCCGGTCGTGTGTCCGCTCCAGGCTTTCTCAGTGACGTCCGGTCGTGTTTCCGCTCCAGGCAGTCTCAGTGACGCCCGGTCGTGTGTCCGCTCCAGGCAGTCTCAGTGACGCCCGGTCGTGTGTCCGCTCCAGGCAGTCTCAGTGACGTACGGTCGTGTGTCCACTCCAGGCAGTCTCAGTGACGCCCGGTCGTGTGTCCTCTCCAGGCTGACTCAGTGACGTCCTGTCCTGTGTCAACCCCAGGCTGTCTCAGTGACGCCCGGTCGTGTGTTCTCTCCAGGCTGACTCAGTGACGTCCTGTCCTGTGTCAACTCCAGGCAGTCGCAGTGACGTCAGGTCGAGTGTCCACTCCAGGCAGTCTCAGTGACGCCCGGTCCTGTGTCCACACCAGGCTGTCTCAGTCACGCCCTGTCCTGTGTCAACTCCAGTCAGTCTCAGTTACGCCCGGTCCTGTGTCCACACCAGGCAGTCTCAGTGACGCCCGGTCCTGTGTCCGCTCCAGGCTGACTCAGTGACGCCCGGTCGTGTGTCCTCTCCAGGCAGTCTCAGTGACGTCCGGTCGTGTGTCCGCTCCAGGCAGTCTCAGTGACGCCCGGTCGTGTGTCCTCTCCAGGCTGACTCAGTGACGTCCTGTCCTGTGTCAACTCCAGGCTGACTCAGTGACGTCCTGTCTCTTGTCAACTCCAGGCTGTCTCAGTGACGTCAGGTCCTGTGTCCACACCAGGCTGTCTCAGTCATGTCCGGTCCTGTGTCCACTCCAGGCAGTCTCAGTGACGCCCGGTCCTGTGTCCGCTCCAGGCTGACTCAGTGACGCCCGGTCGTGTGTCCGCTCCAGGCTGACTCAGTGACGCCTGGTCGTGTGTCCTCTCCAGGCAGTCTCAGTGACGTCCGGCCGTGTGTCCGCTCCAGGCTGACTCAGTGACGTCCGGCCGTGTGTCCTCTCCAGACTCACTCAGTGACGTCCTGTCCTGTGTCAACTCCAGGCAGTCTCAGTGACGTCCTGTCCTGTGTCAACTCCAGGCAGTCTCAGTGACGCCCGGTCCTGTGTCCACTCCAGGCAGTCTCAGTGACGCCCGGTCCTGTGTCCGCTCCAGGCTGACTCAGTGACGCCCGGTCGTGTGTCCGCTCCAGGCTGAATCAGTGACGCCCGGTCGTGTGTCCTCTCCAGGCAGTCCCAGTGACGTCCGGCCGTGTGTCCGCTCCAGGCTGACTCAGTGACGTCCTGTCCTGTGTCAACTGCAGGCAGTCTCAGTGACGCCCGGTCCTGTGTCCGCTCCAGGCAGTCTCAGTGACGCCCGGTGCTGTGTCCGCTCCAGGCAGTCTCAGTGACGCCCGGTCCTGTGTCCGCTCCAGGCAGTCTCAGTGACGTCAGGTCCTGTGTCCACACCAGGCTGTCTCAGTCATGTCCGGTCCTGTGTCCGCTCCAGGCAGTCTCAGTGACGTCAGATCGTGTGTCCACTCCAGGCAGTCTCAGTGACGCCCGGTACTGTGTCCACACCAGGCTGTCTCAGTCACATCCTGTCCTGTGTCAACTCCAGGCAGTCTCAGTGACGCCCGGTCCTCTGTCCGCTCCAGGCAGTCTCAGTGACGCCCGGTCCTGTGTCCGCTCCAGGCTGACTCAGTGACGCCCGGTCGTGTGTCTGCTCCAGGCTGACTCAGTGACGCCCGGTCGTGTGTCCTCTCCAGGCAGTCTCAGTGACGTCAGGTAGTGTGTCCAATCCAGGCAGTCTCAGTGACGCCCGGTCCTGTGTCCACACCAGGCTGTCTCAGTCACGTGCTGTCCTGTGTCAACTCCAAGCAGTCTCAGTGACGCCCGGACCTGTGTCCGCTCCGGGCCGTCTCAGTGACGTCCGGCCGTGTGTCCGCTCCAGGCTGTGTCAGTGACGTCTGGCCGTGTGTCCGCACCAGGCTGTCTCAGTGACGTCCGGCCGTGTGTCCGCTCCAGGCTGTCTCAGTGACGTCTGGCCGTCTGTCCGCTCCAGGCTGTCTCAGTCATGTCCGATCGTCTGTCCGCTCCAGCCTTTCTCACTGATTCCCGGCCGTGTGTCCACTCCAGGCTGACTCAGTGACGCCCGGCTGTGTGTCCGCTCCAGGCTGACTCAGTGACGTCCTGTCCTGTGTCAACTCCAGGCTGACTCAGTGACGTCCTGTCCTGTGTCAACTCCAGGCAGTCTCAGTGACGTCAGGTCGTGTGTCCACTCCAGGCAGTCTCAGTGACGCCCGGTCCTGTGTCCACACCAGGCTGTCTCAGTCACGTCCTGTCCTGTGTCAACTCCAGGCAGTCTCAGTGACGCCCGGTCCTGTGTCCACTCCAGGCAGTCTCAGTGACGCCCGGTCGTGTGTCCTCTCCAGGCTGACTCAGTGACGTCCTGTCCTGTGTCAACTCCAGGCTGACTCAGTGACGTCAGGTCCTGTGTCCACACCAGGCTGTCTCAGTCAAGTCCGGTCCTGTGTCCGCTCCAGGCAGTCTCAGTGACGTCAGGTCGTGTGTCCACTCCAGGCAGTCTCAGTGACGCCCGGTCCAGTGTCCACACCAGGCTGTCTCAGTCACGACCTGTCCTGTGTCAACTCCAGTCAGTCTCAGTTACGCCCGGTCCTGTGTCCACACCAGGCAGTCTCAGTGACGCCCGGTCCTGTGTCCGCTCCAGGCTGACTCAGTGACGCCCGGTCGTGTGTCCTCTCCAGGCAGTCTCAGTGACGTCCGGTCGTGTGTCCGCTCCAGGCAGTCTCAGTGACGTACGGTCGTGTGTCCGCTCCAGGCAGTCTCAGTGACGCCCGGTCGTGTGTCTCTCCAGGCTGACTCAGTGACGTCCTGTCCTGTGTCAACTCCAGGCTGACTCAGTGACGTCCTGTCTAGTGTCAACTCCAGGCTGTCTCAGTGACGTCGGGTCCTGTGTCCGCTCCAGGCAGTCTCAGTGACGCCCGGTCCTGTGTCCGCTCCAGGCTGACTCAGTGACGCCCGGTCGTGTGTCCGCTCCAGGCTGACTCAGTGACGTCCTGTCCTGTGTCAACTCCAGGCAGTCTCAGTGACGTCAGGTCGTGTGTCCAATCCAGGCAGTCTCAGTGACGACCGGTCCTGTGTCCGCACCAGGCTGTCTCAGTCACGTGCTGTCCTGTGTCAACTCCAGGCAGTCTCAGTGACGCCCGGTCCTGTGTCCGCTCCAGTCTGACTCAGTGACGCCCGGTCCTGTGTCCTCTCCAGGCAGTCTCAGTGACGCCCGGTCGTGTGTCCGCTCCAGGTAGTTTCAGTGACGCCCGGTCGTGTGTCCGCTCCAGGCAGTCTCAGTGACGTCCGGTCGTGTGTCCGCTCCAGGCAGTCTCAGTGACGCCCGGTCGTGTGTCCTCTCCAGGCTGACTCAGTGACGTCCGGCCGTGTGTCCGCTCCAGGCTGACTCAGTGACGTCCTGTCCTGTGTCAACTCCAGGCTGACTCAGTGACGTCCTGTCTCTTGTCAACTCCAGGCTGTCTCAGTGACGTCAGGTCCTGTGTCCACACCAGGCTGTCTCAGTCAGGTCCGGTCCTGTGTCCACTCCAGGCAGTCTCAGTGACGCCCGGTCCTGTGTCCGCTCCAGGCTGACTCAGTGACGCCCGGTCGTGTGTCCGCTCCAGGCTGACTCAGTGACGCCTGGTCGTGTGTCCTCTCCAGGCAGTCTCAGTGACGTCCGGCCGTGTGTCCGCTCCAGGCTGACTCAGTGACGTCCGGCCGTGTGTCCTCTCCAGACTCACTCAGTGACGTCCTGTCCTGTGTCAACTCCAGGCAGTCTCAGTGACGTCCTGTCCTGTGTCAACTCCAGGCAGTCTCAGTGACGCCCGGTCCTGTGTCCACTCCAGGCAGTCTCAGTGACGCCCGGTCCTGTGTCCGCTCCAGGCTGACTCAGTGACGCCCGGTCGTGTGTCCGCTCCAGGCTGAATCAGTGACGCCCGGTCGTGTGTCCTCTCCAGGCAGTCCCAGTGACGTCCGGCCGTGTGTCCGCTCCAGGCTGACTCAGTGACGTCCTGTCCTGTGTCAACTGCAGGCAGTCTCAGTGACGCCCGGTCCTGTGTCCGCTCCAGGCAGTCTCAGTGACGCCCGGTGCTGTGTCCGCTCCAGGCAGTCTCAGTGACGCCCGGTCCTGTGTCCGCTCCAGGCAGTCTCAGTGACGTCAGGTCCTGTGTCCACACCAGGCTGTCTCAGTCATGTCCGGTCCTGTGTCCGCTCCAGGCAGTCTCAGTGACGTCAGATCGTGTGTCCACTCCAGGCAGTCTCAGTGACGCCCGGTACTGTGTCCACACCAGGCTGTCTCAGTCACATCCTGTCCTGTGTCAACTCCAGGCAGTCTCAGTGACGCCCGGTCCTCTGTCCGCTCCAGGCAGTCTCAGTGACGCCCGGTCCTGTGTCCGCTCCAGGCTGACTCAGTGACGCCCGGTCGTGTGTCTGCTCCAGGCTGACTCAGTGACGCCCGGTCGTGTGTCCTCTCCAGGCAGTCTCAGTGACGTCAGGTAGTGTGTCCAATCCAGGCAGTCTCAGTGACGCCCGGTCCTGTGTCCACACCAGGCTGTCTCAGTCACGTGCTGTCCTGTGTCAACTCCAAGCAGTCTCAGTGACGCCCGGACCTGTGTCCGCTCCGGGCCGTCTCAGTGACGTCCGGCCGTGTGTCCGCTCCAGGCTGTCTCAGTGACGTCTGGCCGTCTGTCCGCTCCAGGCTGTCTCAGTCATGTCCGATCGTCTGTCCGCTCCAGCCTTTCTCACTGATTCCCGGCCGTGTGTCCGCTCCAGGCTGACTCAGTGACGTCCTGTCCTGTGTCAACTCCAGGCTGACTCAGTGACGTCCTGTCCTGTGTCAACTCCAGGCAGTCTCAGTGACGTCAGGTCGTGTGTCCACTCCAGGCAGTCTCAGTGACGCCCAGTCCTGTGTCCGCTCCAGGCTGACTCAGTGACGCCCGGTCGTGTGTCCGCTCCAGGCTGACTCAGTGACGCCCGGTCGTGTGTCCTCTACAGGCAGTCTCAGTGACGTCCGGTCGTGTGTCCGCTCCAGGCTGACTCAGTGACGCCCGGTCGTGTGTCCTCTACAGGCAGTCTCAGTGACGTCCAGTCGTGTGTCCGCTCCAGGCAGTCTTAGTGACGCCCGGCTGTGTGTCCGCTCCAGGCTGACTCAGTGACGTCCTGTCCTGTGTCAACTCCAGGCTGACTCAGTGACGTCCTGTCCTGTGTCAACTCCAGGCAGTCTCAGTGACGTCAGGTCGTGTGTCCACTCCAGGCAGTCTCAGTGACGCCCGGTCCTGTGTCCACACCAGGCTGTCTCAGTCACGTCCTGTCCTGTGTCAACTCCAGGCAGTCTCAGTGACGCCCGGTCCTGTGTCCACTCCAGGCAGTCTCAGTGACGCCCGGTCGTGTGTCCTCTCCAGGCTGACTCAGTGACGTCCTGTCCTGTGTCAACTCCAGGCTGACTCAGTGACGTCAGGTCCTGTGTCCACACCAGGCTGTCTCAGTCAAGTCCGGTCCTGTGTCCGCTCCAGGCAGTCTCAGTGACGTCAGGTCGTGTGTCCACTCCAGGCAGTCTCAGTGACGCCCGGTCCAGTGTCCACACCAGGCTGTCTCAGTCACGACCTGTCCTGTGTCAACTCCAGTCAGTCTCAGTTACGCCCGGTCCTGTGTCCACACCAGGCAGTCTCAGTGACGCCCGGTCCTGTGTCCGCTCCAGGCTGACTCAGTGACGCCCGGTCGTGTGTCCTCTCCAGGCAGTCTCAGTGACGTCCGGTCGTGTGTCCGCTCCAGGCAGTCTCAGTGACGTACGGTCGTGTGTCCGCTCCAGGCAGTCTCAGTGACGCCCGGTCGTGTGTCTCTCCAGGCTGACTCAGTGACGTCCTGTCCTGTGTCAACTCCAGGCTGACTCAGTGACGTCCTGTCTAGTGTCAACTCCAGGCTGTCTCAGTGACGTCGGGTCCTGTGTCCGCTCCAGGCAGTCTCAGTGACGCCCGGTCCTGTGTCCGCTCCAGGCTGACTCAGTGACGCCCGGTCGTGTGTCCGCTCCAGGCTGACTCAGTGACGCCTGGTCGTGTGTCCTCTCCAGGCAGTCTCAGTGACGTCCGGCCGTGTGTCCGCTCCAGGCTGACTCAGTGACGTCCTGTCCTGTGTCAACTCCAGGCTGACTCAGTGACGTCCTGTCCTGTGTCAACTCCAGGCAGTCTCAGTGACGTCAGGTCGTGTGTCCAATCCAGGCAGTCTCAGTGACGCCCGGTCCTGTGTCCACACCAGGCTGTCTCAGTCACGTCCTGTCCTTTGTCAACTCCAGGCAGTCTCAGTGACGCCCGGTCCTGTGTCCGCTCCAGGCTGACTCAGTGATGCCCGGTCGTGTGTCCTCTTCAGGCTGACTCAGTGACGCCCGGTCGTGTGTCCGCTCCAGGCTTTCTCAGTGACGTCCGGTCGTGTGTCCGCTCCAGGCAGTCTCAGTGACGCCCGGTCGTGTGTCCACTCCAGGCAGTCTCAGTGACGCCCGGTCCTGTGTCCACACCAGGCTGTCTCAGTCACGACCTGTCCTGTGTCAACTCCAGTCAGTCTCAGTTACGCCCGGTCCTGTGTCCACACCAGGCAGTCTCAGTGACGCCCGGTCCTGTGTCCGCTCCAGGCTGACTCAGTGACGCCCGGTCGTGTGTCCTCTCCAGGCAGTCTCAGTGACGTCCGGTCGTGTGTCCGCTCCAGGCAGTCTCAGTGACGTACGGTCGTGTGTCCGCTCCAGGCAGTCTCAGTGACGCCCGGTCGTGTGTCTCTCCAGGCTGACTCAGTGACGTCCTGTCCTGTGTCAACTCCAGGCTGACTCAGTGACGTCCTGTCTAGTGTCAACTCCAGGCTGTCTCAGTGACGTCGGGTCCTGTGTCCGCTCCAGGCAGTCTCAGTGACGCCCGGTCCTGTGTCCGCTCCAGGCTGACTCAGTGACGCCCGGTCGTGTGTCCGCTCCAGGCTGACTCAGTGACGTCCTGTCCTGTGTCAACTCCAGGCAGTCTCAGTGACGTCAGGTCGTGTGTCCAATCCAGGCAGTCTCAGTGACGACCGGTCCTGTGTCCGCACCAGGCTGTCTCAGTCACGTGCTGTCCTGTGTCAACTCCAGGCAGTCTCAGTGACGCCCGGTCCTGTGTCCGCTCCAGTCTGACTCAGTGACGCCCGGTCCTGTGTCCTCTCCAGGCAGTCTCAGTGACGCCCGGTCGTGTGTCCGCTCCAGGTAGTTTCAGTGACGCCCGGTCGTGTGTCCGCTCCAGGCAGTCTCAGTGACGTCCGGTCGTGTGTCCGCTCCAGGCAGTCTCAGTGACGCCCGGTCGTGTGTCCTCTCCAGGCTGACTCAGTGACGTCCGGCCGTGTGTCCGCTCCAGGCTGACTCAGTGACGTCCTGTCCTGTGTCAACTCCAGGCTGACTCAGTGACGTCCTGTCTCTTGTCAACTCCAGGCTGTCTCAGTGACGTCAGGTCCTGTGTCCACACCAGGCTGTCTCAGTCATGTCCGGTCCTGTGTCCACTCCAGGCAGTCTCAGTGACGCCCGGTCCTGTGTCCGCTCCAGGCTGACTCAGTGACGCCCGGTCGTGTGTCCGCTCCAGGCTGACTCAGTGACGCCTGGTCGTGTGTCCTCTCCAGGCAGTCTCAGTGACGTCCGGCCGTGTGTCCGCTCCAGGCTGACTCAGTGACGTCCGGCCGTGTGTCCTCTCCAGACTCACTCAGTGACGTCCTGTCCTGTGTCAACTCCAGGCAGTCTCAGTGACGTCCTGTCCTGTGTCAACTCCAGGCAGTCTCAGTGACGCCCGGTCCTGTGTCCACTCCAGGCAGTCTCAGTGACGCCCGGTCCTGTGTCCGCTCCAGGCTGACTCAGTGACGCCCGGTCGTGTGTCCGCTCCAGGCTGAATCAGTGACGCCCGGTCGTGTGTCCTCTCCAGGCAGTCCCAGTGACGTCCGGCCGTGTGTCCGCTCCAGGCTGACTCAGTGACGTCCTGTCCTGTGTCAACTGCAGGCAGTCTCAGTGACGCCCGGTCCTGTGTCCGCTCCAGGCAGTCTCAGTGACGCCCGGTGCTGTGTCCGCTCCAGGCAGTCTCAGTGACGCCCGGTCCTGTGTCCGCTCCAGGCAGTCTCAGTGACGTCAGGTCCTGTGTCCACACCAGGCTGTCTCAGTCATGTCCGGTCCTGTGTCCGCTCCAGGCAGTCTCAGTGACGTCAGATCGTGTGTCCACTCCAGGCAGTCTCAGTGACGCCCGGTACTGTGTCCACACCAGGCTGTCTCAGTCACATCCTGTCCTGTGTCAACTCCAGGCAGTCTCAGTGACGCCCGGTCCTCTGTCCGCTCCAGGCAGTCTCAGTGACGCCCGGTCCTGTGTCCGCTCCAGGCTGACTCAGTGACGCCCGGTCGTGTGTCTGCTCCAGGCTGACTCAGTGACGCCCGGTCGTGTGTCCTCTCCAGGCAGTCTCAGTGACGTCAGGTAGTGTGTCCAATCCAGGCAGTCTCAGTGACGCCCGGTCCTGTGTCCACACCAGGCTGTCTCAGTCACGTGCTGTCCTGTGTCAACTCCAAGCAGTCTCAGTGACGCCCGGACCTGTGTCCGCTCCGGGCCGTCTCAGTGACGTCCGGCCGTGTGTCCGCTCCAGGCTGTCTCAGTGACGTCTGGCCGTCTGTCCGCTCCAGGCTGTCTCAGTCATGTCCGATCGTCTGTCCGCTCCAGCCTTTCTCACTGATTCCCGGCCGTGTGTCCGCTCCAGGCTGACTCAGTGACGTCCTGTCCTGTGTCAACTCCAGGCTGACTCAGTGACGTCCTGTCCTGTGTCAACTCCAGGCAGTCTCAGTGACGTCAGGTCGTGTGTCCACTCCAGGCAGTCTCAGTGACGCCCAGTCCTGTGTCCGCTCCAGGCTGACTCAGTGACGCCCGGTCGTGTGTCCGCTCCAGGCTGACTCAGTGACGCCCGGTCGTGTGTCCTCTACAGGCAGTCTCAGTGACGTCCGGTCGTGTGTCCGCTCCAGGCTGACTCAGTGACGCCCGGTCGTGTGTCCTCTACAGGCAGTCTCAGTGACGTCCAGTCGTGTGTCCGCTCCAGGCAGTCTTAGTGACGCCCGGCTGTGTGTCCGCTCCAGGCTGACTCAGTGACGTCCTGTCCTGTGTCAACTCCAGGCTGACTCAGTGACGTCCTGTCCTGTGTCAACTCCAGGCAGTCTCAGTGACGTCAGGTCGTGTGTCCACTCCAGGCAGTCTCAGTGACGCCCGGTCCTGTGTCCACACCAGGCTGTCTCAGTCACGTCCTGTCCTGTGTCAACTCCAGGCAGTCTCAGTGACGCCCGGTCCTGTGTCCACTCCAGGCAGTCTCAGTGACGCCCGGTCGTGTGTCCTCTCCAGGCTGACTCAGTGACGTCCTGTCCTGTGTCAACTCCAGGCTGACTCAGTGACGTCAGGTCCTGTGTCCACACCAGGCTGTCTCAGTCAAGTCCGGTCCTGTGTCCGCTCCAGGCAGTCTCAGTGACGTCAGGTCGTGTGTCCACTCCAGGCAGTCTCAGTGACGCCCGGTCCAGTGTCCACACCAGGCTGTCTCAGTCACGACCTGTCCTGTGTCAACTCCAGTCAGTCTCAGTTACGCCCGGTCCTGTGTCCACACCAGGCAGTCTCAGTGACGCCCGGTCCTGTGTCCGCTCCAGGCTGACTCAGTGACGCCCGGTCGTGTGTCCTCTCCAGGCAGTCTCAGTGACGTCCGGTCGTGTGTCCGCTCCAGGCAGTCTCAGTGACGTACGGTCGTGTGTCCGCTCCAGGCAGTCTCAGTGACGCCCGGTCGTGTGTCTCTCCAGGCTGACTCAGTGACGTCCTGTCCTGTGTCAACTCCAGGCTGACTCAGTGACGTCCTGTCTAGTGTCAACTCCAGGCTGTCTCAGTGACGTCGGGTCCTGTGTCCGCTCCAGGCAGTCTCAGTGACGCCCGGTCCTGTGTCCGCTCCAGGCTGACTCAGTGACGCCCGGTCGTGTGTCCGCTCCAGGCTGACTCAGTGACGCCTGGTCGTGTGTCCTCTCCAGGCAGTCTCAGTGACGTCCGGCCGTGTGTCCGCTCCAGGCTGACTCAGTGACGTCCTGTCCTGTGTCAACTCCAGGCTGACTCAGTGACGTCCTGTCCTGTGTCAACTCCAGGCAGTCTCAGTGACGTCAGGTCGTGTGTCCAATCCAGGCAGTCTCAGTGACGCCCGGTCCTGTGTCCACACCAGGCTGTCTCAGTCACGTCCTGTCCTTTGTCAACTCCAGGCAGTCTCAGTGACGCCCGGTCCTGTGTCCGCTCCAGGCTGACTCAGTGATGCCCGGTCGTGTGTCCTCTTCAGGCTGACTCAGTGACGCCCGGTCGTGTGTCCGCTCCAGGCTTTCTCAGTGACGTCCGGTCGTGTGTCCGCTCCAGGCAGTCTCAGTGACGCCCGGTCGTGTGTCCGCTCCAGGCAGTCTCAGTGACGCCCGGTCGTGTGTCCGCTCCAGGCAGTCTCAGTGACGCCCGGTCGTGTGTCCTCTCCAGGCTGACTCAGTGACGTCCGGCCGTGTGTCCGCTCCAGGCTGACTCAGTGACGTCCTGTCCTGTGTCAACTCCAAGCTGACTCAGTGACGTCCTGTCCTATGTCAACTCCAGGCAGTCTCAGTGACGTGAGGTCGTGTGTCCACTCCAGGCAGTCTCAGTGACGCCCGGTCCTGTGTCCACACCAGGCTGTCTCAGTCACGTCCTGTCCTTTGTCAACTCCAGGCAGTCTCAGTGACGCCCGGTCCTGTGTCCGCTCCGGGCTGACTCAGTGACGCCCGGTCGTGTGTCCTCTCCAGGCAGTCTCAGTGACGCCCGGTCGTGTGTCCGCTCCAGGCTTTCTCAGTGACGCCCGGTCGTGTGTCCGCTCCAGGCAGTCTCAGTGACACCCGGTCGTGTGTCCGCTCCAGGCAGTCTCAGTGACGCCCGGTCGTGTGTCCTCTCCAGGCAGACTCAGTGACGTCCTGTCCTGTGTCCGCTCCAGGCTGACTCAGTGACGTCCTGTCCTGTGTCAACTCCAGGCAGTCTCAGTGACGTCCGGCGGTGTGTCCGCTCCAGGCTGTCTCAGTGACGCCCGGTCCTGTGTCCACACCAGGCTGTCTCAGCCACGTCCTGTCCTGTGTCCGCTCCAGGCAGTCTCAGTGACGCCCGGTCCTGTGTCCGCTCCAGGCAGTCTCAGTGACGCCCGGTCCTGTGTCCGCTCCAGGCAGTCTCAGTGACGTCCGGCCGTGTGTCCGCTCCAGGCTGACTCAGTGACGTCCTGTCCTGTGTCAACTCCAGGCTGACTCAGTGACGTCCTGTCCTGTGTCAACTCCAGGCAGTCTCAGTGACGTCCGGCGGTGTGTCCGCTCCAGGCTGTCTCAGTGACGTCCGGCCGTGTGTCCTCTCCAGGCTGTCTCAGTGACGTCCAGCCGTGTGTCCGCACCAGGCTGTCTCAGTCATGTCCGATCGTCTGTCCGCTCCAGGCTTTCTCACTGATTCCTGGCCGTGTGTCCGCTCCAGGCAGTCTCAGTGACGCCCGGTCGTGTGTCCTCTCCAGGCAGACTCAGTGACGTCCTGTCCTGTGTCCGCTCCAGGCAGTCTCAGTGACTTCCGGCCGTGTGTCCTCTCCAGGCTGACTCAGTGACGTCCTGTCCTGTGTCAACTGCAGGCAGTCTCAGTGACGTCAGGTCGTGTGTCGACTCCAGGCAGTCTCAGTGACGCCCGGTCCTGTGTCCACACCAGGCTGTCTCAGTCACGTCCTGTCCTGTGTCAACTCCAGGCAGTCTCAGTGACGCCCGGTCCTGTGTCCGCTCCAGGCTGACTCAGTGACGCCCGGTCGTGTGTCCTCTCGAGGCAGTCTCAGTGACGTCCGGTCCTGTGTCCGCTCCAGGCAGTCTCAGTGACGCCCGGTCCTGTGTCCGCTCCAGGCTGACTCAGTGACGCCCGGTCGTGTGTCCGCTCCAGGCTGACTCAGTGACGCCCGGTCGTGTGTCCTCTCCAGGCAGTCTCAGTGACGCCCGGTCGTGTGTCCTCTCCAGGCAGACTCAGTGACGTCCTGTCCTGTGTCCGCTACAGGCAGTCTCAGTGATGTCCAGCCGTGTGTCCGCTCCAGGCTGACTCAGTGACGTCCTGTCCTGTGTCAACTCCAGGCTGACTCAGTGACGTCCGGCCGTGTGTCCGCTCCAGGCTGCCTCAGTGACGTCCGGCCGTGTGTCCGCTCCAGGCTGTCTCAGTGACGCCCGGCCCTGTGTCCGCACCAGGCTGTCTCAGTCATGTCCGGTCGTCTGTCCGCTCCAGGCTGTCTCAGTGATGCCCGGTCGTGTGTCCCTTCCAGGCAGACTCAGTGACGTCCTGTCCTGTGTCAACTCCAGGCTGACTCAGTGACGTCCTGTCCTGTGTCCTCTCCAGGCAGTCTCAGTGACGCCCGGCCGTGTGTCCGCTCCAGGCTGACTCAGTGACGCCCGGTCCTGTGTCCTCTCCAGGCAGTCTCAGTGACGCCCGGCCGTGTGTCCGCTCCAGGCTGACTCAGGGATGTCCAGTCGTGTGTCCACACCAGTCTGTCTCAGTCACGTCCTGTCCTGTGTCAACTCCAGGCAGTCTCAGTGACGCCCGGTCCTGTGTCCGCTCCAGGCTGACTCAGTGACGCCCGGTCCTGTGTCCGCTCCAGGCTGACTCAGTGACGCCCGGTCGTGTGTCCGCTCCAGGCTGACTCAGTGACACCCGGTCGTGTGTCCTCTCCAGGCAGTCTCAGTGACGTCCGGCCGTGTGTCCGCTCCAGGCTGACTCAGTGACGTCCTGTCCTCTGTCAACTCCAGGCTGACTCAGTGACGTCCTGTCCTGTGTCAACTCCAGGCAGTCTCAGTGACTTCAAGGTCGTGTGTCCGCTCCAGGCAGTCTCAGTGACGCCCGGTCCTGTGTCAACTCCAGGCTGTCTCAGTGATGTCCTGTCCTGTGTCCACTCCAGGCTGTCTCAGTGATGTCCGGTCGTGTGTCCACTCCAGGCTGTCTCAGTGATGTCCGGTCGTGTGTCCACTCCAGGCTGTCTCAGTGATGTCCAGCTGTGTGTCTACTCCAGGCTGTCTCAGTGATGCCCGGTCCTGTGTCCACACCAGGCTGTCTCAGTGATGACAGGTCGTGTGTCCACTCCAGGCTGTCTCAGTGATGTCAGGTCGTGTGTCCCCTCCAGGCTGTCTCAGTGATGTCAGGTCGTGTGTCCACTCCAGGCTGTCTCAGTGATGTCCAATAGTGTGTCCACTCCAGGCTGTCTCGGTGATGTCCTGTCGTGTGTCCACTCCAGGCTGTCTCGGTGATGTCCTGTCGTGTGTCAACTCCAGGCTGTCTCGGTGATGTCCTGTCGTGTGTCCACTCCAGGCTGTCTCGGTGATGTCCTGTCCTGTGTCAACTCCAGGCTGTCTCGGTGATGTCCTGTCCTGTGTCAACTCCAGGCAGTCTCAGTGATGACCGGCAGTGTGTCCACTCCAGGCTGTCTCAGTGATTTCCGGTCCTGTGTCCCCTCCAGGCTGTCTCGGTGATGTCCTGTCGTGTGTCAACTCCAGGCAGTCTCAGTGATGTCCTGTCCTGTGTCCACTCCAGGCTGTCTCAGTGATGTCCGGTCGTGTGTCCACTCCAGGCTGTCTCAGTGATGTCCGGTCGTGTGTCCACTCCAGGCTGTCTCAGTGATGCCCGGTCCTGTGTCCACACCAGGCTGTCTCAGTGATGACAGGTCGTGTGTCCACTCCAGGCTGTCTCAGTGATGTCAGGTCGTGTGTCCCCTCCAGGCTGTCTCAGTGATGTCAGGTCGTGTGTCCACTCCAGGCTGTCTCAGTGATGTCAGATCGTGTGTCCACTCCAGGCTGTCTCAGTGATGTCAGGTCGTGTGTCCACTCCAGGCTGTCTCAGTGATGTCCTGTCCTGTGTCCACTCCAGGCAGTCTCAGTGATGTCCTGTCCTGTGCCCACTCCAGGCTGTCTCAGTGATGTCCAATAGTGTGTCCACTCCAGGCTGTCTCAGTGATGTCCTGTCGTGTGTCCACTCCAGTCTGTCTCGGTGATGTCCTGTCGTGTGTCCACTCCAGGCTGTCTCGGTGATGTCCTGTCGTGTGTCCACTCCAGGCTGTCTCGGTGATGTCCTGTCCTGTGTCAACTCCAGGCTGTCTCAGTGATGTCCTGTCCTGTGTCAACTCCAGGCAGTCTCAGTGATGACCGGCTGTGTGTCCACTCCAGGCTGTCTCAGTGATGTCCGGTCCTGTGTCCCCTCCAGGCTGTCTCAGTGATGTCCTGTCCTGTGTCCACTCCAGGCAGTCTCAGTGATGTCCTGTCCTGTGCCCACTCCAGGCTGTCTCAGTGATGTCAAATAGTGTGTCCACTCCAGGCTGTCTCAGTGATGTCCTGTCGTGTGTCCACTCCAGTCTGTCTCGGTGATGTCCTGTCGTGTGTCCACTCCAGGCTGTCTCGGTGATGTCCTGTCGTGTGTCCACTCCAGGCTGTCTCGGTGATGTCCTGTCCTGTGTCAACTCCAGGCTGTCTCAGTGATGTCCTGTCCTGTGTCAACTCCAGGCAGTCTCAGTGATGTCCTATCCTGTGTCCACTCCAGGCTGTCTCAGTGATGCCCGGTCCTGTGTCCACACCAGGCTGTCTCAGTGACGTCTGGCCGTGTGTCCGCACCAGGCTGTCTCAATCATGTCCGGTCGTCTGTCCGCTCCAGGCTTTCTCACTGATTCCCTGTGGTGTGTCCGCTCCAGGCTGTCTCAGTGACGTCCGGTCGTGTGTCCGCTCCAGGCTGACTCAGTGACGTCCTGTCCTGTGTCAACTCCAGGCTGACTCAGTGACGTCCTGTCCTGTGTCCTCTCCAGGCAGTCTCAGTGACGCCCGGCCGTGTGTCCGCTCCAGGCTGACTCAGTGACGCCCGGTCCTGTGTCCTCTCCAGGCAGTCTCAGTGACGCCCGGCCGTGTGTCCGCTCCAGGCTGACTCAGGGATGTCCAGTCGTGTGTCCACACCAGTCTGTCTCAGTCACGTCCTGTCCTGTGTCAACTCCAGGCAGTCTCAGTGACGCCCGGTCCTGTGTCCGCTCCAGGCTGACTCAGTGACGCCCGGTCCTGTGTCCGCTCCAGGCTGACTCAGTGACGCCCGGTCGTGTGTCCGCTCCAGGCTGACTCAGTGACACCCGGTCGTGTGTCCTCTCCAGGCAGTCTCAGTGACGTCCGGCCGTGTGTCCGCTCCAGGCTGACTCAGTGACGTCCTGTCCTCTGTCAACTCCAGGCTGACTCAGTGACGTCCTGTCCTGTGTCAACTCCAGGCAGTCTCAGTGACTTCAAGGTCGTGTGTCCGCTCCAGGCAGTCTCAGTGACGCCCGGTCCTGTGTCAACTCCAGGCTGTCTCAGTGATGTCCTGTCCTGTGTCCACTCCAGGCTGTCTCAGTGATGTCCGGTCGTGTGTCCACTCCAGGCTGTCTCAGTGATGTCCGGTCGTGTGTCCACTCCAGGCTGTCTCAGTGATGTCCAGCTGTGTGTCTACTCCAGGCTGTCTCAGTGATGCCCGGTCCTGTGTCCACACCAGGCTGTCTCAGTGATGACAGGTCGTGTGTCCACTCCAGGCTGTCTCAGTGATGTCAGGTCGTGTGTCCCCTCCAGGCTGTCTCAGTGATGTCAGGTCGTGTGTCCACTCCAGGCTGTCTCAGTGATGTCCAATAGTGTGTCCACTCCAGGCTGTCTCGGTGATGTCCTGTCGTGTGTCCACTCCAGGCTGTCTCGGTGATGTCCTGTCGTGTGTCAACTCCAGGCTGTCTCGGTGATGTCCTGTCGTGTGTCCACTCCAGGCTGTCTCGGTGATGTCCTGTCCTGTGTCAACTCCAGGCTGTCTCGGTGATGTCCTGTCCTGTGTCAACTCCAGGCAGTCTCAGTGATGACCGGCAGTGTGTCCACTCCAGGCTGTCTCAGTGATTTCCGGTCCTGTGTCCCCTCCAGGCTGTCTCGGTGATGTCCTGTCGTGTGTCAACTCCAGGCAGTCTCAGTGATGTCCTGTCCTGTGTCCACTCCAGGCTGTCTCAGTGATGTCCGGTCGTGTGTCCACTCCAGGCTGTCTCAGTGATGTCCGGTCGTGTGTCCACTCCAGGCTGTCTCAGTGATGCCCGGTCCTGTGTCCACACCAGGCTGTCTCAGTGATGACAGGTCGTGTGTCCACTCCAGGCTGTCTCAGTGATGTCAGGTCGTGTGTCCCCTCCAGGCTGTCTCAGTGATGTCAGGTCGTGTGTCCACTCCAGGCTGTCTCAGTGATGTCAGATCGTGTGTCCACTCCAGGCTGTCTCAGTGATGTCAGGTCGTGTGTCCACTCCAGGCTGTCTCAGTGATGTCCTGTCCTGTGTCCACTCCAGGCAGTCTCAGTGATGTCCTGTCCTGTGCCCACTCCAGGCTGTCTCAGTGATGTCCAATAGTGTGTCCACTCCAGGCTGTCTCAGTGATGTCCTGTCGTGTGTCCACTCCAGTCTGTCTCGGTGATGTCCTGTCGTGTGTCCACTCCAGGCTGTCTCGGTGATGTCCTGTCGTGTGTCCACTCCAGGCTGTCTCGGTGATGTCCTGTCCTGTGTCAACTCCAGGCTGTCTCAGTGATGTCCTGTCCTGTGTCAACTCCAGGCAGTCTCAGTGATGACCGGCTGTGTGTCCACTCCAGGCTGTCTCAGTGATGTCCGGTCCTGTGTCCCCTCCAGGCTGTCTCAGTGATGTCCTGTCCTGTGTCCACTCCAGGCAGTCTCAGTGATGTCCTGTCCTGTGCCCACTCCAGGCTGTCTCAGTGATGTCAAATAGTGTGTCCACTCCAGGCTGTCTCAGTGATGTCCTGTCGTGTGTCCACTCCAGTCTGTCTCGGTGATGTCCTGTCGTGTGTCCACTCCAGGCTGTCTCGGTGATGTCCTGTCGTGTGTCCACTCCAGGCTGTCTCGGTGATGTCCTGTCCTGTGTCAACTCCAGGCTGTCTCAGTGATGTCCTGTCCTGTGTCAACTCCAGGCAGTCTCAGTGATGTCCTATCCTGTGTCCACTCCAGGCTGTCTCAGTGATGCCCGGTCCTGTGTCCACACCAGGCTGTCTCAGTGATGACCGGCAGTGTGTCCACTCCAGGCTGTCTCAGTGATGTCCGGTCCTGTGTCCCCTCCAGGCTGTCTCAGTGATGCCCGGTCCTGTGTCCACACCAGGCTGTCTCAGTGATGTCCGGTTTTGTGTGTGCTCCAGGCTGTCTCAGTGATGTCAGGTCGTGTGTCCCCTCCAGGCTGTCTCAGTGATGTCCTGTCGTGTGTCCCCTCCAGGCTGTCTCAGTGATGTCCGGTCGTGTGTCCCCTCCAGGCTGTCTCAGTGATGTCCGGTCGTGTGTCCACTCCAGGCTGTCTCAGTGATGTCCTGTCGTGTGTCCACTCCAGGCTGTCTCAGTGATGTCAGGTCGTGTGTCCACTCCAGGCGGTCTCAGTGATGTCAGATCGTGTGTCCACTCCAGGCGGTCTCAGTGATGTCAGGTCGTGTGTCCACTCCAGGCTGTCTCAGTGATGTCCTGTCCTGTGTCAACTCCAGGCAGTCTCAGTGATGTCCTGTCCTGTGTCAACTCCAGGCTGTCTCAGTGATGTCCTGTCCTGTGTCAACTCCAGGCAGTCTCAGTGATGTCCGGTTTTGTGTCTACTCCAGGCTGTCTCAGTGATGTCCGGTCGTGTGTCCACTCTAGGCAGTCTCAGTGATGTCCGGTTTTGTGCGTACTCCAGGCTGTCTCAGTGATGTCCGGTCGTGTGTCCACTCCAGGCTGTCTCAGTGATGTCCTGTCGTGTGTCCACTCCAGGCTGTCTCAGTGATGTCCTGTCGTGTGTCCACTCCAGGCTGTCTCAGTGATGTCCTGTCGTGTGTCCACTCCAGGCTGTCTCAGTGATGTCCTGTCGTGTGTCCACTCCAGGCTGTCTCAGTGATGTCCTGTCGTGTGTCCACTCCAGGCTGTCTCAGTGATGTCAGGTCGTGTGTCCACTCCAGGCTGTCTCAGTGATGTCAGGTCGTGTGTCCACTCCAGGCTGTATCAGTGATGTCCTGTCGTGTGTCCACTCCAGGCTGTATCAGTGATGTCCTGTCCTGTGTCCACTCCAGGCTGTATCAGTGATGTCCTGTCGTGTGTCCACTCCAGGCTGTCTCAGTGATGTCCTGTCCTGTGTCCACTACAGGCTGTCTCAGTGATGTCCAGTCGTATGTCCACTCCAGGCTGTCTCAGTGATGTCCTGTCCTGTGTCCACTCCAGGCTGTCTCAGTGATGTCCTGTCGTGTGTTCACTCCAGGCTGTATCAGTGATGTCCTGTCGTGTGTCCACTCCAGGCTGTATCAGTGATGTCCTGTCGTGTGTCCACTCTAGGCTGTATCAGTGATGTCCTGTCGTGTGTCCACTCCAGGATGTCTCAGTGATGTCCTGTCCTGTGTCAACTCCAGGCAGTCTCAGTGATGTCCGGTTTTGTGTCTACTCCAGGCTGTCTCAGTGATGTCCGGTCGTGTGTCCACTCTAGGCAGTCACAGTGATGTCCGGTTTTGTGCGTACTCCAGGCTGTCTCAGTGATGTCCGGTCGTGTGTCCACTCCAGGCTGTCTCAGTGATGTCCTGTCGTGTGTCCACTCCAGGCTGTCTCAGTGATGTCCTGTCGTGTGTCCACTCCAGGCTGTCTCAGTGATGTCCTGTCGTGTGTCCACTCCAGGCTGTCTCAGTGATGTCCTGTCCTGTGTCCACTCCAGGCTGTCTCAGTGATGTCAGGTCGTGCGTCCAGTCCAGGCTGTCTCAGTGATGTCAGGTCGTGCGTCCACTCCAGGCTGTATCAGTGATGTCCTGTCGTGTGTCCACTCCAGGCTGTATCAGTGATGTCCTGTCCTGTGTCCACTCCAGGCTGTCTCAGGGATGTCCAGTCGCGAGTCCAATCCAGGCTGTCTCAGTGATGCCCCGCAGTCTGTTTACTAGAGGCTGTGTCAGTGACGTCCGCTCGTGTGTCCACTCCAGGCTGTATCAGTGATGTCCTGTTGTGTGTCCACTCCAGGATGTCTCAGTGATGTCCTGTCCTGTGTCAACTGCAGGCAGTCTCAGTGACGTCAGGTCGTGTGTCGACTCCAGGCAGTCTCAGTGACGCCCGGGTCCTGTGTCCACACCAGGCTGTCTCAGTCACGTCCTGTCCTGTGTCAACTCCAGGCAGTCTCAGTGACGCCCGGTCCTGTGTCCGCTCCAGGCTGACTCAGTGACGCCCGGTCGTGTGTCCTCTCGAGGCAGTCTCAGTGACGTCCGGTCCTGTGTCCGCTCCAGGCAGTCTCAGTGACGCCCGGTCCTGTGTCCGCTCCAGGCTGACTCAGTGACGCCCGGTCGTGTGTCCGCTCCAGGCTGACTCAGTGACGCCCGGTCGTGTGTCCTCTCCAGGCAGTCTCAGTGACGCCCGGGTCGTGTGTCCTCTCCAGGCAGACTCAGTGACGTCCTGTCCTGTGTCCGCTACAGGCAGTCTCAGTGATGTCCAGCCGTGTGTCCGCTCCAGGCTGACTCAGTGACGTCCTGTCCTGTGTCAACTCCAGGCTGACTCAGTGACGTCCGGCCGTGTGTCCGCTCCAGGCTGCCTCAGTGACGTCCGGCCGTGTGTCCGCTCCAGGCTGTCTCAGTGACGCCCGGCCCTGTGTCCGCACCAGGCTGTCTCAGTCATGTCCGGTCGTCTGTCCGCTCCAGGCTGTCTCAGTGATGCCCGGTCGTGTGTCCGCTCCAGGCTGTCTCAGTGACGTCCGGCCGTGTGTCCGCTCCAGGCTGTCTCAGTGACGTCTGGCCGTGTGTCCGCTCCAGGCTGTCTCAGTGACGTCTGGCCGTGTGTCCGCACCAGGCTGTCTCAATCATGTCCGGTCGTCTGTCCGCTCCAGGCTTTCTCACTGATTCCCTGTGGTGTGTCCGCTCCAGGCTGTCTCAGTGACGTCCGGTCGTGTGTCCGCTCCAGGCTGACTCAGTGACGTCCTGTCCTGTGTCAACTCCAGGCTGACTCAGTGACGTCCTGTCCTGTGTCCTCTCCAGGCAGTCTCAGTGACGCCCGGCCGTGTGTCCGCTCCAGGCTGACTCAGTGACGCCCGGTCCTGTGTCCTCTCCAGGCAGTCTCAGTGACGCCCGGCCGTGTGTCCGCTCCAGGCTGACTCAGGGATGTCCAGTCGTGTGTCCACACCAGTCTGTCTCAGTCACGTCCTGTCCTGTGTCAACTCCAGGCAGTCTCAGTGACGCCCGGTCCTGTGTCCGCTCCAGGCTGACTCAGTGACGCCCGGTCGTGTGTCCGCTCCAGGCTGACTCAGTGACACCCGGTCGTGTGTCCTCTCCAGGCAGTCTCAGTGACGTCCGGCCGTGTGTCCGCTCCAGGCTGACTCAGTGACGTCCTGTCCTCTGTCAACTCCAGGCTGACTCAGTGACGTCCTGTCCTGTGTCAACTCCAGGCAGTCTCAGTGACTTCAAGGTCGTGTGTCCGCTCCAGGCAGTCTCAGTGACGCCCGGTCCTGTGTCAACTCCAGGCTGTCTCAGTGATGTCCTGTCCTGTGTCCACTCCAGGCTGTCTCAGTGATGTCCGGTCGTGTGTCCACTCCAGGCTGTCTCAGTGATGTCCGGTCGTGTGTCCACTCCAGGCTGTCTCAGTGATGTCCAGCTGTGTGTCTACTCCAGGCTGTCTCAGTGATGCCCGGTCCTGTGTCCACACCAGGCTGTCTCAGTGATGACAGGTCGTGTGTCCACTCCAGGCTGTCTCAGTGATGTCAGGTCGTGTGTCCCCTCCAGGCTGTCTCAGTGATGTCAGGTCGTGTGTCCACTCCAGGCTGTCTCAGTGATGTCAGGTCGTGTGTCCACTCCAGGCTGTCTCAGTGATGTCAGGTCGTGTGTCCACTCCAGGCTGTCTCAGTGATGTCCTGTCCTGTGTCAACTCCAGGCTGTCTCAGTGATGTCCAATAGTGTGTCCACTCCAGGCTGTCTCGGTGATGTCCTGTCGTGTGTCCACTCCAGGCTGTCTCGGTGATGTCCTGTCGTGTGTCAACTCCAGGCTGTCTCGGTGATGTCCTGTCGTGTGTCCACTCCAGGCTGTCTCGGTGATGTCCTGTCCTGTGTCAACTCCAGGCTGTCTCGGTGATGTCCTGTCCTGTGTCAACTCCAGGCAGTCTCAGTGATGACCGGCAGTGTGTCCACTCCAGGCTGTTTCAGTGATTTCCGGTCCTGTGTCCCCTCCAGGCTGTCTCGGTGATGTCCTGTCGTGTGTCAACTCCAGGCAGTCTCAGTGATGTCCTGTCCTGTGTCCACTCCAGGCTGTCTCAGTGATGTCCGGTCGTGTGTCCACTCCAGGCTGTCTCAGTGATGTCCGGTCGTGTGTCCACTCCAGGCTGTCTCAGTGATGCCCGGTCCTGTGTCCACACCAGGCTGTCTCAGTGATGACAGGTCGTGTGTCCACTCCAGGCTGTCTCAGTGATGTCAGGTCGTGTGTCCCCTCCAGGCTGTCTCAGTGATGTCAGGTCGTGTGTCCACTCCAGGCTGTCTCAGTGATGTCAGATCGTGTGTCCACTCCAGGCTGTCTCAGTGATGTCAGGTCGTGTGTCCACTCCAGGCTGTCTCAGTGATGTCCTGTCCTGTGTCCACTCCAGGCAGTCTCAGTGATGTCCTGTCCTGTGCCCACTCCAGGCTGTCTCAGTGATGTCCAATAGTGTGTCCACTCCAGGCTGTCTCAGTGATGTCCTGTCGTGTGTCCACTCCAGTCTGTCTCGGTGATGTCCTGTCGTGTGTCCACTCCAGGCTGTCTCGGTGATGTCCTGTCGTGTGTCCACTCCAGGCTGTCTCGGTGATGTCCTGTCCTGTGTCAACTCCAGGCTGTCTCAGTGATGTCCTGTCCTGTGTCAACTCCAGGCAGTCTCAGTGATGACCGGCTGTGTGTCCACTCCAGGCTGTCTCAGTGATGTCCGGTCCTGTGTCCCCTCCAGGCTGTCTCAGTGATGTCCTGTCCTGTGTCCACTCCAGGCAGTCTCAGTGATGTCCTGTCCTGTGCCCACTCCAGGCTGTCTCAGTGATGTCAAATAGTGTGTCCACTCCAGGCTGTCTCAGTGATGTCCTGTCGTGTTTCCACTCCAGTCTGTCTCGGTGATGTCCTGTCGTGTGTCCACTCCAGGCTGTCTCGGTGATGTCCTGTCGTGTGTCCACTCCAGGCTGTCTCGGTGATGTCCTGTCCTGTGTCAACTCCAGGCTGTCTCAGTGATGTCCTGTCCTGTGTCAACTCCAGGCAGTCTCAGTGATGTCCTATCCTGTGTCCACTCCAGGCTGTCTCAGTGATGCCCGGTCCTGTGTCCACACCAGGCTGTCTCAGTGATGACCGGCAGTGTGTCCACTCCAGGCTGTCTCAGTGATGTCCGGTCCTGTGACCCCTCCAGGCTGTCTCAGTGATGCCCGGTCCTGTGTCCACACCAGGCTGTCTCAGTGATGTCCGGTTTTGTGTGTACTCCAGGCTGTCTCAGTGATGTCAGGTCGTGTGTCCCCTCCAGGCTGTCTCAGTGATGTCCTGTCGTGTGTCCCCTCCAGGCTGTCTCAGTGATGTCCGGTCGTGTGTCCCCTCCAGGCTGTCTCAGTGATGTCCGGTCGTGTGTCCACTCCAGGCTGTCTCAGTGATGTCCTGTCGTGTGTCCACTCCAGGCTGTCTCAGTGATGTCAGGTCGTGTGTCCACTCCAGGCGGTCTCAGTGATGTCAGATCGTGTGTCCACTCCAGGCGGTCTCAGTGATGTCAGGTCGTGTGTCCACTCCAGGCTGTCTCAGTGATGTCCTGTCCTGTGTCAACTCCAGGCAGTCTCAGTGATGTCCTGTCCTGTGTCAACTCCAGGCTGTCTCAGTGATGTCCTGTCCTGTGTCAACTCCAGGCAGTCTCAGTGATGTCCGGTTTTGTGTCTACTCCAGGCTGTCTCAGTGATGTCCGGTCGTGTGTCCACTCTAGGCAGTCTCAGTGATGTCCGGTTTTGTGCGTACTCCAGGCTGTCTCAGTGATGTCCGGTCGTGTGTCCACTCCAGGCTGTCTCAGTGATGTCCTGTCGTGTGTCCACTCCAGGCTGTCTCAGTGATGTCCTGTCGTGTGTCCACTCCAGGCTGTCTCAGTGATGTCCTGTCGTGTGTCCACTCCAGGCTGTCTCAGTGATGTCCTGTCGTGTGTCCACTCCAGGCTGTCTCAGTGATGTCCTGTCGTGTGTCCACTCCAGGCTGTCTCAGTGATGTCCTGTCGTGTGTCCACTCCAGGCTGTCTCAGTGATGTCAGGTCGTGTGTCCACTCCAGGCTGTCTCAGTGATGTCAGGTCGTGTGTCCACTCCAGGCTGTATCAGTGATGTCCTGTCGTGTGTCCACTCCAGGCTGTATCAGTGATGTCCTGTCCTGTGTCCACTCCAGGCTGTATCAGTGATGTCCTGTCGTGTGTCCACTCCAGGCTGTCTCAGTGATGTCCTGTCCTGTGTCCACTACAGGCTGTCTCAGTGATGTCCAGTCGTATGTCCACTCCAGGCTGTCTCAGTGATGTCCTGTCCTGTGTCCACTCCAGGCTGTCTCAGTGATGTCCTGTCGTGTGTCCACTCCAGGCTGTATCAGTGATGTCCTGTCGTGTGTCCACTCCAGGCTGTATCAGTGATGTCCTGTCGTGTGTCCACTCCAGGCTGTATCAGTGATGTCCTGTCGTGTGTCCACTCCAGGATGTCTCAGTGATGTCCTGTCCTGTGTCAACTCCAGGCAGTCTCAGTGATGTCCGGTTTTGTGTCTACTCCAGGCTGTCTCAGTGATGTCCGGTCGTGTGTCCACTCTAGGCAGTCACAGTGATGTCCGGTTTTGTGCGTACTCCAGGCTGTCTCAGTGATGTCCGGTCGTGTGTCCACTCCAGGCTGTCTCAGTGATGTCCTGTCGTGTGTCCACTCCAGGCTGTCTCAGTGATGTCCTGTCGTGTGTCCACTCCAGGCTGTCTCAGTGATGTCCTGTCGTGTGTCCACTCCAGGCTGTCTCAGTGATGTCCTGTCCTGTGTCCACTCCAGGCTGTCTCAGTGATGTCAGGTCGTGCGTCCAGTCCAGGCTGTCTCAGTGATGTCAGGTCGTGCGTCCACTCCAGGCTGTATCAGTGATGTCCTGTCGTGTGTCCACTCCAGGCTGTATCAGTGATGTCCTGTCCTGTGTCCACTCCAGGCTGTCTCAGGGATGTCCAGTCGCGAGTCCAATCCAGGCTGTCTCAGTGATGCCCCGCAGTCTGTTTACTAGAGGCTGTGTCAGTGACGTCCGCTCGTGTGTCCACTCCAGGCTGTATCAGTGATGTCCTGTCGTGTGTCCACTCCAGGATGTCTCAGTGATGTCCTGTCCTGTGTCAACTGCAGGCAGTCTCAGTGATGTCCTGTCCTGTGTCCACTCCAGTCTGTCTCAGTGATGTCAGGTCGTGTGTCCAGTCCAGGCTGTCTCAGTGATGTCAGGTCGTGTGTCCAGTCCAGGCTGTATCAGTGATGTCTTGTCGTGTGTCCACTCCAGGCTGTATCAGTGATGTCTTGTTGTGTGTCCACTCCAGGCTGTCTCAGTGATGTCCTGTCGTGTGTCCACTCCAGGCTGTCTCAGTGATGTCCTGTCCTGTGTCCACTCCAGGCTGTCTCAGTGATGTCCTGTCCTGTGTCCACACCAGGCTGTCTCTGTCATGTCCAATAGTGTGTCCACTCTACGCAGTCTCAGTGATGTCTGGTTTTGTGTGTACTCCAGGCTGTCTCAGTGATGTCCTGTCCTGTGTCCACTCCAGGCTGTCTCAGTGATATCCTGTCCTGTGTCCACTCCAGGCTGTCTCAGTGATGTCCGGTCGTGTGTCCACTCCAGGCTGTCTCAGTGATGTCCGGTCTTGTGACTACTCCAGGCTGTCTCAGTGATGTCCGGTCGTGTGTCCACTCCAGGCTGTCTCAGTCATGTCCAATAGTGTGTCCACTCCAGGCTGTCTCAGTGATGTCCTGTCGTGTGTCCACTCCAGGCTGTCTCAATGATGTCCTGTCGTGTGTCCACTCCAGGCTGTCTCAGTGATGTCCTGTCGTGTGTCCACTCCAGGCTTTCTCAGTGATGTCAGGTTGTGTGTCCACTCCAGGCTGTCTCAGTGATGTCCGGTCGTGTGTCCACTCCAGGCTGTCTCAGTGATGTCCGGTCGTGTGTCCACTCCAGGCAGTCTCAGTGATGTCCGGTTGTCTGTCTACTCCAGGCTGTCTCAGTGATGTCCGGTTGTCTGTCTACTCCAGGCTGTCTCAGTGATGTCCAGTCGTGAGTCCGCTCCAGTCTGTCTCAGTGATGCCCGGCGGTGTGTCCACTCCAGGCTGCCTCAGTGATGTCCGGCGGTCTGTCCACACCAAGCTGTCTCAGTGGTGTCCAGTAGTGTGTCATCTCCAGGCTGTCTCAGGGATGTCCAGTCGTGAGTCCAATCCAGGCTGTCTCAGTGATGCCCCGCAGTCTGTCTACTAGAGGCTGTGTCAGTGATGTCCAGTCGTGTGTCCACTCCAGTCTGTCTCAGTGATGTCCGGTCGTGTGTCCACTCCAGGCTGTCTCAGTGATGTCCTGTCGTGTGTCCACACCAGGCTGTCTCAGTCATGTCCGGTTTTGTGTGTACTCCAGTCTGTCTCAGTGATGTCCGGTCGTGTGTCCACTCCAGGCTGTCTCAGTGATGTCCTGTCCTGTGTCAACTCCAGGCAGTCTCAGTGATGTCCGGTTTTGTGTCTACTCCAGGCTGTCTCAGTGATGTCCGGTCGTGTGTCAACTCCAGGCTGTCTCAGTGATGTCCGGTCGTGTGTCAACTCCAGGCTGTCTCAGTGATGTCCGGTCGTGTGTCAACTCCAGGCTGTCTCAGTGATGTCCTGTCCTGTGTCAACTCCAGGCAGTCTCAGTGATGTCCGGTTTTGTGTCTACTCCAGGCTGTCTCAGTGATGTCCGGTCGTGTGTCCACTCCAGCCTGTCTCAGTGATGTCCGGTCGTGTGTCCACTCCAGGCTGTCTCAGTCATGTCCGGTTTTGTGTCCACTCCAGGCTGTCTCAGTGATGTCCGGTCGTGTGTCCACTCCAGGCTGTATCAGTGATGTCCAGCTGTGTGTCTACTCCAGGCTGTCTCAGTGATGCCCGGTCCTGTGTCCACACCAGGCTGTCTCAGTGATGTCCTGTCCTGTGTCCACTCCAGGCTGTCTCAGTGATATCCTGTCGTGTGTCCACTCCAGTCTGTCTCAGTGATGTCCTGTCGTGTGTCCACTCCAGGCTGTCTCAGTGATGACCGGCAGTGTGTCCACTCCAGGCTGTCTCAGTGATGTCCTGTCGTGTGTCCACTCCAGGCAGTCTCAGTGATGTCCTGTCCTGTGTCAACTCCAGGCAGTCTCAGTGATGTCTGGTTTTGTGTGTACTCCAGGCAGTCTCAGTGATGTCCTGTCCTGTGTCCACTCCAGGCTGTATCAGTGATGTCCAGCTGTGTGTCTACTCCAGGCTGTCTCAGTGATGCCCGGTCCTGTGTCCACACCAGGCTGTCTCAGTGATGTCCTGTCCTGTGTCCACTCCAGGCTGTCTCAGTGATATCCTGTCCTGTGTGCACTCCAGTCTGTCTCAGTGATGTCCTGTCGTGTGTCCACTCCAGGCTGTCTCAGTGATGACCGGCAGTGTGTCCACTCCAGGCTGTCTCAGTGATGTCCTGTCGTGTGTCCACTCCAGGCAGTCTCAGTGATGTCCTGTCCTGTGTCAACTCCAGGCAGTCTCAGTGATGTCTGGTTTTGTGTGTACTCCAGGCAGTCTCAGTGATGTCCTGTCCTGTGTCCACTCCAGGCTGTCTCAGTGATGTCCTGTCCTGTGTCCACTCCAGGCTGTCTCAGTGATGTCCTGTCCTGTGTCCACTCCAGGCTGTCTCAGTGATGTCCTGTCGTGTGTCCACTCCAGGCTGTCTCAGTGATGTCCTGTCGTGTGTCCACTCCAGGCTGTGTCAGTGATGTCCTGTCGTGTGTCCACTCCAGGCTGTCTCAGTGATGTCCTGTCGTGTGTCCACTCCAGGCTGTCTCAGTGATGTCCTGTCGTGTGTCCACTCCAGGCTGTCTCAGTGATGGCCTGTCGTGTGTCCACTCCAGGCTGTCTCAGTGATGGCCTGTCGTGTGTCCACTCCAGGCTGTCTCAGTGATGGCCTGTCGTGTGTCCACTCCAGGCTGTCTCAGTGATGGCCTGTCGTGTGTCCACTCCAGGCTGTCTCAGTGATGGCCTGTCGTGTGTCCACTCCAGGCTGTCTCAGTGATGGCCTGTCGTGTGTCCACTCCAGGCTGTCTCAGTGATGGCCTGTCGTGTGTCCACTCCAGGCTGTCTCAGTGATGGCCTGTCGTGTGTCCACTCCAGGCTGTCTCAGTGATGTCCTGTCGTGTGTCCACTCCAGGCTGTCTCAGTGATGTCCTGTCGTGTGTCCACTCCAGGCTGTCTCAGTGATGTCCTGTCGTGTGTCCACTCCAGGCTGTCTCAGTGATGGCCTGTCGTGTGTCCACTCCAGGCTGTCTCAGTGATGTTAGGTCGTGTGTCCACTCCAGACAGTCTCAGTGATGTTAGGTCGTGTGTCCACTCCAGACAGTCTCAGTGATGTCCTGTCGTGTGTCCACTCCAGGCTGTCTCTGTGATGGCCTGTCGTGTGTCCACTCCAGGCTGTCTCAGTGATGGCCTGTCGTGTGTCCACTCCAGGCTGTCTCAGTGATGGCCTGTCGTGTGTCCACTCCAGGCTGTCTCAGTGATGGCCTGTCGTGTGTCCACTCCAGGCTGTCTCAGTGATGGCCTGTCGTGTGTCCACTCCAGGCTGTCTCAGTGATGGCCTGTCGTGTGTCCACTCCAGGCTGTCTCAGTGATGTTAGGTCGTGTGTCCACTCCAGACAGTCTCAGTGATGTCCTGTCGTGTGTCCACTCCAGACAGTCTCAGTGATGTCCTGTCATGTGTCCACTCCAGACAGTCTCAGTGATGTCCCGTCGTGTGTCCACTCCAGGCTGTCTCAGTGATGTCCTGTCCTGTGTCAACTCCAGGCAGTCTCAGTGATGTCCTGTCCTGTGTCAACTCCAAGCAGTCTCAGTGATGTCCTGTCGTGTGTCCACTCCAGGCTGTATCGGTGATGTCAGGTCGTGTGTCTACTCCAGGCTGTCTCAGTGATGTCAGGTCGTGTGTCCACTCCAGGCTGTCTCAGTGGTGTCCAGTAGTGTGTCCTCTCCAGGCTGTCTCAGGGATGTCCAGTTGTGAGTCCAATCCAGGCTGTCTCAGTGATGACTGGCAGTGTGTCCACTCCAGGCTGTCTCAGTGATGTCCTGTCGTGTGTCCACTCCAGTCAGTCTCAGTGATGTCCTGTCCTGTGTCAACTCCAGGCAGTCTCAGTGATGTCTGGTTTTGTGTGTACTCCAGGCAGTCTCAGTGATGTCCTGTCCTGTGTCCACTCCAGGCTGTCTCAGTGATGTCCTGTCCTGTGTCCACTCCAGGCTGTCTCAGTGATGTCCTGTCGTGTGTCCACTCCAGGCTGTCTCAGTGATGTCCTGTCGTGTGTCCACTCCAGGCTGTCTCAGTGATGTCCTGTCGTGTGTCCACACCAGGCTGTCTCAGTGATGTCCTGTCGTGTGTCCACTCCAGGCTGTCTCAGTGATGTCCTGTTGTGTGTCCACTCCAGGCTGTCTCAGTGATGTCCTGTCGTGTGTCCACTCCAGGCTGTCTCAGTGATGGCCTGTCGTGTGTCCACTCCAGGCTGTCTCAGTGATGGCCTGTCCTGTGTCCACTCCAGACAGTCTCAGTGATGTCCTGTCGTGTGTCCACTCCAGCCAGTCTCAGTGATGTCCTCTCGTGTGTCCACTCCAGACAGTCTCAGTGATGTCCTGTCGTGTGTCCACTCCAGACAGTCTCAGTGATGTCCTGTCGTGTGTCCACTCCAGGCTGTATCAGTGATGTCCTGTCATGTGTCCACTCCAGGCTGTCTCAGTGATGTCCTGTCCTGTGTCAACTCCAGGCAGTCTCAGTGATGTCCTGTTGTGTGTCCACTCCAGGCTGTATCAGTGATGTCAGGTCGTGTGTCTATTCCAGGCTGTCTCAGTGATGTCAGGTCGTGTGTCCACTCCAGGCTGTCTCAGTGGTGTCCAGTAGTGTGTCCTCTCCAGGCTGTCTCAGGGATGTCCAGTCGTGAGTCCAATCCAGGCTGTCTCAGTGACGCCCCGCAGTCTGTCTACTAGAGTCTGTCTCGGTGATGTCCGGCAGTGAGACCCCTCCAGGCTGTCTCGGTGATGTCCGGCAGTGTGTCCACTCCAGTCTGTCTCGGTGATGACCGGCAGTGTGTCCACTCCAGTCTGTCTCGGTGATGTCCTGCCGTGTGTCCACTCCAGGCTGTCCGGGTGGCGTCCGGCCGTGTGTCCACTCCAGGCTGTCCGGGTGGCGTCCGGCCGTGTGTCCACTCCAGGCTGTCCGGGTGGCATCCGGCCGTGTGTCCACTCCAGGCTTTCCGGGTGGCGTCCGGCCGTGTGTCCACTCCAGGCTGTCCGGGTGGCGTCCGGCCGTGTTTCCACTCCAGGCTGTCCGGGTGACGTCCGGCCGTGTGTCCACTCCAGGCTGTCCGGGTGACGTCCGGCCGTGTGTCCACTCCAGGCTGTCCGGGTGACGTCCGGCCGTGTGTCCACTCCAGGCTGTCCGGGTGACGTCCGGCCGTGTGTCCACTCCAGGCTGTCCGGGTGACATCTCAGTGCTGTCCAGTAGTGTGTCAAGACTGAGGAGCCACACCCTTTGATACTCAACTGCAGAGAGCTGAACAAAATGTTTTCCTTTTATCACAATGTATTTTAGGAATAACTTTACACTTGAACTCACTGACAAGAAAATCCTCCATGACTGAACGTTTTAATGAATATTTAGTGTTAGATGGAAGAATGGTGGGAAATTTGACCGCTCTACAGCGATCACAAGATATTTAAATATACGATACAGTAATATGAGTGGGAAGGGTGAACATATATGGTTAACAACTGTTTCATTATTATTCAAATGAAATTGGTCTTATTACTGGTAAAATATCAATTATCAAAACACCAATTTTATATATATTATTACCTTCTATTTGTCTCTTGTGTGACGTGATGCTTAAACAACTTCCATTGGAGGTAATATTATTATCACAATAAGAAATAGGAGCAGGAGTAGGCCATCTGGCCCGTTGAGCCTGCTCTGCCATTCAATAAGTTCATGGCTGATTTGACCATGGACTCATCTCCACCTACCTGCCTTTTCCCCATAACCCTTAATTCCTCTACTATGCAAAAATCTATCCAACCTTGTCTTGAGTATATTTACTGAGGTAGCCTCCACTGCTTCATTGGGCAGAGAATTTCACAGATTCACCACTGTTTGGGAAAAGTAGTTCCTCCTCATCTCCATCCTAAATTTAATCCCCCGAATCTTGAGACTATATCCCCTAGTTCTAGTCTCACCTACCAGTGAAAACAGCTTTCCTGCCTCTATCTTATTTATCCCTTTCATAATTTTATATGTTTCTATAAGATCTCCTCTCATCCTTCTGAATTTCAGTGAGTACAATCCCAGATGACTCAATCTCTCCTTGTAGTCTAACCCACTCATCTCTGGAATCAACCTGGTGAACTTCCTCTTTATTGCCTCCAAAGCCAGTATATCCTTCCTCAAATAAGGAGATCAGAACTACACGCAGTACTCCAGGTGCGACCTCACCAGTACCCTGTACAGTTGCAGCATAACCTCCCTGCTCTTAAATTCAATCCCTCTAACAATGAAAGCCACCATTCCATTTGCCTTCTTGGTAGCCTGCTGCATCTGCAAACCAACCTTTTGCAATTCATGCACAAGCACTCCCAAGTCCTTCTGCACAACAGCATACTGAAATTTTTTACCATTTAAATAATAGTCTGCTCTTCTATTTTTCCTTCCAAAGTGGATGACCTTGCATTTACCAACATTGTACTGCATCTGCCAGACCCTTGCCCACTCACTTAACCTATCTATATCTCTCTGCAGACTCCGTGTCCTTGCACAATTTGCTTTTCCACTCAATTTAGTGTCATCATCAAACCTAGATACACTACACTTGGTCCTCTCTTCCAGAACGTTAATGTATATTGTGAACAGTTGCGGGCACAGCACAGACCCCTGTGGCACACCATTCACCACTGATTGCCAACCAGAGAAACACCCATGTATCCCAACTCTCTGCTTTCTATTGCCTAACCAATTCTCTATTAATGCTAATATGTACCCCCAACTCTAAACAACACACACGAAATACTGGATGAACTCAGCAGACCAGGCAGCATCTGTGGAAAAAAAATTACAGTCCATGTTCGGGCCGAAACCCTTCGGCAGGACTGGAAAGGAAAGACGAGGAGTAGATTTAAAAGGTGGAGGAGGGGGCAAGAGAAGCACAAAGTAATAGGTAGTAGGTGGAGGGCGAGAGATGAAGTAAGGAGCTGGGAAGTTGATTGGTGCTGTAGTGACGGGTCTGGGTAAGCACGTGGTCAAAGATTCAGAGAGCAGCAGGGATCACAGAGGGGGAGCAGTGAGTGGGGGTTTCACTGAGCTCTCAAAGAGAAGATTTAAACTTCTTCAGGGTCGGCATCCCTGGAAGAGACTTTGCAGTGTAGTGACCTAATCACAAACAGGAGAGAATATGCAGATGCGGGAAATCCAAGCAACACACAGAAAATGCTGGAGGAACACTATGCATCCTTATCTTATGGATAACTCTTTTAAGTGGCACCTTATTGAACGCCTTGTGAAAATCCAAGTAAATAACATCCATTTGTTCCCCTCTATCCACTCTGTGCTTGTTATATCCTCAAAGAACTCCAGTAAGTTTGTCAAACAGGTCCTGCCTTTGCTGAATCCATGCTGTGTCTGCCTGATGGATCCATTTCTTTCCAGGTACTTCACTATTTCTTCTTTAATGATAGCTGCAAGCATTTTTCCAACTACAGATGTTATACTAACTGGTCTATAGTTACCTGCCTTTTGCCTGCATCCTTTTTTGAACAGTGGCGTGACATTCGCCTTCTTCCGATCTGCTGGGACCTGCCCAGAGTCCAGAGAATTTTGGTAAGTTATCACCAAAGCCTCAACTATAACCCCTGCCATTTCTTTCAGTACCCTGGGATGCACTCCATCAGGACCAGGGGACTTGTTTATCTCAAACAATTGTTGGTCTCAGCCTGAAACATCGATTGTAATCTTTTCCATAAATGCCTCCTGGCCTGCTGAGTTCCTCCAACATTTTGTGTGTGTGACTTGTCTATGTTTAGGCCCACAAGTTTGCTCAGCACTACCTCTTTAGTGATAGCTATTGTATCAAGGTCCTCACCTCCCATCACATCCATAACATCTCTCTTTGGCATGTTGGACGTGTCCTCCACCATGAAGACCAACACAAAATAGTTATTCAAAGCCTCCTCCTTCACTTGGCCACCCTTTTATGCTTTATATAATTATAAAAAATTTTGCTATCTGTTTTCATATTTTCTGCTAGTTTATTTTCATAATCTATCTTCCCTTTCTCTATTGCTCACTTAGTGGTTCTTTGTTGCTTTTTAAAAATCTCCCAATCTTCCAGTTTCCCACTACTCTTGCCGACTTTGTTCACACGAGCTTTTAGTTTGATGCCTTCCTTTATTGCTTAGTTATCCAAGGCTGTCTCTCCCCACCCTTACTGTCTTTGCTTTGACCTGGAATATACTTGCTCTGGAGATATGAGACTTCTATTGATTCTGTTGCCCTCAATGGTGCAAATTGCTGGCGTCTGACTTGCTCCTTCTTTTGAGCAGGGAAGGTTCTCGATATACCTTGAACAAAGCTAAATGTAGTATTTTCAGTATATAGACAGTAGTTTATTTTCCATAAAATAGACACTTAGTCCAAAACTCACTGAATTTCAAATGATCATTTTCACTGATGCTAATAATTGATGAATTAAAGGACATTGTCTTTTGATTGGGATACTTTAGATAAGTGAAGGTCATTGGAAACTCCAACTTAGAGCACAATGTAATTCAACAGGTTTTTGCTAGACCCTTTTATTAATTTTTTCATTAGTACTTCTGAACATTATTCTATGACTAGCTTCATTTTAAATAGCTACATTACCTATACCGTTTATTCTACTTAATTAGGAAACTTGCTCATTATAAGAAAAGTCATTTGCTATTTTTTTTTGGGGTTATACCTTGCTATTTTCTTTCTCAATTCTTGGTTCATGTGACCTTGTTTTGTCTTAAGAGTCAAGTGGCAATGAACTGGATAAGCAGTGAAGGAGCACTCCTGGTGGAAGTGGAGTTACTGTTGGATTTATGGTGTTTCTAGTTTGGTGTGAGCTTTATATTGGCTGAATGGACTGGTTCTTTGTGCTATTTAAACAGCTCAATCTGTTGTTTACCTCTGTTCTTACAATGACCTAACCTTTTCTATGAACTATTTTTGTTGATGTCAAATAACAAAAGTACCAAGGCAAGACTACCGGTGTGGATCACAATGCTTTGAGATTCCTTATGACTTTAAAGTATCCTTTGGTAGCACTACTCCAGCAAAAAAAAAAAATCTGAATCCTAATATTGTGTTTCTCCTACTGTACTTCACATATTTTCCTCTCTCTCTCTATTTCTCTCCATCTGTGTCTGTCTCTATCTGTCTGTCTATCTCTCTCCCCCACCCCACCTCACTCTATATCTCAGTTTTCTCTGGCTCTGTTCTCCCTGTTGTTGTTTTCTGTGTTCACTTTTCTCCTGAGTGTTTGTAGCACATGTTGCTTCACTAGTTATCTCAATTCAGTAATTTTAATAGTTTTCAAATACGTAGCTTGATAAATATTAAAATAAGGGAAGCATAACTGGCCGCATCAACCTACAAGGTTCTTGCTGCAGAGTCTTTGAGGTTCTTGCTGAAACTGTCTACTCAGTGACCCAGTGAGGATAGCCTGTGACTGATACAACCTTTACGCTGCATTTGTAAGGGAGAAGTTGAGAACAGCAAGCATCTCTACATGTTGCATTTATCAATTTTCTGAATAATTGATTAGGATGTTATTACTGGCAAGTGTCAATTTTCTGACACTTGCCAGTAATAACATCCTAAAGTCCCAGTTGCAAAATGGCTGTCTGGAGAATGTACATTTTCTTTGCATTAGAGAATTACAGTAAAGCGACATTCAAAACAAGAAACAATATTTAAGTCCAACGTTGATACTAACATGATCAATTATTGTTGTTTAATTTTTTAACTATTTAAAAGGCTGTGAATATTCAAAGCCATTCTAGAAGGAACAGTTGAAGAAAGAGGATTCATGTTGGGTTTCTAGTATCTCGTGTGCTTGTCTACACTCTCAGCAAATGTACATTGATAAGCATTAAACCCATAGGAAAACACCTATCTTTCACGGGTTTGTCTTCATGTCTTTCAGTTTTGGCATATCTTTTGCCAATTGCCCAAGTGTGCTTTTTGAAGGAATTAATTTGAATCCATGGTAGACTGCAGTTGATTCATCATGGCTGAGAGCAGATTAAGGAGAGAATTGCTAAGTTAATTATATAGCATCCAATCTTTGGAACCATAGAACACTACAGCACAGAAAACAGATCGTTCAACCCTTCTAGTCTGTGCCGAAACTTTATTCCGCTAGTCCCATTGACCTGCACCCAGTCCATAATCCTCCAGACCTCCCTCATCCATGTACCTATCCAATTTATTCTTAAAACTTAAGAGTGAGCCCACATTTACCACATCAGATGGCAGCTCGTTCCACACTCCCATCACTCTCTGAGTGAAGTTCCCCCTAATGTTCCCCCTAAACATTTCCCCTTTCACCCTAAAGCCATGTCCTCTCGTATTTATCTCTCGTAATCTAAGTGGAAAGAGCCTACTTGCATTTACTCTGTCTATATCCCTCAATTTTGTAAACCTCTATCAAATCTCCCTCATTCTTCTACGCTCCAAGGAATAAAGTCCTAACCTGTTCAATCTTTCCCTGTAACTCAACTCCTGAAGACCTGGCAACATCCTAGTAAATCTTCTCTGCACTCTCTCAATCTTACTGATAGCCTTCCTATAGTTAGGTGACCAGAACTGCACACAATACTCCAAATTTGGCCTCACCAATGCCTTATACAACCTCACCATAACATCCCAACTCCTATACTCAATACTTTGATTTATGAATGCCAGGATGCCAAAAGCCTTCTTTACAACCCTGTCTACCTGTGACGCCACTTTCAGGGAATTATGTATCTGAGCTCCCAGATCCCTTTGTTCCTCCGCACTCCTCAGTGCCCTACCATTTACTGTGTATGTCCTACCTTGATTTGTCCTTCCAAAATGCAACATCTCAGACTTGTCTGCATTAAATTCCATCTGCCATTTTCTGGCCCATTTTTCCAGTTGCTCCAGATCCGTTTGCAAGCTTTGAAAGCCTTCCTCGCTGTCCACAACACCTCCAATCTTAGTGTCATCAGCAAACTTGCTGAACCAATTTACCACATTATCATCTGGATCATTGATATAGACAACAAACAACAATGGTCCTAGCACAGACCCCTGAGGCACACCACTAGTCACAGGCCTTCAGCCTGAGAAGCAAATCATCCACTACCACGCTCTGTCTTCTTCCACACAGCCAATTTCGAATCCAGTTTGCAACCTCTCCATGGATACCTAGTGTCTGAACCTTCTGAACTAACCTCCCATGTGGGACCTTGTCAAAGGTCTTACTAAAGTCCATGTACACAACATCCACAGCCTTTCCTTCATCAACTTTCTTGGTAACCACCTCAAAAAGCTCTACAAGATGTGTTAAACACGATCTACCACGCACAAAGCCATGCTGACTATCCTTAATCAGCCCTTAGCTGTCCAAATACTTGTATATCCAATCTCTCAGAACACCTTCCAATAATTCACCTACTACTGATATCAGGCTCACCGGCCTGTAATTACCTGGTTTACTTTGGAGCCTTTTTTAAACAATGGAACAACAAGAGCTATCCTCCAATCCTCCGACACTGCACCCGTGGCTAAGGACATTTTAAATATTTCTGCCAGGGTCCCTACAATTTCTACACTAGTCTCTCTCAAGGTCCTAGAAAATATTACCTCAGGCCTGGGGGATTTATCTACGTTTATTTGCAGTAAGGCAGCAAGCACGTCCTCCTCTTTAATCTCTATATGTTCCATGACACTACTGCTTGTTTCCTTTCCTTCCATATACACTATGCCAGTTTCCTGAGTAAATACTGATGCAAAAAAACTGTGTAAGATCTCCCCCATCTCATGAGGTTCCACACATAGACGACCACTCTGATCTTCTAGGGGACCAATTTTGTCCCTTACTATCCTTTTACTCTTAATATACTTGTAGAAACCCTTCGAGTTTACCTTCACATTATCTGCCAAAGCAATCTCATGTCTTCTTTTTGCCTTCCTGATTTCCTTCTTTAGTATTTTCTTACATTTTCCATACTCTTCAAGTACCTCATTTGTTCTTTGTTGCCTATACCTGCTATACACCTCTCTCTTTTTCTTAACCAGATCGCCAATATCCCTTGAAAACCAAGGTTCCCTTTGCCTGTTGACTTTGCCTTTAATTCTGGCAGGAACATGCAAACTCTGCAATTTCAAAATTTTTCCTTTGAAGGCCTTCCACTTACTGAACACATCCTTGCCAGAAAACAACTTATCCAATCTACTCTTCCGAGATCCTTTCTCATTTCCACAAAATTGGCCCTTCTCCAGTTTAGAACCTCAGCTCGAGGACCAGACCTATCCTTATCCATAATTAAAACTGATGACATTATGGTCACTGGACCCAAAATGTTCGCCTACACATACTTCTGTCACCTGACCTGTCTGGTTCCCTAATAGGAGATCAAGTATTGCATCCTCTCTCGTTGGTACCTCTATATCATCATCAACCTCAAGTACCATGCCCAGTTTGAGCTTTGACTGCCATGGCCCACACATTCCTGTTTCGGGTCAAGTGGATCAATTCATTGGTATTCATTTCCAATTCTCTGGCTGCTGTCTCCATCATTTGTCTTTGTCTTCCTCCTGCTTTCTTCCCTTCAGTCTTTCCCATAATTACCGTGCATTCTAACTCCTCTTTCCTAATCACATGTCCAATGAAGTTACGTTGTCCTTTCATGATCTCATACATTATTTCTCTTTCCGTGTTTGCTCTGTTCGTAACATCCTCGTTAGATATTCATTTCGTCCACGATATTCTTTGCATCCTCCTCAAAAACCACACCTCTGCTGCTACAATTTGTTTCCTCATGTTACGAGATATTGTCCAACATTCTGAGCCATATGACATAACTGGATAAATGTAACATTTCAGTACAGAGGCGGGTTGTCATTCCTAGTTTAGTATTGGTCAGTATACTCTTCATTCTCGTAAAGGTGTCTTTTGCCATCCCTATTCTTCTTTTGATGTCCAAGTCGTACCTGCCATCTGATGTCACCCAGCTTCCTAAGTAGCAAAAGTTTTTTACTCATTTTATGTCTTCCCCATTTATTCTCAGCCTGCAGATAGGATTCTCCTTCTTTTTGGATATCACCATACATTGTCTTTTTGCAATTGATAGATAGACCCATTTTTTCACTTTCTTCAACAATTATATCAATTAAGTTTTTTAGTTCTTCCTCCGTACTTGCAATTAACTGTGTCATCTGCATATCTGAAATTATTGATGTTTTCACCGCCGACTTTGATTCCCAAGATGTCTCTTATTTTTTGTAATATTGTTTCACTGTACACAAAATAAATCACGAAAGAAAACACACCCTTGTCTAATGCCTCTCTTGATTTTCGTAAACTGACTCACTTCTCCATCTATTCTTACAGCAGCAGTTTGTTCCCAGTACAGATTTCTGATTAGGCGGAGGTCTTTCGAATCTAGATCTAGAATTTACTGTAATATTTCAAATAACTTATTGTGCTTCACTTTATCAAATGCTTTTGTGTAAAGCAAACAAATCTTTTTGCACTTGAATAGCTCATTCTGATAGTATCCTTAACATCAATATTGCGTTTCTTGTACCTTTGTCTTTCACAAAACCACATTGTTCTTTGCCTATGTCAGCTTGTATCTTAGTTTTAGCACTTATTATCAAAATTCTTAGAAGTGTCTCGGTGATATGACTCATTAAACTTATGGTCCTATGTAATTCACATTCTATTGCTCCAGCTTTCTTAGGAAGAGTGATAAATACTGATTCTTTCATCTCTTCTGGTATTATTCCAGTCTCATAAATGTCATTGATTAAATCAGTAAGTTTTTCGATTCCATAATCTTCAAGGGCAATAATTTGTTCTATTACTAATTCATCAGGACCTGCTGCCTTTCCTTTCTTCATCTTATTTATTGCATTACGAATTACAGATTTTAAAATACTTGGACCTTCAATGTTTTTCTTAATTTCTGGTTTTTCGCCTCGATCGTCTTCAAACAATTCCTGAATATACTGTGTCCATCTGTTCATAATCTCATCTTTTTCCATGATAATGGTACTGTCCTTTGCTTTCAAACATCCACCTGAAGAACAGAGGAGCTTTTTACCAGTGATATTCTTGATTTGTTGATGCAACCTTATTGGATCAGTAATAGGGATATATATATATATATATATTGATTTGAAAAAACTTTCCTGAACACATTTGACAAACTCCAAGCCATCTAGCCCTTTCACAGTGTGAGAGTCCCAGTCAATATGTGGAAAGTTAAAATCCCCTACTATTACAACTTCCTGTTTCTTACATCAGTCTACTATCTCTCTACAGATTTGCTCTTCCAATTCTCTCTGACTATTGGGCGGTCAATAATACAATTCTATTAGTGTGGTCACACCTTTCCCATTCTTCTGCTCCACCCATATGGCCTCTGTAGACAAGCCCTCTGGGCTGTCCTGCCTGCACACAGCTGTGATATTTTCCCTGACTAGTAATACCACTCCTCCCCTCTCATCCCTCCCCCGTGATCACGTCTGAAACAATGGAACCCTGGAACATTAAGCTGCCAGTCCTGCCCCTCCTGTAATTAAGTCTCACTAATAGCAATAATGTCGTAATCCCACATGCCAATCCACGCCCTAAATTCACCTGCCTCACCTACAATATTCCTTGCATTGAAATAGATGCACCTGAGAACATTTCTATCACGTACAAACTTTTGATTTCTGTCTGTACATGCAGTCCTCACACGACCTTTATCCTCCTCCACCTCACTATCTGCCCTCACACTCTGGTTCCCCTCCCCCTGCAAATCTAGTTTAAACCCCCCAGAGCAGCACTAGCTAACCTTCCCACAAGGACGTTAGTCCTTCCCTCCAGTTCAGGTGCAAACCGTCCCATCGGAACAGGTCCCACCTTCCCTGGAACAAAGCCCAATTGTCCAGAAACATGAAGCCCTCCCTCCGGCACCATCTCCTTAGTCACATATTTAGCTGCATTATCTTCCTATTTCTAGCCTCACTAGCACATGGCACGGGTAGCAATCCTGAGATTGCAACCCTGGAGGTCCTGTCCTTCAACTTTGCACCAAATTCTCTAAACTCTCTTTGCAAGACCTCCTCCTCCCTCCTATCCACGTCATTGGTCCCTACATGGACCATGACATCTGGCTGCTCATCCGCCATCCTGAGAATACCGAGAACTCGATCCGAAATATCGCGGACCCTGGCACCAGGGAGGCAACAGACCATCTGGGATTCTCGATCTGTCCCACAGAACCTCTTATCTGTCCCCCTAACTATCGAATCCCCTATCACTACTGCTCTCCTCTTTTCCCACCTTCCTTTCTGAGCTGAGGGTCCAGTCTCGGTGCCAGAGACGCGACCACCACAACTTGTCCCTGGTAGGTCATCCCCACCAACAGTATCCAAAACAGTATACTTATGCTCTGCTCTTTCTGTCTATTCCCCTTCCCTATCCTGACAGTCACCCAGCTACCTGCCTCCTGACTTTTAGGGGTGACTGTCTCCCTGAAACTCCTGTCTATTTCTGCCTCTGCCTCATGAATGATCCAAAGTTCATCCAGCTCCAGCTCCAGTTCCCTAATTCGGTTTGTCAGGAGCTGCAGCTGGATGCACCTTTTACAGGTGTAGTCATCAGAGACAATTGTGCTCGCCCTGACATCCCACATACTGCATGTGGAGCACTCGACTGCCCTAACTGCTGCCTCCATTACCTACTCCTCAGTTAATTAAATTAATTAAAGGAACTTATCCGGCCTTACCTCACTGGAGCAAGCTCAGCCTCAGCCTCAGCCTCAGCCTCAGCCTCTGCCTCTGCCTCAGCCTCTGCCTCAGCCTCTGCCTCTGCCTCTGCCTCTGCCTCTGCCTCTGCCTCTGCCTCTGCCTCTGCCTCTGCCTCTGCCTCTGCCTCTGCCTCTGCTCGCCGAAGCCTCAAAGCTCCACTCCTATCCTGAGCCACTCACACACTGGTCACTCCTCTTCAGTTACCCCTCCTTTTATTTGTCCCTGACAATTATCTCAAGTACTCACTCCCTCTAATCAAGTGATCAACACTTTGTTTAACCCTTCAGTTGCCCTCCGCGCTCCTCTTAAAGCACACTCACCTCAGCTGCTTCCCAGCACTCAGTGCTTTCCCGAGCCCCTCGCTCCTTCTCCTGCTACGACGGTCCTGTGATCTTTGCAAATGATTATCTTTGACTTAGCAGAGTACTTTCATGTCATAATGATCAAGTTGTCCAAGCTTTTATCATCTTGATTATGCATAAACTGTTATCATTTTCAGTGTCCCAACATTCCATCCTAAATCTACCATAGCAGTATTGCTTTGGAGAATGTATCTCACCTCAAATGGCCTATAATCTATCATTACTAGGGATTTTGATATAATCTCACCAGGGATCTTGGCAAACTTAACTGATGTGTTTAGAAAATGAGCTGCTAGTTTCTAACACAAACATGTCTACCTATTCATCATGCATCGCAATGCTATAATACCACAAGATTCAGGGAGAGAATTAGGCCATTTGGCCAAATGAGTTTACACCACTATTCAATCAGATTGATTTTGATTTCAGCCCCATTTTCCTGCCTGCTCTCCATAACCCTTAACCTCCTTTACCAACGAAGTGCCTTCCTTATCATTCTGAAAGTTAGGTCATGTGCTTTTACGTAGGAACATAAATTACACATCTTCTACCTCCCCTTCACTCAGAAAAATTCCTTCAGATTTTGTAGATTATCAACAACAAAATCTTTGAAAGAATTAACCCACAGTCCATGCAGAAAAGTCTGGGTACTTGCAGGTTTTGTCTACGGGGACTTGTGAAGCATAGTCTCAAGTTTGTTTCTGAATGCTACAGTCAACAACCACCCACGCTACAGAAGAAGGCTAAAGGTCGAATACAATGACCATATTTGAGAGAACCCTATCAACAGTCTGTCATAAATCAGGCCAATGCTGATACGGTCACTATGGAGAGTCACTGGGAGAGCCCAGCTTCCTGCTTTGTTGGGCCACTAATGCTTCCCATAATGCATCACTCTCAGTTGTTAGAACACCATGCAAGGCCCTAGCACATTAAGCCTGTCCAGAAACGTTGTAGCTACAGTGGAAGTTTGCATGACAGCAACCTGGTCTTCCTCGGCAACAGCCAGATACTAGGAGCCCACTGCTTGTATTACATTTTAAGATAAGATTTTGCCCATTGGTTTGATTGGATCCACAAGCTCCCCATCACTAGAAACGGTGGGCTAATCAGCAGTAAGAAGTAAGAAACCAACACGTTATATCTTAGAACAACACCCGGCCTGCAAATTAATATTAATGTATCAGAGCTGTTCAGTACACAGCAGGATTTCACATCTAACATTGAAACAAAAGGCTAATTCCCTTGCATTTTGATACATTGTCTGAGAGAGGAATGTGTACCACTTCAGGAGAATGGAATTTAGTTGACATATTTCCAACCTGGTGCTTTTTATGGATGAACGCACTCATTTCAATTGTGCATTCAATATGTAGGGGCAAGCTGCAAATGATTATCTGGCTATACAAAACTGTACTCCTAAAATTGCAAACATTTCTTTCCCAGATTGGGAACTTCACCAGCATGACTAGCATTTAATGCCAATCCCTAATGGCCTCTAAACTAAGGAGATAGTTAAGAACCAACTACCCTGCTGGGCCTGAAGTTGCATAGAAGCCCAGATCTCATGACAGTGGATTTCCCACCCTGAATGGTATTAGTGAACCAAATACGTTTTATTTTGACAATCCATTTGTTTTCACCAAAACCAACATTTAATTCCAAATTATTTAATTTATTTTAATTCCCCAGGTACAAAAACTGAATTGAAACACTCCTTCCTGAATCATTTTTTTCAGAACTTTTGCTGTTAATCCAATAATTTGACCATTGCAATGGTTCGCAAATGAGGAATCATGAACAAAATCATGACATTGTATTTCATTCATTTTCTCTGATGCAGATGTTCCATTTCCTTCTTGGGTCTTATTTTATAATTATGTTGAATGACTTGTAAGATGCTCTTACAAACTGATATGGAGTTGTTTTAGTCCTGTTCTCGGTTATAATCAGAGCATCATGCAATTCTGTCTTTGTATGAAGTCCACATTTCCTGGCAAGGGACACGGAATACCAAAACTGGTTGACTTGTTTTATTGTCTAGTTTCTATTCCAAACTGGATCTTGCCATCAAATTTAGTTCTGAAATCAGCTGAAGTATTAGAAGTAGGATGTCTAATAGCTGACTGATCTCCAGCATACATCCATCATCTGCGAGTTCTTTTGCTATTATCTGATGAATCATCATATGATTCACCTAATGAACCACCATAGAATACAGTTGGTTTTGCTCTTTTATTAAATGGTGCTTCCACCCATATCAAAGAACCAGCAATAAAATGAGTGAATAAAATGTGATAAGACTAGGAAGCTGACATCTGTCCCCAACTTATGGAAAAGTTGGTATGTGGGAATCCTAACAAAATATACAAGAACATTTAATCCAAAATTAATCAGTGCTTTATGGCAGACTTTGGAATACTAGAAACACTATGCCAGTTGGCTGACTCATAGATCCGCACACAGCAGTAAACACATTTACTTTCTGGGTGTGTTCTGGGTTCCACCCTGTGCAAGGCTGTAATGGAAGCCCTCAAAATTGTTTAGTGTTATAAATATTGCGCTCTCTCTTCAATAAACACTGACATTGGTGATTAAAGCTCCAAATGAAAGCATAAATCCTAGTGTGTATTTTAGTAATGAACAAAAAAATTTTCCTATCTGTGCCAAGCTTTAACACCCAAATAACTTTATTAAAAACAGCTTGATTTCAATTGAGTTTTTAAAAATATTTTTTAAAGTTTTTTTTCTCTGGGAATTGTGGGCTATTTACTAAAAAATCATGTCTGGTCTTAGCAACGTGATGTTTTACAGTGTCATCACTTACCTCTGAAGTTCTTTCCACTGAAACCAATGGAATGAATTTCAGGAATAGAGTACAAAGAACTGATGATATTATAGTAACATTTTGTGCTGTAATAGAATATAAATATCTGGTCATTCATTCTCGGAATTTCTCAGAATTTAGGTAAATTTTAACTTAATTTCACTTGGGCCCTCATCTGTTTTCAAAGTGGAAACTCCAGGTAATTATGTTTTTTGTTTTAAATGACAGTGGGAACCAGTGGCAACAGTGTTAAAGTCACTGCTGAGTTCCTCAAGCAGTATGTTTTTTTTTGCCCTGCATTCCAGCACCTGTAGTCTCTTGAATTGCAAAGCAATAAACACAAGTACCCATACTCACAGCTGATAGCCCATGTTGCTCAGTTGTCATTTCTCTTTTTCTCCATTATTACTCAAATGCAAGTACCACAACTGTTTGGCACTGACTAAATGTGTTTATTTTTGTCAGGATGCCAGACAATATCGTTCACCAGTTGAATAATAAGGGAATGGACTATTTTCAGTATGAAGAAGAGTTGATGCAGTCTTGTACCAACTGGAAAGTTGTAGTCTTAGGAAGCTGAGGATAAGAGATGATTTGATCACGATACAGTATATTTGTTAATGAGAGCCATAGGTAGAGCGGACAGCCAGCTAAGACGGCTAATTGGTATTGGTATTGGCTCTGGTTTATTATTGTCTTGTGTACCAAGATGCAGCCTTCATTTAAAGATCAAATCATTACACTGTGTATGGAGCTAGAATAAGGTAAAATAATAAAGTGAAAAAGCTGCTAAAAAAGTGCAGTGCAAGTAACCAATAAAGTGCAAGATCATAATGAGGTAGACTTTGAGGCCAAGGGTCCATCTTAACATGCAAGAGGTCCTCTGAAGAGTTTGATAACAGTGGGGTAGAAGTGGTCCTTGATTCAGACTTTTGTATCTTCAGTGCAATAGGAGAGGGGAGAACAGGGAACATCTGGGGTGAGAGGGACCTTAATGCCCAAGGACATCCTTCTAATATTAATAGACGATGGTTTAAGCGAGATGTCAGAGGTAGGTATTTTACACAGAGTGGTAGGTACCTGAGAATAGTGGCTGATAAATTAAAGTTCATAATTCAAAGTAAATTTATTGTTACCATATACAACACTGATGCATTTTCTTGTGGGCATACTCAATAAATCCATAAAATAATAACCAGAATAGAATCAAAGAAAGACTATGCAAGTATGGGTGTTCAACCAGTGTGCAAAAGACAATGAACTGTGCAAATACAAAAATAAAGAAATAATAACAATAAGTAAATTCACAATAAATATTGAGAACATGAGATGAAGTCCTTGAAAATGAGTACATAGGCTGTGGGAATATTTCACTGATGGGGCAAGTGAAGTTGAATGCTCTTTGGTTCAAGAGCATGATGGCTGAGGGGTAGTAACTGTTCCTGAACCTGGTGGTGTAAATCCTGAGACTCCTGTATCTTCTTCCTGATGGCAACTGCGAGAAGAGAGCATGACCTGCGTGGTGGGGGTCCCTGATGATGGATGCTGCTTTCCTGTAGCAGCGTTTCCTGTAGATGTGCTCAATGGTGGGGAGGGCTTTACCCGTGATGGATTGGGCTATATCCACTACTTTTTGTAGGATTTTCTGTTCAAGGGCTTTGGTGTTTCCATACCAGGCTGTGATGCAGTCAGTCAATATATATGTATAAGTTTGTCAAAGTTTCAGATGTCACGCCGAATCTTTGCAAACTCTTAATGAGGTAGAGGCACTGCTGTGCTTTCTTCCTAATTGCACTTACATGCTGGGTCCAGGACAGGTCCTCTGAAATGATAACACCGAGGAATTTAAAGTTGCTGATCCTCTCCCAATCTGATATGAACTGGCTCACGGACCTCTAGTTTCCTTAGAGACACTTAGACAGACATATTCATGAAAAAAAAATAATGTTGATAGGTTATGTACCAGGGATGAGTTAGGCTGATTGTGGAGGGGGTTTATATAAGGTGTCACATCATTGTGGACGGAAGGGCCTGTACCATGCAGTAGTATTTTATGTTTACATTCTGTATTCTCAGTATCTTTCCACCTGGTAGCCCTGACAAGGAAGAACAAACTAGTCGAGAATTTCAGTGATCTGTCACACACAACAATGGACAATAAACTATAAAAATAAAGGCAGCTTGAGCTGGAAATAGCCAAAGACTTAACAGTTCATAACGCATTGTCATTGTGACTTTCACAGGAATTGCAGTCTCAATGCTGCTAGTGTTAGAATTGGTGTTGCAGCCACACCCATCTATAGATCTCTGCAACTTAATATGGATAGACAGAAAAAAGCAAATGCTTTAGATTGTGTAAAGAGCTTGTAAAAAATAAACAAGTAATTGTTAGATGTTCAAGGTTCAAAGGTTCATTTATTATCAAAGCATGTTTCCATATACAATTCAGAATGTGGCCAATGATCTGTTTAAGATGTGTTGGTAGTATACTTGTTCAACTGTGTACAGTTTAGGGTACTAAACCTGAAAAGTGCTGATATTAAATCAGTGTGCATCACTATCTGCCTGGTCTGCCTTCTCCTAGTGGTCATTCATTGTGTCACTTGATCAATAAAAACCAACATCGGTTTCCCATAAATCTTTGTGCCATGTTGGATTTCCAGGGTTCCTTTGCTGGCCTATAAATGGGGAATTAATTTTGGGGACCATTAACTTCTCTTCTGAAAACAATGGGTCTTTCCTCACCTGTTGCTTTTGGAAGAGAAAAGTAGGAAATTTTTGCTGTTCATTTTCTGAGCATTTTGTATGGGCAGTAGGTACAGTGGCATGCAAAAGTTTGGGCACTCCTGGTCAAAATTTCTGTTACTGTGAATAGTTAAGTGAGTAGAAGATGAACTGATCTCCAAAAGTCATAAAGTTAAAGATGAAACATTCTTTTCAACATGCCACTGTATTCCTCATACTGACCACAGAACAAAAGCTAAATTAAGGTCATTATTATGCCTATACTTTAATTAGGACACTCAGGCATTATTGCTGAAAATAAGCATCATTTTTTAAGACTGCTTAACATGTCATTTGATAGCTGTAGGGAGAAATGCATTTGGTCTTAATTTAAATTACATTATTTCAATCGATTGTAGTTTAAGGCTGGGGTTGTTAACCTCGGTGGATGATGCAGTCTTTCTTTAATACACGTTCTTTGCCTAATAATTTTTAAAATTAACTTTTTGAAAATTATACGATTATAGTTTTTGAAACTGGTTGTTAAGACGTATCAATATTTACATTTGTTGATGTAAAACAATATCTTACTTTGTTTTACCACAGGTGGTAGTATTACATAAAATCTGGCACACAGAAGCAAATATCTGCCCAGTTGATCTATGCTAGTGTTTATTCTGCATGAGTCTCTTACCATTCTGCTTTATCTAAGCCTAATCAGCATCATACACACAACACACACTTCAGGCATCTTCACCCTTCCTTTCCAGCCCTGAAGAAAGGGCTCAGCCCAAAATGTCAAATGCTTATTCATTTCCAAAGATGCTGCCGGATCTGCTGAGTTCCTCCAGCATTTTGTGTTTGTTGCTTTGGATTTCCAGCATCTGCAGACTTTCTTGTGTCTAATCAACATCATCCTTTATTCTTTCATTGCTCACTTGCTTCTCCAAGAAGTAAAATTGCACCATCTTCACCCTAATATCATTTTGTTGATTTCAGATGAATCAAGGCAAGGATTACAGATTAAACCCACCAGGCCTCTGCATTCGAGCAGTGTCTCTCACTTTCGTTGATGTCAGAGGTTGTTACCAAGGTTCCATGTGTATTGATTTGGACAGTGGACTATGGACATTTTCAGTCCTATGGTATTTATATTCTGTGCTTTCACCCCTTCTTCCTCGGTTACTTTGTGCGAGAGGAGAGGGACTCGGGGGCAAGTGTTCATGTTGTGTATTGTGCCAGGGGAGGTTTGAGGGTTGATGTTCTTGTTGCATTTTTGTTCGTCTTTTTGTGCTGGGGAAGGGGATTTGGGGGCTGATGCTCCTGTTGCATTTTGTGTGCGGAAAGAGGGGATCGGGAGCCGAGGCTCTTGTTGCATTTTGTACGAGGGAGAGGGGTTGGTGAGGTTGATAATCATGTTGCCATTTTTTTGTGGGGTTGGGGTTTTCTGTTTCTCTTTGAACTGACTTCCATGGTTTTCTTTGTTTTGTAGCTATCTGGAGAAGAAGTATCTCAGAGTTGTATATTGCATACGTACTTTAATAATAAATGAACCTTTGACAAGGAAACTGCTTCAAACAACAGCATTGAACTGAGGGACTATTGTTTTCCTCATCTGATTAGAAGCAGATTATGCCAAATATGACTAACTGCTACTTACGCAATAGAAGAAACAATGGATGAAACAGTTCACTCTGTAGATGGAACAGATATAAAAGTTCTTGTTCTGGGAAAATCCTTGGAGGACAAAGTGGTTCTCTTCCATATTGCCCTCATCCAGAGTCAGGTAGAATGTGTATCCTTCAGTGGATTATGAGCCCAATCTTCTGGTGTAAACACTGCAATGTGCACCCCTTAGTAAAGAGAAGAATTGACTCTGCTTATTGGTATTCCTTTTGTCTTTTTGCTATTTTTCACTGCACAAGAGAAGTGATACTGTATTCTTCAAAGTGTGAGATTCTCTTATACAGATTTTGGCACCTGAGTGCTTTCTCCAATAATTGAACTGCCCTAGCTTTTAGTACAAATTCTAAATTTCTTCTGAAATGCTTTGGGCATATCCTTGCAATGCTTATTCAAAGCCATGTTACTGCAAAGGCAAATGAACAGAACAGGTTAAATGTTCCATATTCTAAATCACTTTTTGTTTTGCAGTGTGGATCTTCAGTGGGTATTTTAACTGATTTGCTCTTTAGCACTTACCTCTTTAGATATAGCTAATGTTTCTGTTAACTGTCTTCAGTGTGTAAATTACCAAGGCTAGTGGCAGATGGGTGGAAGGTCCAATGAAATCACATGCCTTTCTTACTTCCAATACAAGAAGGACAAAAGGCCTTGCCAAATAAACACATGTCAAAAAGAAACATCATAAGCATTAAGCACTGGGTGAGCTTTGCTGGCAGGAGTTGGTGATATCAATCAGACTGCACAGCACTCAGACAGTTAGACGTCAGTTAGTTTACATTCCCCGCATGCACTTGTGAATATGATTTGCTGTATGAATGGAGTCCTTACGACATTTCAGTGGGCAACCTAAGCTTCTGTATTAGGAGGCACAAGTTTTTCTTAATTACTTTGGTTTAGTAGTTTTGATCATGTAAAATTATGTTTACAGTATCTGTTTTAAATAGCTTTATTTTTTTAAAAAAAGTATCAGAGGCATTTAAGCACTGTTGAGAGGCCCCAAGGAATTATTAGGTGACAAAGCTCCATCTCTGATATTAACCTCTTAATATCCATTGAAATATTCTGCAGCAGGGTCCCTAGTCCAGCCTACCTGTAGGCACTCTGGCAGCTGGGCCCACACTGCTTGACTCTACAGTGCAGAAGACCAGAGAGACAGGCTCTCCTCAAATGGCCCAGGTTAATGTGGACACAGAGGAAATGCAGACAGCAGCTCCTAGCAGCCGGCAAAGGCCAGGATAATTTATCTAGTGGAATGAATCATGCTGTGTCTCTGTAGTCATTCAACTAAACCACGCAATGTCTACTGCCTCCACTTCTAGGTATCGAAAAACAAGGAAAACTTTCAAGCAAGGAATAGATGGAAAACACGTAAGTCAATTGAGCTGGAAGGAATGGCCTTAGAAGCAAAGGCTTCAATAATGGCAGAATTCTACTGAGAGGGTATATCAAGGAAATGTATGGATGATGCTAGGAGGTAAATCAGGAAACTATTCTGAAAAATTCCTTTGCTCTTGACTGATTGTTCACAGTTTGGGAAATGGTGAACACCTTCTGTCATTGGTATACTTCTGTTGTACTGTATTTCTGCATACTCTGCTGTTCTTGGTGCCACCCCCGGTGCTCTATTTTCATTGGTCACAAACCAAGGACTCCCGTGAGTTAGTGTTGATAGTACGCATTTTCAATGAGGGCTTGAGAACATTCTTGAAACAGTGCCTCAGTCCATTGATAATCTTTTGCCATGAATGAGCTCGTTTGGCCAAGAAGTTACTTTCCATAAAGTGTCTGTTTCAGGAACTTGCTGTTGGGCTTTTGAGTAAACAAAGCTGACCAAGTGTAAATTATCCTGTAAATAGTCCTATTTCTGGTGATGTCACACTGCCGCCATTACACCGTGTTGTGATCTATTGCTCAGATCTGATTTCCTTTAAGTTATGATGCTCTTTCCCTTTACTCCTTTGTGAGGGCTTTTGACTTCTTGATATTTCTAACATATTGCAGTATACTCACTTCAGGATTTTTGAAAAGGTATCTTAATTTCCCTACATGTATAATACAAACTGATTAATATGAAAGTACTGTATTATCCAGTTCAGTGTCTGTTGAAAATATTGGGCTTCACTTTTCACAATACCCCTTCAGCACTATGCAACTGGGGCTACATCCACACTACGCCAGATAATTTTGAAAACGAAGCTTTTTCTCTTCGTTTTGACCCTCTGTCCACTCTAAGGTGGGATTTTCATCCCCCAAAAACGGAGATTTTCAGAAACGGTCTCCAGAGTGAATAAATCTGAAAACGCCTAATATCCGTTGTAGTGTGTGCAGGGTAAACGGAGAAATTTAAAAACGCTGTCATGACAACACCACAACAACAATGCTTTTTCTGCTTCTGCTTGGTACTGCACAAGCACTGCTGTACGGCTATTATAACGTGCAGTCTGTGTGAACGGCGTGAGAGTTAAATTGTAAAGTCAGCTTTTTTGACTATTTAAAAACGCTGTCATGACGTGCCGGAACAGATGGCCACAGCGCGGCATTTCGTTGTTTTCTTGAACGCAATCCCCCACATAACCTAACAATTTCAGAACAGACGGCAACGAGACTGAAGCCAGAAGAGTTAGAAATGTACTCACCAAATACTTTGACCCATAGCTTACTGAATAAATAAGTATACTCACTTTGCCCTGCTTTCTGTCCTTGCTTGTATGAAGGTGGTTTACCTACTTATGCAAGTAATTCTCTGACAATAGATGTGTAACAGCCTAATGTAACATTGTATGGAAATACAAGATAACACTGATGCAAACAGCACAACCTGACAAAGGGTCTCGGCCTGAAACGTCGACGTACCTCTTCGTAGAGATGCTGCCTGGTCTGCTGCGTTCACCAGCAACTTTAATGTGTGTTGTGATAACACTGATGCAGACATGTTTTATACATTTAACAAGGTGCTTTATTAATGCAACAGAGTTAGTCAGTTTTTCAATGTTCGTCATCAGCTGGGTCATACTGTCCGTGAACTCCCTGTCAGTTGCCTCCATACGCTCCAGTATTTGTTTTTTTTTAGCTTTAAGTCCTGCGCGAGAGCCAAGAGCAATTCCTTTGAAGTTTTTCAACTCTGTAACTGGACAAACGCGCACTATGTATACCGTTTCCTCTTCGCTTGTTTTCTGTGTGTCCTGCGCTTGCCCAGTAGAGGAGATTCACCCAAATAGCCGTGTTAGTGTGGACAGAGATATTTTGAAAAACGCTTAGTGTGTACGCCTGTCATTTTTACTCAAAACCGGCGTTTTCAAAATTATCCAGCGTAGTGTGGATGTAGCCTGAGACAAGTAGGCATGCAATATATTTAATACAAAAGCAATTTTTGCCTTCTAACCCCACTTTGGAATTTAGAATATATATTTTTTCAAAGGAGTGTAGCTCAGAGCCAAGGTGAAGATCAGTGACTGGGAGTGCAGGAATGGCTACTCTTACACCCTTTGATTGTAAATCAATGGCAAGCCACCTTTAGTCTACAGAATCTTTGAAACTTCTTCAATGAGGAATACACTTTTACAAAAGTGTTAGTTGAAGCATGTGTGAACAATGTCACCCATTGCCTTTAGCTAGGATATGTTGGAGTCTGTTTGGTGTTTTTCTAAATAATATCACAGAACACTTCTAGTTTGGGATTCTTGCCAACTATTAATATATACTCTATAGGACCGTAGGACATAGAAGCAGAGTTAAACCATTCAGCCCATCGAATTCACTCTGCCATTTCATCATGGCTGATCCCAGATCCTTATCAACAACATACACCTGCTGTCTCACCATACCCCTTGATGCCCTGACCAATCAATAACCTATCAACTTTGGCTTTAAATATACCCACTGACTTAGCCTCCACAGCATTCCATAGATTCACCACCCCCTGGCTAAAAAAATTCCTCCTTACTTCTGTTCTAAAAGGTCACCCCTCAGCTTTGAGGCTGTGCCCTCTAGTTCTGGATACTCCCACCAGAGGGAACATTCTCTCCACATCCACCTTATTCTAGTCCTTTCAACATTCAGCAGATTTCAATGAAATCTAAATACCAGTGAGTTCAGGCCCCAAAATGCCAGATGCTCCTCATATGTTAACCCCTTCATTCCCAGAATCATCCTTGTGAACCTACTCTGGACACTCTCCAATGACAAAACATCCTTTCTGAGATAAGGGATCCAAAGTATTGCCTGACTAGTGTCTGTAGGCCTATATATGATTCCCATAATGTTTTTCTCACCCTTGCCATTTCTTAACTCCGCCCACAAAGATTCAACATTTTCTGACCTTATGTCATCTCTTTCTAAAGATGTAATTCCATCTCTTACCAACAGAGCCACACCGCCGCCTATGCCTTCTTGCCTGTCCTTTTGATACAAAATATATCCTTTGATGTTAAGCTCCCAACTATGACCTTCTTTCAGCCACGACTCAGTGATGCGCACAGCGTCATACCAACCAATCTCTAACTGCGCCAGGGGTTTGCCACCTTATTTCTGAATGCTATGTGCATTTAAATAGAGCACCTTCAATCCTGCATTCTTTGCCCTTAAGAATTTTGCCTCCATGGTACAACTTAATTCTTTGCTCTGTCTGCAGTTGTACCCAATCATTGGCTTGTCCTTCCTTACATTCTTGTTACATCCATCACCTACTTGTAAACCTGCTGATTCATCCTCAGCTCTGTCATACTGGTTCCCATCTCCCTGCCATATTAGCTTAAACCACTCCCAACAACTCTAGCAAACCTGCCTGCAAGGATATTGGTTCCCCTCGGATTCAAGTGCAACCCCTTCCTTCTGCACAGGTTATACTTGCCCCAGAAGAGGTCCCAATTATCCAGAAATCTGAATCCCTTCCCCCATTCCAATTCTTCAGCCACACATTTATCTGCCACCTCACTCTATTCCTATCTTCACTGTCACATGGCGCAGGGAGTAATCCCGAGATTACTGCCCTTGAGGTCCTGCTTCTCAGCTTCCTGTATTCTGTTTTCAGGACCTCCTCCCTTTTTGTCCCTTTGTCATTGGTTCCAATATGTGCAATAACTTCTGGCTGCTCACTCTCCCTTTTCAGGATATTGTGGACGCGTACAGAAACATTGTGGACCCTGACACGCAGGAGGCAAACTACTATCCGTGTTTCCTTTTCGCATTCACAGAATCGTCTATCTGTTTCCCTTAATTACAAAGTCCTCTATTACTGCAACCATCCTCTTCAGTTTCCTGCCCTTCTGATCCACGGGGCCAGACTCAGTGCCAGATGCACAGCCGCTGTTGCTTCCTCAAGTTCAGTCCCCCTGCCACCCCTCCCCAACAGTACTCAAAATGGAGTACTTATTGTTGAGGGGGACAGCCACAAGGATTTTATGATCATGTGTTCCCATTAATGTAGAGCCATTTTCTGTTATCAGCCTTTCTGAGTTTACTGGTGGCTTTGCTTTATTTTTTCTATATCTTTGATCCTACCTCAATCATCAGCTTTAAGAAAAATATAAAATTGTCAATGCAGTAAGATAGCAACCAGTCAAGTGGTAGCACTCAGCATTTAAAATTCTATTTCCTGTAAAACTACATTTAGATTTGAGATAATTGAACATATTTCCCATCTGTGTCTATTAATATTTGAGGTTTCAGTATAAATTATACCAATTGTATATCTCTCATCCAAAATTATAGATTTGAAAACTTTTTTTTACCTCTCAGTATACCTCTACTTCTACAACCCATACACCTGTCCCTAGAATTTACAGCGGGTGCCACAAGTGGCAGAAAGTTCACATAAAACCTGAGTCTGCTGATGTTTCTACATAAAACTCTGATAATTCACTAACTGATTATTTGCAGATTCTGATGGTTCAGCATCTCCCTCACTGCATAATGTTTCCTGTGCTTCCTTTAAACTTATGGGGGCCCCATTGCCAGCAGTCCCATTAAACACACTGTGGCCTTGTTTCTTCTGTTCCCTTCAACTTCACAGGATCCTATTCCCACTTCTCCTGAAGCTTATCGTGTTCACTGGAAAATTGAAGATACTACTGTGTAGCTTTATTTTTAAAATGTGAATGGCAGATGTGTTGGGTGTTGGAAATAACATCCAACAGTTTGGAAAATTGGCCAGTCTGGCATTCTAGAACTATCGGAGTCCCAGGTGAGTCAGATTAATGGAGTTTTATTGTACAGTATGTCTCTGTTATAGAAAGAACAATCAGTTAAAGTTGTTGCATGGCAGAAGGGAAATTCAAGTCAGATGGTGCAGCTATCCTATAACCTTCAACATATCTTTCATGTAGGATCACAAAGTTGGATTATGGTGTGTCTGCGTAAGAGACAGAGGGGAGGGAGGAGAGAGAATAGGGGTTTACAAAAGACTTTCAAAAAGTTACTGACAGGTATTGAGAAGGACTGAAGAGAATGAACGGATGAGAAATGTCAGTGGGAAAAAGGAAGAACCAAGAAATGGGATTATTTATTTGTGTTTTCATTAATTTGCTGTTTCCTGAACAATAGCTAAATTTGTTTGGAATTGGGTGTTCATATTAAGAGCATGCTACAGTATTTTATGAAAAAACAGATAATACTTAAATAAAAACAACAGGAATTCTGCAGATGCTGGAAATTCAAGCAACACACATCAAAGTTGCTGATGAACGCAGCAGGCCAAGCAGCATCTGTAGGAAGAGGTGCAGTCGACGTTTCAGGCCGAGACCCTTCGTCAGGACTAACTGAAGGAAGAGTGAGTAAGGGATTTGAAAGTTAGAGGGGGAGGGGGAGATCCAAAATGATAGGAGAAGACAGTCCCCAAACAGTCCTTCCAGGTGAGGCAACACTTCACCTGTGAGTCGACTGGGGTGATATACTGCGTCCGGTGCTCCCGATGTGGCCTTTTATATATTGGCGAGACCCGACGCAGACTGGGAGACCGCTTTGCTGAACATCTACGCTCTGTCTGCCAGAGAAAGCAGGATCTCCCAGTGGCCACGCATTTTAATTCCACATCCCATTCCCATTCTGACATGTCTATCCACGGCCTCCTCTACTGTAAAGATGAAGCCATACTCAGGTTGGAGGAACAACACCTTATATTCCATCTGGGTAGCCTCCAACCTGATGGCATGAACATCGACTTCTCTAACTTCCGCTAAGGCCCCACCTCCCTCTCGTACCCCATCTTTTTATGCACACATTCTTTCTCTCACTCTCCTTTTTCTCCCTCTGTCCCTCTGAATATACCTCTTGCCCATCCTCTGGGTCCCCCCCCCCCCTTGTCTTTCTTCCCGGACCTCCTGTCCCATGATCCTCTCGTATCCCCTTTGCCAATCACCTGTCCAGCTCTTGGCTCCATCCCTTCCCCTCCTGTCTTCTCCTATCATTTTGGATCTCCCCCTCCCCCTCCAACTTTCAAATCCCTTACTCACTCTTCCTTCAGTTAGTCCTGATGAAGGGTCTCGGCCTGAAACGTCGACTGCACCTCTTCCTACAGATGCTGCTTGGCCTGCTGCGTTCACCAGCAACTTTGATGTGTGTTGCTAATACTTAAATAACACACCTGATTTGGCAACATCAATGGAAGGAGAAAAGAAGTTAATGGTTCAGGTCAGAGATCATTCATCACCGTTGGGAAAGGGAGAAAACAAACTGATAATAAATTGCACAGATGTAGGAGGGAATGGTTGTGACAAAGAGGATAGCTCTGATAGCGTGGGGCCAGTGTCCTTGCGGTGATATGCTATTATGCTCTTTAGTTGGTAGACTAATGACGGCTGTTAGAAAGAAGCAAAGGGGCATATTAAAGCTGTGAAGTGCAAGCTATGACTGTAAAGTGAGCTGATGAAGGTCTCAGCCCGAGGGCTATTCCTAAAGAGACAATGGCTACGTCCACACTACGCTGGATAATTTTGAAAACGCTGGTTTTGAGTAAAACCGACAGGTGTACACACTAAGCGTTTTTCAAAATATCTCTGTCCACACTAATATGGATATTTGGGGGAATCTACTCTATTGGGCACGCACAGGACACACAGAAAACAAGTGAAGAGGAAAAGGTATACTTAGTGTGCGTTTGTCCAGTTACAGAGCAGAAAAACTCTCACGCAGGAGGACTTAAAACTAAAACAAAACAAATACTGGAGCATATGGAGGCAACTGACAGGGAGTTCACGGACAGTATGACCCGACTGATGACGAACATTGAAAAACTGACAAACTCTGTTGCATTAATAAAGCACCTTGTTAAGTGTATAAAACATCTCTGCATCAATGTTATCTTGTATTTCCATACAATGTTACATAGGCTGTTACACATCTATTGTCAGAGAAGTACTTGCATAAATAGGTAAACCACCTTCATACAAGCAAGGACAGAAAAAAGGGGCAAAGTGAGTATACTTATTTATTCAGTAAGCTATGGGTCAAAGTATTTGGTGAGTACATTTCTAACTCTTCTGGCTTCAGTCTCGTTGCCGTCTGTTCTGAAATTGTTAAGTTCTGCGAAGCGCAGAATCAAATATCGCTATGATGATTGTACACTCTAGTATCAATTGTTTGGCGACAATAAAGTAGTAGTAATAATAATAATAAGAAGAAGAAGAAGCAGGAGCGGGAGGAGAAGATGGCAGCGAGACACAGCGAGCACAGCTCTCCGGTGAAATGATATTGTATCTGTTAAATATAGGGGCCGTAGACAATTCTGATTTGATGGAGACAGACGTGAAAGCACAGAGGAACATTTGGAGAAATCTCTGAAATGCCGGTTCACTGCCACTGTTACTGCGCGATCGAGAATCTTCTGGAGGGAAGGCTCCAAAATCCCCGGCTTTGCCTGCTGCTGGCGACTGAGGCTGAGGTCAAAGCATCCGGATAGAGATGGTGCTTGGTAATCGGTGTCGGAGGGCTGATCAGAGCGCGAAGTTTTCGGATGTCTCAGAGTCGGACTGTGGTCGGGCATGCCAGGGAGAGTTTTCTTCCTTCTTCCATCTACGTGAGATGTGGGACATCCGAGAGACTTTGAACTTTTTTACTGTGCCATGGCCTGTTCTTCATCAAGTTATGGTATTGTTGCACTGTTGTAACTATATGTTATAATTATGTGGTTTTTGTTAGTTTTTCAGTCTTGGTCTGTCCTGTGTTTCTGTGATATCACATCGGAGGAATATTGTATCATTTCTTAATGCATGTGTTACTAAATGACAATAAAAGAGGACTGCGCGTCCTCATAATCTAATCTAAGAAGGAGAAAACAATGACATGCCGAGCTGCCACCATCTGTTCCAGCACGTCATGACAGCGGTTTCAAAGAGCTCCGGTTACCCCACACACACTGCAATGGGTATTAGGCGTTTTCAGATTTATTCACTCTGGAGACGGTTTCCGAAAATCTCCCTTTTCGGGGGATGAAAACGCCATTTTAGTGTGGACAGAGAGTCAAAATGAAGAGAAAAATCTTTGTTTTCAAAATTATCTGGTGTAGTGTGGACGTAGCCTATGGCTGTGTCCACACTAGACCAGATAATTTTGAAAATGCCGGTTTCGAGTAAAGACAACAGGCGTCCACACTAGGCGTTTTTCAAAATATCTCTGTCCACACTAAAACAGATATTTGGGCAAATCTACTCCTACTGTGCATGCGCAGACACAGCTACAGAAAACAGGTAAAGAGAAAACGGTATAATATTTACGTTTCCGCAGTGACATTGTGCTATTTCCATTGGTCAAAAACTAGAGTACCTACAGCAACAGCAAATGAAAGTTTTCAACAATGTCTTTGAGGAATACAAAGAAAACTTGGAAAATCAGACCAGACTTCTTCATTTGGACAGACAATGAAGTCGAGCTGTTTCTGCGAGTTATAAACGACTACAAAGTCAGCAAAGCAGTGGAGGTGTTTAATTCTAAACCAGCTATTAACATAGACAATAAAGTAAACAACACAGGCATGAAGCAGTCCTCTGCCCAAGGTCAACAAGATCAACAATTATAAAATGTTAAATGGTAACTCGACATAGACTACCAATCCCACATCAAACCCAAACCTATTAGGAGTAGAAGAGGGCACTCAACTCAATTTGAAATACTAACTACCAAGTCAGATGTGTACAGCAATTCATTTTCCCCCCCGCACAATTAAAGCATGGAATAATCTTAATCCTAACGCAGTCACACAACCAAACCCAATTAAATTTAAGGCAGCTTTTCTTCTTCAAAAATCTCCTTCTTAAGCCCACCCTCCGCCACCTTGAGCTTAAATTCCATGTGGAATATTTTGGAGGATCAAGAACCAAGAACCAAGGGAGTGGAATTTTCTGCCGCCAGACCTGCGCAGTATTTCTGACAGTAATATTTTTAAAGATAGATTCAATCAAATCAATTTAGGGGATCTAGTCAAAAAAGCTCACTTTACTATTTAACTCTCACATGGTTCACACCGACTGCGCGTTATAACAGCGACAGTGCCAGCTTGGAGACCATGGGGTACAGGAGATCAAGGGTACGACCACCGCAGATTGGGAGACTGGAGGGTACGGGCAGAAGAACAGAGGATACAAGCAGAGAAACCGAGAGGACCAGTTTGAAAGCCATCTCCAGTTTAAATTCCATGCGGAATATTTTGGAGGATCAAGAACCAGGAACAGCTGTCCGGCAGTGCTTTCGCAGTACCAAGCAGAAGCAGAAAAAGCATAGTTGTTGTGGTGTTGTCATGACAACGTTTTTAAATCTCTCTGTTTACCCTGTCCATACTACAACGCAAAACAGTCATTTTCAAATTTACACACTCCGGAGAGTGTTTTCGAAAATCTCCGTTTCCGGGGGATGAAAACGCCGTTTCAGTGTGGAAGAAGGTCAAAACGAAGAAAAAAAGCTTCGTTTTCAAAATCACCTGGCGTAGTGTGGACATAGCCTATGGAGCCTAAGGCATGGGGCCTAAGGAGCAGCGTAGGAATCTGCAGACATTTGGATCAAAGTGAGTGTGGGAGGGAGAACTAAAACAGTGGTAGGTAGAAGCCCACACTCACCCATGCAGACTGAACTGACGTACTTAGCGAGACTGCATGGAGTAGGTCCTTCGGGCCCTTCAAGCAACCTCTGTCAACCTCGATTAACCCTAACTAATCATGGGAGAGTTTACAATCACCAATTAACCTACTGGGTACATCTTTAGACTGTGAAAGGAAATTGGTTTACCTGGGGAAAACCTGTGTATTCCATGGGGAGGACAAACATACAAAGACTTCTTATAGACGGCGCTGGAATTGACCTCTCATGCCCTGAGCTGCAGTAGTGTCATGCTAACCCCTATGTTACTGTGACGCCCCAATATGGGTGCTCACAAAGTGTTTAGCCAACCTGTGCCTGGTTTCTCCAATATGGGTGCTCACAAAGTGTTTAGCCAACCTGTGCCTGGTTTCTCCAAGACAAAGGACACCATATTATGAGCAGAATCTTTCAAAGATTCCAAGAATGTGTTCAAAGCATCATCCTCAATGATTCACAAATGCTGGGACCATGACAACTCAAAGTAGAGTCCTGAAGGGAATGAACTGTTCCATCTTTACAAATGCTACCTAACCTGCTTAGGTATTTCTAGCATTTTCTGTTTCTATTTCCCCACATTCACAAATATTTTAAGCAAGAAGCATTATGCAAATTTAATTATTTTGAGTCATCAAAACGTATCCTTTAAAATCATACAACAGATTACTCAGCACCTAAATAAAAGTGAAATCATAATTAGTGTCTTTAGTATTTTTAGTTAACATACCTCATATGCCCATATTTTAAAATTTCTTTCATATGACTCTGTAAATAGTTTTAAACAACTAATTTTATATATTTAGGTTTAGACCTGAATATAATATGCCAAAACAAAAGCTTAGACATTAAGCACGTCTGATTTCATGAATTACTGATGTTATAATGTAAAAGCAAATGCCGAATGCGATATTATTTTCCTTATCTTAGTGAGTTTTTGATCATACAATTTATTTGACAGTTTTACACCATTCCTCAGCTCACACTGGCATGGTTTGACCTCTAAAGGGTGAAGATTGGCTATTTGTTGGTCAAACCTCTTCTGGCAAAGTGCATTCTAAAAAAGATAGTACAACAAAGAAAGTTCTCCCAGTGGGTGCCATGTCCTCTGAAGCTCTGGAGAAGGCTGCCTTTGATTTTAGAGTTGCGAGAACCAGAGATTCTATGAATATTCTCTTGAAAACTTAAAATTGAGGAGCATTCTACATGCTCTGCCATCTCTGTGAAAGAAACAGCCCTGTGAAATTATGGAACTGGGGCTTTTTGGAGTTGACTTGCCTGATACTTGCCTGCCTCTTATGAGGTCAACACACGCTCTGTCAGTATCTTTCTTACTCATACCTTTAGATACTGGAAATAGTGCTTTCGTTGATGACTTAAATTATTTTCTTGTGCAGCAGTTACTTTCTGTTATGGAAATTTCTTCAGAGAATGCTGTGCAACATTGGCCTCCCATTAGTGTGCCTTGGAGGACAAATTCCAGCTGTTGGGGTCCCCATTTTTTTTTTGCTGCCCTTGTCCTTCAACCTGGTTCAGGGAGTTGGAAGGTGGTGCACACTCTTTACAATTGCACCATTTAGATTATGCTGTATCCCTTCTTCCTTTGTGTAAAACACCCATTTATATATGAAATCTCATTTGCCTTTTGTTTATTTATATCCTCTTCCAGTCTACTACTATCCACTTAATTGTTCCCTACAGTAGTTCCCTACAGTTCCAAACCTGGTGTCTTCCATGATCAAATATTTTAAGGGGAATTTTTAATGAAGGACAGAGTGGAGAAGCTGGGAGATTAAATGAGGGAGACCCAGAGATTATGCGTATGATAACTGAAATCTCAATGGAACATCTAATATCGCAGATTCTAAAGGAGCCTGAATTGGAAGAGTAGAGATGTCCCAGATAGTTGTACATTGTTAAAAGTAATCAGCTAATAGTAATAGCTGATTAGCATGTGTTATGGTATTATACTGAATATAACTACATTTGAGAAATATTTGTTCAAAAGAAAAGATAATCCATAATATTTATCCCCAATATGAAGCAAAGATTTGTGATCTCAATGGCAAGTGAGTATAACTGGGCACTGAGAAGTTGTCAATAAAATTGGATAAAGGCTAATCTCAAACACATTTGCAACATATTCAAAACCTAATCAGAGAGGTTACTACTTTTATTTTAGTGTTCTTTCAAACTTGTGTGAAATTACGTCAGTGATTTACCATTTAATCAGTATTAGTTAATATCAACTAATCAGCAGGGAAAAACTTCTTGCATATCTGTAGGCAGAGGTGAAGGACGTAGTAGAGAATTGAACTGGGTTCCCTAGAACACAGGAAAATGGAAACACCAGGCTTTACATCAGGTTAAATGAAAAAGCAACGTCATGTAAGTCATGGGGAAGTTGTGATATTTAAGAGACCAAGGAGACTGTAAAGAGATCTGGAAAACATAGACTAGGAGAAGGATAAAGGGGAAATGAGACATGGACTACATGGAGAGGAAGGAAATAATAGGAACCAGGAGAAATTTTGGATTAAGGAGGAGTAGGGAGTGTAATGCTTTCCTTGCATTCAACAATTGCTTGACTGTTAATCTGAGTCTGGTTTAAAAGTGAATCTTGCTGTGATATTCTGCAGAGGTTGTTTTTCCTCAGGACACTGAAGAAAGCTGGTCTACCTGTAGAGATGCTGGTGACCTTTTACCGCTGCACCATAGAGAGCATCTTAACATACTGCATCTCTGTGTGGTATCTCAGCTGCACAGCAGCTGATAGGAAAGCACTTCAGCAGGTCATCTCTAACACACAGAAGATCATCAGGACACAGCTCCCAGCCCTGGAGGACACCGACAACTCTCGCTGCCTAAGGAAAGCTACAAGCATCTGGAAGGACAATACACACCCATGCAATCATCTGTTTGAACTTCTTCCATCTGGCAGACATTATAAGATTTCCTACGCCTGCACTTCCAGACTGAAAAATAGCTTTTCCCCCAGAGCTATAATTGCTCTGAACCAATCGATCAAGCGCCATCCATAAATTCATTATATTGCTACGTTAATACTGGTTTTATGGCTGTCATGCATCTGAGTTGTGCTTTTGTCCTGCTGGACTTTGCTTGTCCTGGCTGGTTACTTGATTTTATTTATTGTTTATTTATTTTATTTGTTGTTTTATAGCATTGAGTATGGGAGTTGCAAACTCATTTTCACTGTATTGGTGCATGACAAATTGTACTATGCAATGACAATAAAGATATTTCAATTTTAATTTCAGGCTGTGCACCCTTACATCACAACAAGAGGTACTCAAAGTTATCAAAATTATATCAGTTTTTATTTGAGTCATCCATTGTTGCAGGAAGGAAATATATTAACTTTGTTATCCCCACCATTCAAACCTTTTCACATCCATTCCTGTTTTTTTATGTTTCATTTTCCATCTGCTGGGAGGGTTTTTTTGAAAATATCTCATCCTCCAGTCCCATACTTCCTACCAACTTCTGTAACTTTCTGAGTTAGTAACCCTAAAAAAATGGAACATTCAGAAAGCATTTGCTGGAGTTCTGTGCAAGAGGCTATTCAAGTTCAGAACTGCAGGGATTTTGAATAAATCCTTAGCAGTGATAAGAAAATACTTGAAAATTAGAAAACAATGGATTTCTGTTTTAAAAGGTTGTACTGGGGCTCATATAGTTGGACGGCTTCCATGGGATTGATGTGGGAGGGCATTGCTGTTTCTGATTTACATCAATAATTTAGGCCAGAGCTCAATACAAAGTAGTCAGATGACATCATTTGAGAGAAACAGCACAACAATTTCAGAATTAACTGAATAATATATTAAAATGGACTGTATAATAGCTGCCAAGATTTCATAGAAAACAAATTCAAAGTACTTAATGTGGGAAGCATAAAAAACAACATTACATGAATGAAAAGGAAATAATTAAGGAAAAAGTTGAAAAGGACAAGATTCTTAACTGAAGATGCTAAAAATGTGTAGAATAAATGTGCAATAAAGTGAAGAATCACAAACTCAAAACAGTAGATGGTAAGCCAAGCAAGATGATCAAATTGTGGAGAGCTGATTAGACTATAATTTGCGTTTAAAAAATGACCTACAAGAGGAACTCGACGTCAGACAGCATCTGCTGAGGAAATGGACAGTTGACCCAAAATCTTGACTGTGCACTTCCCTCTACAGATGCAGCTTACCCTGCTGCCTGCTAGGAGTTGGTTCTGTGGAAGTCACTCACCCTAGGTCCCATACTTGCCTTACTTCTAGTTCTGTGCAAAAGTCTTAGCCATATGTAAATAAAATCTGTAAAGTGAAGATGCTTTCAAAATAATGAAATGAAAAGTTTCTAAATATCAGAAAAGATTACCATGAAGAGCAGTAAAGAGTAAAAAACTAAGTCAAGTCAGCATTTGGTGTGATGACCCTTTGCATTTAAAAACGCATCAATTCTCTTAGGTATATTGTTTTGCAGTTTTATAATGAAATCACAAGTAGGTTGTTCCAAGCATCTTGGAGAACTTGCCACAGTTTTTCTGCAGACTTTGGCTGTCTTGCTTGCTTCAGGTAATCCCAGTCAGCTTCACTGATGTTGAGATCAGGGCTCTGTGCAGCCCATACCTACTGAAACTATATAAAAAATCTAGGGTGCCTAAGACTTTTGCACAGTACTGTTTATAACCTTTTGACCAGAAACATAGAGCACTCAGAAAGAATTTGTTGGAATTCTGCATGAGGCTTTTCAAGTTCTGAACCATAGGGACTTTGAATAAATCTTTGGCATTGATAGAAGATGTTTGAAAAGAAAACTGCTGCCTGACCAATTAATTTCCTCCAGCAGATTGCTTTTTGCTCCAGATTTCAGCATTTGCATTCTTGCATGTCTCCATTGTATTTTGAGTGCTGCATCAAATTGTGAAGGCCAAGAAGAGATTGGCTCAAGAACAAAGGTAAAGCCCTGCTCAAGCCTGACCTGAACAAAGCTAATCCAAATTCACCCCAAGCCTGCTGGTCAGTCATCTTTCCCACATCCAGCTCAGTTGACCTGACTGTTGTCATACGGTAAGTATAACAATCTCAAGTGAGCTATTCACATGCTAGTTACATTTGAGCAAATAATCAGGGCCTGAATAAGGTGCTGATACAGGGTGGTATGGTGTAGTCTAAGCTGGCCACATGCATATGTATATCCAACTGGACCTGAACCAAACACAGGTGGTCGTGTCTCATTTGGCTAAGGTCGGGTATCCTGGTTTCCTTCTGAGCAATGTGATTGCAGTGGAAGGGTTGCAAAGTTGTAGATGCTCTCCTGCACAGCGGTAATCAGCACTGGGTGAATGCTCCTTTAAGGTGTCAATCAGTCCAAACTTACTTCCAGAAAATGCACAAAACACCTCAAATTGCATGGTCTTAATCTGTGCTAGTGGGGAAAAAGATTATCGTTGGTGAATGCAAAAGGGGCACGTGCTTGCATGCAATTCTGCTTGAAGGTCATCCACTAAAGATAGCAATGTAGGGGCTAAAGAATTTCCAGTGCAATGACATTATTATTGGAAGGGTTAAGATGATTATGCTTGAAAACAGTTTGTATGGCTCCTCAATGTTCAGCAAAAAGTCTCAGATCAAAAACTAATAGACCAATGAAATTTATCTTTCAAGGTGGCTGTATAATTCAGGTGCTCCTGCAGCATAATACTCCCTAACTCTGCACAAAATGTGGATTTACGTTCCTGTGCATATGCCAGTAATCTCAATTTTAACTTTAAGGGTTCTGCACAATCACATGCATACACATGCCCCTGTTGCATTCACCGATAATGTTTTCCCATTAGCACAGATTAAGAACATGTAATTTCAGAAGTTTTGTACAACTTCTGAAACAAAGTTTGGACTGATTGATACCACAAAGGAGATTTCACCCATTGCTGATTACCACTGTGCAGTAAGGAGAGCACAAAGTGTGAAACTGTAATGATTTGATTAGATCCAGTGAACCCTTAATATGTTTTGCACATCTTATGTAAAAAGATTCAAAGCTAGATCCTTGGATTATGTTGAATTGGCTGATCATTGCTGGAACAGCATTAGCTGATGTCACACTACACAAAAAAAGAACAAGAAAATCAATGAAGCTTCTCAGTCTTGATTATCATTTAATGAATACCCAGCGCTAACAACGTATGTGCTTCCACATCGTTTTGGTTCTTTCACCCTTTCATACTTTCATTTTAATTTTTAATTTCTCCTGTTGTTTCCTTTTTTTCCCAGTTTTCTTTGTTCAGTACATTTGTGCTTTCTGTCCCATTTATATCAGATTCAGAGACAACTGAGAGGGGGAAAAAACAAATCATCAGAAAATGGGATGGGAGACCAGCCCTGCAGGTCTGTAGGCAGAGGTGGAGGAGTTACTGGAGAGAACTGAAATGTGTTCCCCAGAGCACAAGGAGATCACAACAATAATCTTTACATCCACTTTGAGTGAACAAACAAAGCCAATGAGTGAGGCAAGTGATGGGGAAGCCACACTCTGAGGGAAGGGACCACAGAAGCTGGTGAAGAGATCTTACAGCTGCATAGCAAGAGAAGATTAAAGCAAGATGAAAGATAGACTATGGCAAGAGAGAGAGAATTGTCAAAAACAAGATGAAGTTTCAGATGAATGAGTGTAAAGCTTTCCTTGCAGCTCACCCGTTGTTCGACTGTTAATTAGCGTCTGAGTGAGTATTTGTTGTGATATTCTGCAGACACTGTACATGTTGACAGCTCAGCAAGAAATTATTCAAAACTTTGCTAAATTCGGATCAGCTATTCTTTTGATTTCATCCATTGTTGCGGGGAGGGAATATACAGTATTTGCTTAGTTATTCCCTCTCTGCATATCTTTTCACATCCTTTGCTATTTGTTGTAGTTTTTGTCAAAGATTGGGTGAATAAATTTAGGACAGAAATGAGGAAAAACTGCTTTTCCCAGAGAGTGAATCTGTGGAATCTGCTGCCCAGGGAGGCAGTAAAGGTTACCTTATTAAATAAGTTTAACACACAGTTAGATTTTTGCATGGCATGGGAATTAAGAGCTATGGGGTAAAAGGCAGGCAAGTGGAGCTGAGTCCATGGCCAGATCAGCTATGATCTTATTGAACAGTGGAGTAGCCACAGCAGGCTGGACAGCCTACCCCTGGCTCCTATTTCTTACTGTATGTTCCTATGTTCTTAAAGTCAAAGTTGAGATTTCTGTCATATGCACAGGTACATAAATCCAGGAAAACAAAAACCTTACCTGCAGTGGCATTACAGACACATAACATAACAGCATGTAAGCAGTATTCACAAGAAAACCATAAATTAAACATAAATTATGCAGAACCCTTACAAGAAAACACAAACAGAAAAAAGAAGAAAAGTCAATTTGAATGTGAAGCAGTCATGGTATTGCTATCAGGTTCAAGAACCGAAAGGTGGAAGGGAAGAAACTGTTCCTGAACCTGACAGTGTGGGACTTAAAGGCTTCTGTACCTTCTGCCCAAGGGTAGTTGCAAAAAGGTGACATGACCCAGGTGGTGGGGAACTTTGATGATTGATATTATCTTCTTGAGACTGTGGCTTTGGTCGATACTAACAATGGTGGGAAGGGATGTGTCCATGATGCATTGGGCTACGCTCTGCGACTTCGTCCACCTGCGCATTTGAGTTGCCGTACCAGACCATGATGCAAACAGTCATGACCCTTTCAACAGTACATCTGTAGAAGTACTGTCATCTGCTGGGAGTTGGTTGTGTGGATATAACTCAGCCTTCTCTCTCATACTCCTTGCATGGATCAAGGCCATGAGTGCCAAAGGTATTTGATCATATTCTGCCTTATGCCAGAGCCCATACCTGAAACATGCAGATGCTATTTTCAGCAAATGTTGCTAGGAGGTGCACTGTATAAGATAAAGAACTCTAACAAGTTTGTCACTTTTCCAATCCACATCTTGGGGAGATTGAGGCCAATGAGTTACTGGCTATCAGGGTTGCTGAAAAGTTGGGTGCATTTGGTTAACCCATCATTAATCAGGAATTGAACAGTGGCTTTTCTATCCTGTATAAATCATTTGCCAGTTACTATTGGTATGTAAAGCTTCTATTCCAAACTTGTTTGAACCACTTGGAGATTTAATACTAGACACAAATGAATTGACATCCAAACCCAACACTGCCTTTAACAATTCAGGTAAGATGAGCTTACCTGGAAGATCAAAGGTCAAAGTTACCTGCTACATCATGAGCATCGTGTAAGCCTGGGACTTGCGTGATTAGGAGCTAACGTGATTGGCTGAATGTCCTACTTTGTTTTGTTCTTGTGCTTTAAACTTTTTCTTTCCCTGCAGACATTGCAGGATTTGCTGAGTATTTCCAACATCTTCTGTTCTATTAATGTCATTGGCCCATTTCCATATTGAGTTGGTAACCCAATTCTTCGAAGAGTTGTACCTAATGTAAAAGCTGTTGGGTTGGAGCCAGTTTTCCAATGAGATCATATTTTTGTTGGATTTCTCCTTCATCTGCATCCAAACACATAAATTCACCATGTTAATAGATTGCCCTTGTTTGATAAAATTCACAAAATTTAAGTCTTTCATTTCTAAATCTTCCTAGTGGAAAAAAATGATTAAAAATCCTCCAGAATGAGGGCAATCTTTTGATATTAGTTTCAAAAGCTCACTCTGCTTCTGTGCTTCAGCTTGTTCTAATTTGCAAGATGGAACCTGAATCAAAGGAGTGACGATTAATCAATGGATAAACCATATGCCACATACCGGCTTGAATTCTTAATAAGATAGTGAAGCCAATTAATGCCTTAAATTCCAAAAGGCACGCACCATGCACTGTGCATAGGAAGGTAAAGTTTGCCTTTATTAGAGGACCATGTTAAAGGTAATCATAAATTCTTCCTTAAATTCCCATCTCCACGCTTGCTTATGCTGCTGGTAAGACAGGAGCCTTAACTAGCTGGTATAAACTGCCACTGCTGTGAGTAAGTGAGAAAGTCAGTTGTCAAGTGATAAGAAGCTGGTTGGGGTTGAAGCAAAGCCTGCTGTTGGTAATTTTCTCTCAGTCGGGGGTTAGAGATGGCAGAAACTGACAGAGAAGACAGAGGAAGTGAATGGGAGGTGGTATTGCGTGATTGGAGTTGTATGGAGGAAGCTGAATGGCAGGTTTCTGGAAAACAGAAAAATAAATGGTGTTTAGAAGATTGTAGAGGCTTATCGTCCAATGATCAAGGCAGTAGACAGGATTTAAGTAAAAGAAGGAAGAGTTTTAAATTTTGTTGAGTTTTTTTAGTGTGAACCTGTTTCTGATATTAATCCAATTAGACTAACTAAGTAATTAAAAATGCATTAGAAAATTTTCAGAGTGCAAAACCTTTAAGAGATGGGGCATTCTTAGTGTTTTGTAAAGATAGTAAGAAATGTGAGAAAGCTTTGGGGTAAAAGCTGTGGAAAGAAGGAAAGTAACACCAAGAAATTATATTGAATGACGGTGGCTTTGGGGAGTCATCTCTGGAGTGCCTCTAAATGTATCCATGAAGCAAGTTAAAAATAATTTGGTCGGAGGTAAAGTTGTGGAAGCTAAACATTTAAAAAGGTTTTGTGGTGGAGTAAGAACGGATGATGTATTGGTGTTGATTAAGTTTGATGGTAAAAGTTGCTGGAGAGGATTAATTTAGGTTATATGAGTTTTCTGGTTGAGTCTATGTGCTCCCCCCTCTGAGATGTTTTTAATACCAGAAGTATGATCGTGTAGCAGTGTCGTCGTGGCTATCCCTTGAGGTTGAGGATGATGGTCTTCATTCTGAAGAAGTAGCCCACAGAGTGATGACACCTGTGCATGTATTTGTTTAACGTGTACTTGATGTTGCACTCCAAGAAGCACATGATACTTCACAAATCAACTGACTGATTCCAATAGCATGGAAACCATGATGACTGGAGCTGATGGATTTGTTGCAGCCTTCATCCACCTTCACAGCCATTGAGTTCGAAGTAACTTCGTCCGCCTGTTCCACCGTTGAAGTCTTGGTTGGATTGTTCTTTGTCAGGGACCTCACCCTCGACCTTACCGCTGTGGGTGACCCTACCAGGAGCATAGCTCCAGATGGCATTGCTCTTGAGATCTCAGGACCACACAAGCTTCTCCACCGCGACAAGGTGACAATCCATGGAGAAGTATAGCAGTGTAGTAGCAAGGTAAAAAGAGGTGTGGTAGACATGTGGAGAACATGATTGTGGTAATCGAGGTGAAGATGTTAGGCTAAATTGTAGCAACTGTGGAGGAGAACATATCTCTATTTATGCAGGGTGTCCTATATATTAGAAAGTTGTGGAAGTGCAGTGTATTCAGGTGGAAGTAGGCATGCCATGTGCAGAGACTCTGCAGAAAGTACAGAAGACATTATAAATGGGACCTATTAACATCCAGAATACTGATAGATTAAAGACATTGTGCAAAGTGCACAACTGTATAACAAAGGATTCTCTGATCGTTGATAAAGTTTGGCATTTTCATGGGAGATGTAGTAAATTGTACAGCATACGCTAAAAGTAGGACAGAAAGTATTAAAATTATGTTAAAAGCTGCAGAAAAACATTTAGAGATAAAATACTTACCTCCCGAAGTTATTAATGATGCCTTACAAGGAGGAGTAAATAATGTTCAGACTTTAAAGGAGAGTTGTTAATGATTCTTCTAAACTTACAATGAAATGCTAGGAGCCTGGGGTCTGATGGTCAAGAATTTAAGAAATATAATGAAGATGTACCAAATAAACCTGATACAGAGGAGCTGGTTGTGGATTACAGGAGGAATGGAGACGTGATAACACCATTGACATCAATGAGGTTGAGAGGATAAACACCTTTAAGTTCTTTGGCATCCACATCACAACAGTGGACTTCACGTGGTCTGTGCACACCAGCTGTGTGGTGAAAAAGGCACAACAGCACCTCTTTCACCTCAGATGGTTGAAGAAGTTTGGTATGGACCCCCAAATCCTAAGAACTTTCTACAGGGGCACAATTGAAAGCATTCTGACTGGCTGCATCACTGCCTGGTATGGGAACTGTACCTCCCTTAATCGCAGGACTCTGCAGAGAGTGGTGCTGACAGCCCAGTGCATCTGCAGTTGTGAACTTCCCATGATTCAGGACATTTACAAGGACAGGTGTGTAAAAAGGGCCTGTAGGATCATTGGGGACCCAAGTCACCCCAACCACAATCTATTCCAGCTGCTACCATCTGGGAAGCGGTACCGCAGTTTAAAAGCCAGGACCAACAGGCTCCGGGACAGCTTCTTCCACCAGGCCATCGGACTGATGAACTCTCGCTGATTTCAGTGTACTCACTATTACATTGATTGTTCTATTTGTTATAAATTATTATAAATTACTATGATTGCACATTGCACATTTAGATGGATACATAACAAAAATTTTTACTCCTCATGTACGTGAAGGATGTAAGAAATAAAGTCAATTCAAAGACATGAAACCCGGTTGAAATGTTGTCCAGGTTTTAAGATACTGGGTTAAGTTGATATAAGATGTATGTGATCAGAAAATGGGTAATGGAGGAATGGCTATCTTTATCAAAAACGCAATAGTGCATAGAATTTTGGAGATTGAGGTTGTTTATGAGTCAATTGTAGTTAAAACTTGGGGAAAGAATGGTAAAGTACAGATAATAAGTTTTTATAACCCTTGCGAAATGTTAACCCTTGGAAAGTGTGGGTGGAAGTAGGAAAAATGCTGTGAGGATTTTAAAGCTCATAGTACTATGTGGGGTGTAGTGACACAAACATGAATGTGATGTGGTGGAAGACTTTCTGGAATGATGTGTGCTTGAATGATGGTAGTTGTACAAAGATAAATCTAATTAACAGCACTGTTTCTGCTATAGACTTTACACTGGTATCTGAGGATATAGCAAGTGTGTGTGACTGGGAATACATAATGTTGCAACAATGGGAATAGATTATCTGTACAATGGGAATAGATGTGCATCAGAGGAAAGATTTTCATATCCCCTGATGGAATATTGGGATGTATTTGATGATTTATGTGAAAGTAGATTTCCTGACTGTTTGGTTTTGGAGAATCTTGAGTTGAGTAACAATATCTGGTGCTCTGTACTCAACTCAATAGCTAAGGAAGCAATTCATAGATTGTTGGCAGACAATAAAATGAGAGCTGTTCTCTGGTAGATGGCTGAATGTAAAATAGCTCTGAAGGAGTGGAATAAAGATTTTAGGAAATTTAGGCAGTGTTACTCATATTCATCTTTCATACAATATAATAGAACTCAAGCTATAGTTAGAAAAGTAATGAGAAGGACGAAGAAAATACATTGGAGAATGCATTGTGATGGCGTTGGGAAAGAGATTGCAGGGGAATCAAAACCAAAAAACAGATGTACGGGAAGTTTAGGGTATGATAATGAAAATGGGAAGAGTTGGACAAATTGATTTATTACTGGTTTTGAATGATGGGGAGAAGATTGCAGTTACTGACTCTGAAAAAGCAGAATTATGAGTAAAAACATATGTCAGTGTACATAGTTCAGCCAATTTAAGTAAAGAAGAGTAGTCATATAGAGAAGTAGCTGTTGACAAGCAATATTCAGATTGCCAACAAAAAATAATGTTCCAGTTCCTGCTTAGGTATCAAATTTACATTGTCTGAATTTAAGAAGGCTACTAATGGTGCTGGTCAGACATCACCTGGGAAAGATATTTCAATAGGCTTCAAGAAGTGCATTTAATGTCAGAGAAATGTTTACAATATAAATCCTCAAATTCTTCTTCGCAAACATCCATGAAAACAGAAGCGTGCCCCATAGAACGAATGACAGTTAAATGTTAGAATCCCAAAGCCACACCCGGCCACCCCCATCCATAAGCAGCAGCAAAGCAACGAGCCCCCCCCCCCCCCCGCAGCAGCAAAAAAGCATCGGAAGCCCCACCGAGCACTCAAGTGTGCAGCAAAGCATCATTAAAGACACAGACTTGCAGTACCCCAAAGACTACTTGTTCACCAGGTATTCGACATACCACAGGCTCTCTCTCTTTCTTTCTAATAAGAGGGAAAAAGGTATCTCCATTTCACATTATTTATTTATTTATTGTAATGTGTTTACACAGTTATCAGATTTAAAACTTAAGTTGGTTTTGAAATTATTTAATACAATATGGGTTGAAGGGTGACTTCCTGCTTCCTGTAAATTAAGGTTTGTGTCCTTACATTGGTAAGGATCAATCAGATTCTTACAGTTATAAACGTATTTTGTTAACTTCATATGTATGTAAGAAAATAGAATGAATGTTTATAGCCAGGCTTTGTTATTTTGTGGAAAGTAGTGGGAAATTAGCAGTATACCAATTTGGATTTCATAAAGAGAGAATGACCGTGGACTTAGTATTAAGTTTGGAATCTGATATTTGTAAGGCCCAAGTTTTTAAAAAGAATCAGTCGTAGCAGTTTTCTTTGATGTAATGTCATTTCTTTGATTTAATGTCATTTCTCTGACATTAAATGCACTTCTTGAAGCCTATTGAAATATCTTTCCCAGGTGATGTCTGACCAGCACCATTAGTAGCCTTCTTAAATTCAGACAATGTAAATTTGATACCTAAGCAGGAACTGGAACATTATTTTTTGTTGGCAATCTGAATATTGCTTGTCAACAGCTACTTCTCTATATGACTACTCTTCTTTACTTAAATTGGCTGAACTATGTACACTGACATATGTTTTTACTCATAATTCTGCTTTTTCAGAGTCAGTAACTGCAATCTTAACATATCATAACTTATGATATGTTATGGACACAAGGATTGCTGTTTAAACTGGAAAAAATAGGAATCAGTGGTAGAATGTTCAATTGGATTCAAGAATATTTATGTGATAGGAAGATACAAGTTAGGGTGAGACCAACATTCTTTAAGGAGTCTGAGATAGAGAATGGAACTCCACAGGAGAGTGTGTGTAGCCCATTCCGTTTTAATATTATGATTAATGATATTTTCTTGAATGTTGGCTCAGACATTTCCAAATCATTATATGCTGATGATGGTGCCATGTGGAAGAGAGGCAGGAATATAAATTATATAGTTAGGAAAATGCAGGTAGCTATTAATGAAAGAGAGGAATGGGGACATCGGTGGGGATTTAAAGTTTCTGTTGCAAAAAACTTAAGTTATTTGATTTTCTAAAAGGAACATTACACCAACAATTAATCTTAAGTTATATGGGAAATCTCTCAACAAGAGTGTAGGTATATGGATGGACACAAGTTAACATGGAAGGTGCATGTGAATAAAATTCTAGAGAACTGTGAAGAATTTCCTTAATGTGTTCAGTGCTTAGTTGGGTGTGATTGGGGTGTAAGAGGTCACTGAAACAATATATATGTTTCAGTGACCTCTTATGTTCCATAACCAAAGACAGATCTGATAAAATGCTTTTGTCAGATCTGTCTTTGATTGTGGATGTGTTGCCTGTGGTCAGCCTCACCAGCTGTCGTAAAGCCTCTAGGACCAGGGGATGGCCAACCTATGACGCATGTGCCAAAAGTGGCGCATTGCACCGCAGTGATAATAATAAAAAAGTAAGCCTACTCATGCAAAAAGTATTAACCAAAAACCGATTTGTAGAAAAAAAATCTATAACAGGAATTCAAACTAGGAAAGAAGGACTTTTGTTCTGCAGTGCGTCACAGGTTTTTGCCAATCAGTTTACAATTGACACTCGTGCGCTACGGACTTGTGCTTTGTTCGTCCTTTGTGAACATTTGCAGTTTTGTACTTTTTTGAAAATTAAGCCTTGTTTTTACATTCAGTTACCCATCACAGTGCAAAAGAAAATGAGCAAAAGAAAAGCAGAAAGTGATAGTAAGCGTGAATTTATTGAACAATGGGAAAATGAGTTCTTAATAATAGCGGTTCGGTCAGAAAAACCATTGTGCATTGTTTGTGAAAACACTTTCTCACATAATAGAAGACATGATCTTAATAGACACTATAAAACACAACATCTGACTGAAATAAAAACACAAACACGAGGAAATCTGCAGATTCTGGAAATTCAAGCAACACACATCAAAGTTGCTGGTGAACGCAGCAGGCCAGGCAGCATCTCTAGGAAGAGGTACAGTCGACATTTCGGGCCGAGACCCTTCGTCAGGACTAACTGAAAGAAGAGCTAGTATTTTTTGTTGGATCTCCCCCTCCTCCTCTCACTTTCAAATCTCTTACTAGCTGTTCTTTCAATTAGTCCTGACGAAGCATCTCGGCCCGAAACGTCGACTGTACCTCTTCCTAGAGATGCTGCCTGGCCTGCTGTGTTCACCAGCGATTTTGATGTGTGTTATCTGACTGAAATAGAAGGAAAACTGAAGTAAGTGCTTGGGTCTGGGTTACAGAAAGAATATGTGATTAGGAAGAAATCAAAAGAAGACAGGATATATTTGTTAAAAGAAGTTGTGAAAGTCTCATTAAAGTAAGTAATGTTTATCTTGTTTTTATATTAAATCAATATATCATGTAAAAATGCTAAATATGTCTATATTAACATATTTTTAAAATAATTGAATGGGGGTACAAGAGTTGTATGGTGCATCTGAACTCATGCGTGGAAAAATTGACGCATGGAATGTAAAAGGTTGGCCACCCCTGGTCTAGACAATATTGAAGGTCAAGCTTTAAGATTATGTTGTGCTGCTATGAAATTATCTCCAATCTGGTCATTACTGGGAGAAATAGGTGAAGTATCATTACATCTATGCAGGTTACAGTTATAGTGGTTTATTGATTTAACATAAGAGGACATAGAATTGGTCATTCAATATTGGCAACAGTAGTAGAGTGTTGGGAGCACTGCATTCATAAAGTCTTTGATTTTGGGTGGATGGGAAATCAATGGGTACAAAGTCTTGTGTTGTTTAATGTGGATTATAGTCCCAGTGTACCCCCTTCTGTCACTTGTCCATGCTTTTTCCCTTCACCTGTGGTTGATTTGGGCTTTCAAAAAAAGGTCAAGATGAGGAGTGATTGTTTTTCATTGACACAGGAAGTTAAGCAATACATGCAAGACAGATGTCATGGATTCTTGCATATCTATACAGATGGTTCAAAAGAACCAGTGACAAGTCATGACAGGTGTTTCTGTTTGTGTTCCAAACTTTCAGGTGTCTATTACGAAAAGATTATCAGACAAAGTATCAGTATTCATGCCTGAGGTGGTTGCTAACATTTTAGCCTTGGGATGAGTTGAAGAAGTATGCCCTGATTATGTACTTCTGTGCATTGATTTATTCTCACTTTTGCCATCTATTAAAACAGGTACTTCAAATTATAAACCGGACATTCTTCTTGAGATTGAACAACATCTGCTGAGGCTGCAGGGTCTAGGCCTGTGTGTACACTTCATATGGGTTCCTGCCCATGCTGGGGTTGAAGGAAATGAGGTGACAGACAATCTTGCCAAGCAATCACTTAAAATTAAGAACATAAATGTAGTGGTGCCTTTACATAAGAGGGAGATGAAAGTCATAATTGGAAAGCTTGTTGAATCACTTTGGCAACAAAGTTGGGACAAGGAAAAGAAATGACAACATTTATATAAAATTCAAAGGATGATGGTAACTCAACTGGGAAATGGGTATGAGAGGAGAGATGAAGTTATACTTACATATTTACATATTGGACATATGAGGTTAAATAATTCCCTGTTCAAAATTAATATGTATGATATGGGCACCAGTAGGGCGTACATTTGTCGAGAAATGGTGCAGCATATATTGTTTGAATATAGTTCCTATGAGGTGCAAAGGAAACATCCAATGGTTAAATTGAGATTTTTGGGACCGACACAGTTTAACAAGGACATTTTGTTGGGATATCACTGCCATTGTAATGTATATAAGTTACCTATTTGATTTCTGAAAAGCAATAAACTTTTTGAAATTATTAGATTATTTTTTGGGAGTGGGAATTTAGTGAGTATACTTCCTGACTCTTTGCTCCACACTTCAGCTCAGTAGGTGGTAGTGATGCACCTTAAGTTGGTCTGCCAACCACCATGAAACTTTACAAACAGGAGAAGAGTAAGTGAGTGAGAGAGAGAGAGGGAGAGAAGGGGGAAATGCGATGGAGCTAGCACAGACTCAATTCGCAGAATTGCCTCTAGCAATGTAAGGAAATATAAAAATGTTGTTGGTTTTGAATCTTAAAGTTGTGTTGTTATTGTACTGCTCGCTCAAACTGGCCTGGATCCACCACCTTCTCAAGAACAGGGAAGGATGAACACTAAATAAAAACAGAAAATATTGGGAAGCCTCAGCAGGTCAGGCAACATTTGTGGAAAGAGAATTGGTCAATCTTTTTGATCTGAGATGTTCTGGTGAAGGGTCGCAGACCCCAGTTTACTGTTTCTCTTTCCGCAAATACTACCTGACCTGCTGAGTTGTTTTTTTTCAGATTTCCTTCAACTGCAGTCCTTTAAGATCTCTGAATGATGTTCTACAGTAACAATAACTGCTCATGTCATGAAAATAAGTTGGTAAAGGTGCGAGGAAAACAGCTAGGGTAGTTCTGCACAGAGTGGGAGGATGGGAAAGTGCAGTCAGAAATGAGCGCTTATGGTATCTGCAGTTAGTATTTCAGGGTGAAGAACGTCAGAGCTGTGAGAAGGAGGGTTAGGTAGATATACAATGGTTTCAACCCTGCTGCCAGCCACAACAGCGTTCTCCCATTAATACCTCGCTCCATCTTTAAATGGTGCTTAGGAAAGAGCTCAGCCTCTGTCGCCTCTGGTTCTATGCTGTATTTTCTTGCAAGAGAGAAGGATTTCCAGCAGTCCTCATTGTTACAGTTGAATGGCAATCAGCTTTTGCAAACTGTGAGATATGGGTGTGTGGTTTGCAGAAGTGCTAAGTGCGTGAGGGTGTGGTGAAGGTATTAGCCAACATTAATAGATACCATTTACAGTAAGTTCCAGGCACAATGTACGAGGTGTGGTATAGACTATCTGTAGCTTGTGTTAGCTGCTCACAATATTATCTCCTGCTAAACAACGTTGGGTGTTATCTCTATTGCATATTGCAATCAAAAAACATGGATCAATCACATGACTTCATATGTGAAAGTAAGTTGTTATGGGGTAAACATGGTATATGGATAAGAAAGTGACTGACACCATCATTTCGAAGAGGTTAAAATACCAATTGTAGACACACACTGGTAAGAAATTTTACCTCTCAGTCTCTATAACTATATTGAGGAGCTATGGAACTTAGCCTCAAAGTACCCAAGATAACATATTTTTGGTAGATTTTTACTTGTTAATACTGTAAATATTAAGTGTTGTAAATAAAAGGAGGAGGACTAATACTTTAAATATTAAGTGTTGTAAATAAAAGGAGGAGGACTAATGACACAATCTACCTCGAGCTAGCTGCCACACCTTGAACTCTGCCCCACTTGGGTCAGTTTCAGATATACAAAAACTTGATGCTTGTTTTTTTCAAATAATATAGTTGTGCTGAGTTAAGTGGTGTTAGATACTATTAGCTGGTAGAATGTGACATTTCATGAAGTATTCAGTTAACTTTAATCTTTGAAATTCATCTGGAACTGTGTAAGATATGTTCAGAGCTTCATACTGAATGTTGATCTCCTTGGAAATTTATTGTCATTGGTTCTGAATGTATGTCTGGAAAATTGTTTAATTCCCAGTGGACATTTGATGTTTTCTCTAAATCTAGTGGAGAAAATATCAAATCATCTTGTGGGAGGCTCAGTGGCACAGCGGTTAGTATAGTCACTACACAGCGGCAGCAATCACTGATCAGGGTTCGATTCCCACCACTGATTCTAAGAAGTTTGTACATTTTCCCAGTGATTGCATGGGTTCCAATCTGCACCTTGTAAGGCATGAAAATGCCCGATGCAGGCCTCTCATGGTCTGAGTCAATGTTCCCTCCCCCCTCCCCTCCTCATCCGATTTCCTCCTGCATTCCAAAACCGTACGGATTAGGGTTGGTGTGTTGTGGTCATACTATGGCGACACTTGGCTGCCCCAGCACAATCTTGACTGATTCAATGTGATGCAAATAATGCATTTCACTGTATGTTTTGAATGTACAGTACACGTGACAAATAAATCTGATATTATTTTATAATCCTGCACCGAGGCTTTCAATGCAGCACTTAAACCTATTGTATTCTCATCTCAACATACACAAAATATTGGAGGAATTATGCAGGCCAGGCAGCGTCTGTGGAAATGAACAACCAGGCAACGTTTTGGACCGAGATCCTTCTCCTGGACTGGAAAGGTAGGGGAAGGACACCAGAATAAATAAAAGTGGGGGGAGGGGAAGGATAGCTAGAAAGTGAGAGGTGAAGACATTTCCAAAGGGATCTTTACCACTAAACACATCCTTACCTTCCTCCCCCCCACCCACTCTCTGCTTTCCACATGGATTGCTTCCTCTGTAATTCCCTTGTCCATTTGACCCTCGCCGTTAATCTCCTTCCTGTCACTTACCCCTGCAAGCAGCCAAGGAGCTACACTTGGCCATTCACCTGGTCCCCCACCTCCATTCTGGGACCCGGGCAGTCCATCCAGGAGAGGCATCATTTCACTTGTGAATCTGCTAGGGTTGTCTATTGTATCCGGCGCTCCTGATGCAGCCTCATCTGCATTGGTGAGACACATCGTAAATTGGGGGACCGTTTCATCAAGCACCTCCGCTCCATCTGCCAAACGCAGAACTTCCCAGTGGCCCAAGATTTTCATTTCTATTCCCATTTCCATTCCCATTCCAACATGTCAGTTCACAATGAGACCACCCTCAGGGTGGAGAAGCAGCAGCTTATATTGCATCTGGATAGCCTCCAAGCTGATGGCATGAACATCAATTTTTCCTTCTGGTAAAAAATTACCCCCACCCCTTCCCTTCGTCTTTGAATCCCCACTCTGGCTTCTCACCCGCCTATCACCTCCCCCTATAGCCCCTTCTCCTTCCATTTCTCCAATGGTCCACTCTCTTCTCCATCCAGATTTCTTCATCTCCAGCCCTTTACCTTTCCCACCTACCTGGCTTCACCTATCGTTGTTAGCTATCCTTCTTCCTCTTCACCCACGTTTTTATTCTGACATCTTTCCCCTTCATTCCAGTCCTGAAGGATGATCTCTGCCCGAAACTTCAACTATTTATTCATTTCCATAAATGCTGCCTGATCTGTTGAGTTCCTCCAGCATTTTGTGTATGTTGCTTTGGATTTCCAGCATCTGCAGAATTTCTTGTGTTCTAATCTGAGTCATTTTTCAGTGTATTACAGCTACATTTAGTTCACTTTCAGTCACAGTTCTCCCACCTGTAAGTGATGTACATCAGCTTTAAAATGAATAGCGTGGTGAGGAGCATGACGTTGGTGCATTGCTTGAATTGCAAACAAAAGCCATGATAAACTGCAGATCACAATATTTGTGCTACATCTTGGAGCTAATAGATTGGGAGATATCAGCGTCAAATCAGCAGCACTTACACTAAACGAGAGGGGAAAGGAATTGTCCACTGGACGGTTTCTGGAACAAGTGTCCCAGGAAATGACATAATTAAAGTTCAGACACGCAGCAGAAGGGTAGAAGAAATTGGATGCGGATAAAGTTAAATAGATTCAAAGGAAAATGTCAGCATCATAGAACAAAGCAGTAATTTGGGAAGTAATAAGCAGGAAAGGGAGGGAAGTTAATGATAAACAGGAGAATGTCGGCAGATACTGGAAATCCAAATCAGCATACACAAAATGCTAAAGGAAATCAGTATGTCTGGCAGCATTAATGGAAATGAATAAAACAGTCAATGTTTCAGGCCGGGTCCTTTCATTCCTCAGTGAAAAAAGTCATATTAAAGAAATTAAAGAATTAAATTTACGCTTTGTACTTAAATTCAAAGGCAGTTGTAACAAGTCAACCATTAAAGAGTTTTGGTTGAATGGAGACCAATGTCAGCAATTAAATATTCTGTGGTACTTGACATACAAAGGGCAAGCAAAATGGAAAATGTGAGGATTGGGAGAGGGGTATTTTTAACTCTTCATAAAAGATGACACAAAGGCAGTAATGTGGAGCGATAAAGGATGGAAAAAAAAGAGTATAACAGTTATAGGTGGGATGGAAGTAGTAACACACCACAATTTATAAAGGTGCACACACATGCAAAATGCTGGAGGAAATGAGCAGGTCAGGCAACATCTATGGAAATAAATAGTCAACATCTTGTGTTTTTTCCAGTATCTGCAGAATCTCTTGACATTTAGGATTATACAGTGCAAATACTTTCTAAATTCTTCTCAGGAGCAAGACTGCTGGAGAAAATATTAATCAAGAAACAAGCAGGGCTTATAGCAAAGGTAATAAAATATTTGTGGAACACATTAATACCTTTACACAATTGGGTCTGTACTGTAGATGATCCATCAATGTAGATTACTTTTAAATACCTTTGAAAAGGGATATTGACCTATTCAGTTCAAGGGCACGTTGGATGGTAGTGAGTGTTGCCTTTTGCTGTTTTGCCCATTTCCTGAATGACTGAAAAACAGTAACAGATTCAGCCTGAGATCAGTTGCTAGGAAAATGCTAGAATCTATGAGAAGGACATGGTAACATGACAGTTCTATGATTTCCTGTCATAAAATTAATCAATTTAGTTTCATGAAAGGAAAATTGTGTTTGATGGATCTGAAAGTTTCTTGAGCGTTTCTAGGTGGCAGGAGAAATGAGAGTCAATGAATGAAGTATATTAGGATTCTTTGATAAAGCTACACATACAATGTTTACTTGGGATTAATGTATTGCAAGGTTAAAGAACTGATTAAAGGAAAGAAAGTAGTGCAGGAACATTTGCATGCTTTCAGCCTGGAATGCTTTTACTCGTGGGTAGAGGCCCCTACTTCATTACTAAGAAAAATCAGGACTGTTTGATCGGAAAGAGCAGGAAATTGAGTTAATGAATGTCTCGTATAAAATGTTCCAGATTTGGAAGCTCCATCAGGCATCTGAAGACAGAGGTCCATGGACAAAATAATAGAGGGAGGAGACAGGAGGCTCAGCTACTCGCTGACAGCTGTGACATGTGTGGGTTCTTCAGTTTTGCCAAGGCCGTCAGCAGGTCAAATGATCGGGCTGTACCTCACTGAGAGCCAAGAACAGAAGTAAACTCAACAGGGAGTCCATGGCTGTGGGAAGGAACACTTCCAAGGTGTTGCCAACTGTAACTCTGATAATGATGTCAATGCCCTGGGCTCGATCCATAGCAACCTATTTGGTCATTGGCTTATTGTTCAGAATCCGAATCAGGTTTAATATCACTGGCATCTGTCATGAAATTTGTTATTTTGCAGCAACAGTACATTACAATACATACAGTACTGTATATAGTTAAAAAAACTAAAAAATATATAATAAATATAAATAAATGTATTTTAAAATATATTTTAAAAATTAAATTAATTAAGTAGTGCAAAAAGAAAATTCTTTTAGTGCAATATATTGAGTTCCTCAAGCACATTGAAACTAAATTCAAATTACCACAAAACATTTACAAAAAAGCTTGCTTGCTCGCTTTACTTATTTATTTATTTGTCTATCTACCTATTTATCTGTTTGTTTGTTTGTTTGTTTATTTATTTGTCAGTTTATTTATTTATTTATTTATTTATTGATCGATCGATTAATTGATTGAGATAGAACGCAGTATAGACCTTTTCTGACCTTTGAGCCACGTTACCCAGCAATTGCCTGATTTAATCCTAGCCTAATCACAGGATAATTTACAATTATAAAATTGTAAATTTGTCATTTACAATGACATATTAACTTTCCAACCTAATGTCATTGGACTATGGGAGTAAACCAATGCACCCAGAGGAAACTCACACAGTCATGGGCAGAATGTACAGACTTATTATAGGCAGCAGCTGGAATTGAACCTGGTACAGTAAAGCATTGTGCAAGCCTCTATGCTATTGTGCCAAAATATTCTAGACTCACAATTTAAAAAGACATTTTGGAAATGGCAGAGATAATTTGATAATCTGGGATTTCGTGGCTCTGGAGGCGGGCGGACTCGAGGCTGCTGCTACTTCAGGAAACTGGTGTGTTGTGGGAGTCGGAAGATCAAAAACAGTGGGCTGGCTGCTGGTTGTGTGTCCAGAGACCCAAGTTCTTTGGGCACAGAGCTCAGAAAAAGCAACGCAACAGACTTTTAACATCGTAAATCAGCAAGTTGTTTTGTTATGTCTCCCCTCTCGCTGTGAAACAGGAACACCTCTTTTTCCCTTGTTAGAGAGAGAGAGAGAGAAAGCCTGTGGGGTGTCAAAATACTGGTAAATGAGTAGTCTTTGGGGTACTGCAAGTCTGTGTTTTTATTGATGCTTTGCTGCCCGCTTGAGTGCTAGGTGGAGAGTGCTGATGCTTTTTTTGCTGCTGGAGGAGAGGGGTAGTTGTTTTGCTGCTGCTTATGCATGGGTTGGGGAGACTTTGGGGTTCTAACATTTAACTGTTGTTCATTCTTTGGGACACTCCTCTGATTTTCATGGATGTTTGCGAAGAAAAAGAATTTCAGAATGTATATTGTATACATTTCTCTGCCATTAAATATACATTTGAAACCTTTGAAAAGAAAGGGAGGAGAAACTACTTTTGTAGATGGCTTGCATGCATAGTTATTAAAAAGTATAAGAGAGATAGTGTTGGTTACATGTGAACATTTGTTAGTAAATATAACAGTTACAAACTAATACCTCATGATTCCAGAAATTTAAAAAGAAATTTGGATGAAGTACAGAGAACTGTATACTAATTATTTTAAGTTGTTGGTAGGAAATATAATGAAATCCTTCCTCATAAATGTAGAAAAACATCATTAAATTGTAAATACTGTTGTACACTCAATACAGATTATAAATGAGCACGTTATGCTTGTGTAAACTTTGTGAGTTCTTTGAAGAAGTAACAGATAATGTGAGAGACAAAATATATTTCAATTTTCAATGAAGTACAACATAATGGACTTGTGTATAAGGAAAGAACATGTGGAGCTGTGGAGCTGTGGAGCTGAAGGGCACATGGCCAGCTGACTATGAGAAAGTGTCTGAGTAACTTTAACCAATAAAAAATGGGTAAATTAGGGTTATGTGAAATATTAAAATTAAGGATATCTCAAACTTTTCCCTTTTGGCAAATGAACAACTAACTTATCTTTACAAGCAATTTGTCCATTTATTATGATGAGGCTTTTGGACATCAAACTAACCTGCCTAACCAGGAGAGTCATCATCTGCTGAGAGCTAGATCTGTGGCATTCTAGACTGGCGATCTAGAGCTGTACAAGAAGTCCAGGTATGACCTATGGAAGGCTATTTTAAGAGCAAAGAAACAATTCCGGTTGGAGTTGGAGATGGAATTGGGTGCACATCAGCTCTCTCAGGGTTTGCAGGTCATTACTTCCTACAAGGCAAAACCTAGTATCATGAATGGCTGTGATGCGTCACTTCTACATGAGCTAAAAGCCTTTCATGCACACTTTGAAAGGGAGAATAAAGCTATACCTGTGCAAATCCCTGCAGCATCTGATGACCCTGGGAACTCTGTCTCAGAGGCTGATGTCAGAATATCTTTTAAGAAGGTGATCGCTCACGAGGCACCAGGCCTTGATGAGGTACCTGGTAGGGCGCTGAAAACCTGTGGCAACCAATTGGTGGGAGTGTTGAAAGTCATCTTCACTCTCTCACTGCTGCAGTTGGAGGTTCCCACCTGCTCCAAAAGGGCATCAATCATACCAGGACCCCGTAAGGTCAAGGTGGTTTACCTCAATGAATATCATCCAGTGGCACTCCCATCAACTGTAATGAAGTGTTTTGAGAGGTTAGCCATGGCCAGAATTAGTCTGTGTCTCAGTAAGGACCTGGACCTGCTGCTATTTATCTATTGCTATAGATTACACTTAAACTGTGTATTCTGGTGATTCCAGTAAAATGGTGGCGTATCCGATCGCAGCGGCTGCTGTGGGGTCAATCAGAGGTATTATTTTCTTCTATAAACGTATATATTATGATTGCAAGACCCTGCTGGACATTAAAAACTGGAAGTACTGCAGGTTTGCCCCATCATTGAGTTGGTCATTGGTAGGGAATCTGAAGCAGCTGGATTTAGTGCGCATCGTGCTACTGCCCGCGTCAGAGAGGTGCTGGAGGATTCGGTGCTAAATGTGGTGTGCAATCTAACAGTGAGTGATCACCTTAGTCGCATTTCTTGTGATTGCAAGATCCAGTTGGACATTGCTAACGTAGGATGCTGCAAGTCCGATTCACTGACCTATTGGAGGACGGCAGGGGAGCTGCATGGCCTTGGCTGTAGCGAGGACCAGGCCTCAAGCTGAGGTGTCGCCTGTTTACAACTGCCCAGGTGAGAGGGGCCAGTGTGCTCCATCAGAGGTGGTGTGGCATGGCCTCCAAGCTCAAGTCAGTGCCACCCCCGCCCCAATGTTCGCTCGGCAGAAATCAAGCTTTATTGTGTTTGACTGCAGACTGCTCCAACACTCATGGGCTCAGGGTCTTGGACGACATTTTTTTTGCATGACTATTTCACTGATATCTTATATGTGCTATGTGTGCCTTGTGCTGTGTGTGACTGTTGGTACTATGTTTTGCATCTTGACCCTGGAGTAATACAGTTTCATTTGGCTGTATTCATGGGTGTTCTTGTATGGTTGAATGACAATTAAACTTGAACTTAAACTTGAATAGGTCTACTGTGGATGCATTCTCACCGGCTCGCAACCTGGCCTTGGATTCAAGGTTCAAGATTGCTTAATGTCATTCCAGTACACGAGTATAAAGGAGAATGAAATAATTGTTATTTCAGATTCGATGAAGCACAAAAAAATCACAACAGGATAATAACACAATAATAATAAAAATACAATAAATATAAATACACAAGGTAGTCGATATACATTGATTGTATTTCCATAAAGTGACACTAGGCACAGGAGCGACTGACAGGAAGTAATAAAGTCGTAGTGGTTGGGGTGCAGAGGAGTGAGTTAGTGGATGGAGGTGTTGAACAGCCTTACTTCTTGGGGAAACTAACTGTTATTAAGTCTGGTGGTCCTGGTGTGGATCCTATGAAGCCTCATCCCTGATGGGAATAGGACAAACAATCCATGAGCAGGGTGGGTGGGATTCTTCATGACGTTACTGGCCCTTTTTGGGTATCTTTCTGTATATATGCCCTTGATGGTAAGTAGGGTGGTGCTGGTGATGCGTTGGGCAGTTTTAACTAACCATTTGTAGAGCTTTCTTATCCACTGCAGTGTCATTTCCATACCACACAGTGATGCAGCTCGTTAGGATGCAGTACTGCACATATATAGAATGGCGTGAGTATAGATGTGTGTAGTCTAGCCCTCTTCAGCCTTTTCAGAAGTCCCAGGAGTTTTAAACTGCTGGCAGTTTCCACTGCTGTGCTGCTGATGTACAGAAGGGTGTGAGTGGTGCGAGTTCTCCTGAAGTTGATAACCACCTCCTTTGTATTGTTGACATTGAGGAGGAATTACTTGCCTGGCACCAGGCCCAGAGCTCTTCTACCTGCTCTCTGTAGGCCACCTCATTATGGTTGGTGATCAGCCCCACCACTGCCGTATCTTCGGCGAACTTGACGATGTGATAACTCGGGTGTTTGGTCGTGTAGTCACATCTGAGCAGAGTGTTGGACAGTGAGCTCAGCACGCAGGCCTGGGGGGACACCTGTGTTGAGGGTGACGGGGTGGGGGTTAGCGGTTGTGCATCCTGATTATCTGAGGTCGGTTGGTTAGGAAGTCCAACATCCAGCCACACAATGTGTATTAGACCTGTGGGACAATAATGTTGAATGCCAAACCGAAATCCAGAGACAGCATTCTGACATGCATTCTTGTTTCCTAGGTGTACCAGGGCCATGTGCATGACAGATGCCATGGCACCTGTTGTGGAGCAGTTCTGTCAGTAAGTATATTACTGAGTGACATGGTGTTCGATGATGGCCGAAGTACAGTGGAATGAACAGCTAACTGACTTTTAATAGGAACTGTGTAGAACAAAAGGAAAATAACATCTGCTAGGCCAACATGCAGCCTGGTACAGCTGTTCCAATCTATTCTTTTACTTTCTTCTTCTTACTTTTTAATTTACGTTATTTTTTGTATTTTTTTTCTCACGGTAACACGTCCAAGCTGCACCCTCTCTAACATGCTGGTAGAGAGAGTTTTATTTGGGTTTCCTTTAGTGCTGGAAATGGTTACATCCCGACATGTGGGACAGAAGCAAGGTCGCATTGGGTATTCCACGGAACAGCAAATCCCGGTTGGCTTAGCGAACAGAGCGGCAGACACCCCTGCTGAAATCCGGAGGAAAACACACAGAGGGGGATCACAAAGCCAAGGAAAGAGGACCAGGTCGAGACAACAGAGACTTTTGGAGAAGAGAAGTTCTGTGGGTAATACCGTTCCGCCTGACTGGAAGTGCACCGAGAGCGGTAAGCGGCGTGAAGGAGTGGGGTGCCTACTGTTCTGGCTAACAACGGATGGTGCAATCTGGGGTATATTACGATCAAGGAACGTGTTTGCAGACTGGATATTGAACTTTTTACTGTTGGACTTTGGCCACATTTCACCGTGATACAACACTTGGCGGCACGGGAGGTCGTTCCTGCCTGTGGCCATCGAAGGTGCAGCTCCTCCCGTGGAGGGTCAGACACCCTGAGCCAATAGGCTGGTCCTGGACTTATTTTCCATCTGGCATAGTTTGCATTTTGGTGTTTGATTGTTGGGGTTTTTTGTATTGCTATATTTACGCTCTATTCTTGGTTGGTGCGGCTGTAACGAAACCCAATTTCCCTCGGGATTAATAAAGTATATCTGTCTATCTATCTATCTAGCACCACAAACCAAAACTCTCAAACTAAAATCTAACACCATCACTTTGGCCTAGAAACAGTAGCTTAATACTAAGATAATAGCATTCCTTTAGAGTGTTAATCTAAATTCTAATACAAACAAGAGAAAATCTGCAGATGCTGGAAATCCAAGCAACACACGCACACAAAATGCTGGAGGAACTCAGCAGGCCAGGCAATATCTATGGAAGAGTGTGTAGTTAATGTCTAGAGCCAGAATCCTTCAGCAGTACATGCTGAATGGTCTCAGTCCCAAACATCAACTGTACTCCTTTCCATAGGTGCTGCCTGGCCCGCTGAGTTCCTCCAGCGTTTGGTGTGTGTTGCTTAATCAAAATTCTAATCTTCTTTACTGAAATGTGGACTAAGGTAAGTAGGGAGCATTGCAGTCACTGGGCTTTGGTCAAGACTTGTTAAGACTGAATCAAAAAAGAAGGGAATTAAATACAATCCTAAAGAAACCCTAATTAGCTAGAACATACATACACAAGAGCATGATTGCCAAGCACTTTCAGATGTCTACCTGTGAGGGCACCCAGACTCTGTCCAGAGTCCATGGTTATGACAGAGACCGCCTCCCTAGGTGCAGCTCTTGAGGTGGCAGAGACGTGAGCCCATTGGAAGTCCTAGATGAGAGATTTGGCCAGGATGTCACAAGAAAGTTCCTCTGGGCCACATCCATCCCAATCCACAAGGTACTGGATTGGGTCCATGGCGTTTTCAAGGGCGAGAGTGAGCAGCCAGAAGTCTTAGGACAGATTGACACCAATGACAATGTAGGTAGACAAGGTGAGGGGTCCTGAAGAGAGATTTTAGGGAGCTAGGTAGAAAGCTGAGAAACAGGGCCCACAGGGTAGTAATCTCTGCATTGCTGCTTGTGCCATGTGCCAATGAGGGGAAGATTAGGATGATTTGCCAGGTGAGTGTGTGGCTGATAAACTGGTGCAGGGGTTAGGGGTTCAGATTTCTGGATCATTGAGATCTCCTCTGGGGGAGGTACGACCTATACAAAAGGGATAGGTTACACCTGAACCAGAAGGGATTCAAAATCCTTGTGGGCAGGCTGGCTAGAGTTGTTCAGGAGGGTTTAAACTAATTTAGTGGGGGGGAATGGGAACTGGACTGATAGTGCTGAAGATGACGTAGCTGGTTTACAAACAGAGGCAATATGTAGTGAGAACAGGCTGTTGATAGGGCAAAACTGCAGTCAACAGGAAGAGTTGCAACGTAAAAGGCGAAAAAAATCGAGAAAGGTGAATACAGGACTGAAGATGTTATAGTTAAGTGTGCACAATATACGGAATAAGGTAGATGAATTTATAGCCTAGTTACAGATTGTAGGCATCACTGAATCATGGCTGGAAGAAGATTCAAGATGGGAGCTTAATGTCCAAGGGTACACACTGTATCGAAAGGACAGGCAGAAAGGCAGACAGAGCAGCATTGCTCTGTTGGTAAAAATGAAATCAAGTCATTAGAAAGAAGTGACAGAGGGTTGGAAGGTATTGAATCATTGAGGATAGAGCTAAGGAACTGCAAGGGTAAAAAGACCCTTTGGAAGTTGTATACAGACCACCCCCCCCCCCCCAAACAGTAGTAAGGATGAGGTCTACAAATTACAATAGGAGATAGAAAATGCATGCCAATATGGTAATGTTACAATTGTCATGGGGGATTTCAATATGCAGATAGATTGGAAAACATTAAGTTGGTTTTAGAGGGAACTTCTAGAATGCCTATGAGATGGCTTTTTAGAGCAGCTCGTGATTGAGCCCACTAGGGGATCAGATATTCTGGATTGGGTGTTGTGCAATGAACTGGAATTGATTAGGGAGCTTAAGGTAAAAGAACCCTTAGGGGAAAGTAATCATAATATGATCAAATTCATCCTGAAATTTTGAGAAGGCGAAGCTACAGTCAGATGTATCAGTATTTCAGAGGAGTAAAGGAACTTACAGGGGCATGAGAGAGGAGTTAGCCAGCATTGATTGGAAAAGAGCACTGGCAGGGATGATGGTGGAAGAGCAACAGCTGGAATTTCTAGAAGCAATTTAGAAGGCACAGCATACAATATATACATACCAAAGAAGAAGAAGTATTATAAAGGCAAGATGACACAACCTTGGTTAACAAGAGATGCTGAAGCCAACATAAAAGCAAAAGGGAAGGCATATAATAGAGCAAAAAATTAGTGGGAAGTTAGGGGATTGGGAACCTTTTAAAAACCAACAGAGGCAACTAAAAAAGTCATTAAGAAGTTAAAGATGGAATCTGAAAGTAAGTTGACCAATAATGTTAAAGAGCATATCAAAAGTATCTTTATATACAGTACATAAAGTGTAAAAGAGAGGTGCGAATGGATACCAGACCACTGGAAAACGATGCTGAAGAGGTAATAATGGGGAACAACCAAATGGTGGACAAACTGAAAAGTATTTTGCATCAGTCTTCACTGCGGAAGACACTTGCAGTATGGAGGAAGATCCAGGTGTCAGGAGTTATGAAGTGTGTGAAGGTACCATTGCTGGAGAGAAGCTTCTTGGGAAATTGAAAGGGCTGAAGGTGGATAAGTCACCTGGACAAGATGGTGTACACCCCAGGGTTCTGAAACAGGTGGCTGAAGATATTGTGGAGGCATTACTAATGATCTTTCAAGAATCACTAGATTCTGGAATGGTTCTGGAAGACTGGAAAATTGCAAATGTCACTCCACTCTTCAAGAAGGAAGAGAAGCAGAAGAAAGGAAACTATAGGCCAGTTAGTCTGAACTCAGTGGTTACCAAAACGTTGGAGTTGATTATTAAGGATAAGGTTTCAGGGTACTTGGAAGCACATAATAAAATAGGCCATAGTCAGCATGGTTTCCTCAAGAGAAAATCCTGTCTATCACATTTGTTGGAATTCTTTGAAGAAATAAAAAGCAGAATAGATGAAGGAGAATCAGCTGATGTTGAGTACTTAGGTTTTCAGAATGCATTCGACAAGGTGCCAAATATAAGGCTGCTTAACAAGCTCTGAGCCTATGTTATTACAGGAAAGATTCTAGCATGGATACTGCAGTGGCTGATTGGCAGGAAGCAAAGAATGGGAATGAAGGGAGCCTATTCTGTTTGGCTGACTGTGGCTATGATATTCTACAGGGGCCTGTGTTGAGAAAAATTCTTTTTACATTATATGTCAATGATTTGGACGATGGTATTGATGCTTTGTTGCAAAGTTTGCAGACTACATAAAGATAGGTGGCAGGGAAGGTAGTTTTGCAGAATTAGAGATGCTACAGAAGAACTTAGATTAGGAGAATGGGCAAAGAAGTAGCAGATGGAATACAGTGTTGGGAAGTGTATGGTCATGCACTTTGGTAGAAGAAATGAAAGGGTTGACTATTTTCTAATGGAGAGCAAATACAAAAAACTGAGGCAGAAAGGGACTTGGGAGTCATTGTATAGAATTCCCTATAGGTTAATTTATAAGTTGTGTCTGTGGTGAGGAAGGCAAATACAATGTTAGCATTCATTTCAAGAGGCCTAGAATATAAAAGCAAGGACATAATGTTGAAGCTTTATAAAGCACTGGTGAGGCCTCATTTGGAGTATTGTGAGCAGTTTCAGATCCCTTATCTTAGAAAGGGTGTACTGAAACTAGAGAAGGTTCAAAGGAGTTCATGAAAATGATTCCGGGATTGAATGGCTTGTCATATGAAGAGTGTTCAATGGCTCTGGGTCTGTACTTACTAAAATTCGGAAGAATGAAGGGTGACCTGATTGAAACCTTTCAAATGGTGAAAAGCTTTGATAGAGTGGATGTGAAGATGATCTTTCCTATGGTGGGAAAGTCTAAGACCAGAGGACATAGCCTCAGAATAGAGGGGTGTCCTTTTAAAACAGAGGTGAGGAGGAATTTCTTTAGCCAGTGAGTGGTGAATCTGTGGAATTCTTTGCCACAGGCAGCTACAGAGGTCAATCCTTTATGCATATTTAAGGCAGAGGTTGATAGATTCTTGATTGGTCTGGGCATGAAGGGATATAGGGAGAAGGCAGGAGATTGGGGCTGAAAGGAAAATTGGATCAGCCATGATGAAATGGCAGAGCAGACTCAATGGACCAAATGGCCTAAAATTCTGCTCATATTTCTTAGGGTCTTATGGTCACTGGGGCAGTGACGAAGAGTTGCTTTAGCTCTGAGAATGCTTGGTCTGCTACACTTGTTCATTGGAATCCTGCAAAATTCTTCTTGGTGAGTGCATATATGGGAGCCTTGATGGAACTGAAGTTTCTGATGAAGCGATGATAAAAGTTTGAAGCCTCCATGAAACACCTCACCTCTTTGACCATAAGTGGTTTGAGCCACACTGTGACTGGCTGAAATTTGCATGGGTCCATTTGAACACTGGAAGAGGTGAGGATATAGCTGAAGAATGACACCTGCTCTTTGTAGAAATCGCACTTCTCTGGCCTGGCATGAAGCTTGTTCCCAAGGAGCCATCTGAAAGCCCTCTGGACATGCTGATGTGTTCCTGGTGAGAGCAGGAGTGGATAAGAATGTGGTCCAAATACACAAAATCAAGCTGATTCAATATATCCTGGAGCACATCATTAACCACGGCCTGAAAAAAAGCAAGAGTGTTGGCCATATCAAATGGCATGATGGTGCCTAGTGGAGGAGTTGAATGCTTCTCAGATGTGAACCAGGTTGTAAGCGTTGCACAGATCTGTCTTGGAGAATATGGTTGCTCCCTGGAGATGTTCAATGCAGAGGCAAGCAAGGGAAGAGGGTAGCAGTTCTTCAGCATGATGTTGTTGAGGGGCCAATAATCAATGCAGGAACAGAGCTTGCCTGCCTCCTTGATGTATTCTTCCTTGGCCACCATTTCATGATAGGAGAGGGAAAAGGTCTGGCCCTGGGGTGGACTAATAACAGGTAAGAAGTTAATGGCATAGTCATATAGCCAATGTGGAGACAGAGAGGAGGCCTTCTTCTTACAAAGACCTCAGGAAGGTCAGCACATTGAGCTGAAGCATCAGACAAATCCACACGAGTAGTTGGGGATTTGTTGACGAAGTCTGGAGCTGGACCCATTCAGGTAGAAGGCATGCTGATTCCCACTCTTGGCGCGCCTTTAGGGACCAAACAATCCATGGGTTGTGTCAAGATAGCCAGAGGAAGCCAAGCACCAAGGCATTTCATGTGAATCAACGGAATAGAAGGGGAACTGCTCAATATGGTTGCCTTCTAGCACAAGTTGGAGGGGTATGGTGGAAAGGTGGATCCTGCTGGTGCCCAGAGGACTACCTTCCAAAGCCTTGACAGCAATATTCTCTCTCAATTGTTGATTGGGAACTCCCCATCTTTGAGCCAGGGATATCTATGCTCCGGAGTCAATAAATGCCAGAGGCTCATAGATCTGGGACCTCTATGACAGGGAAGCTGGGACTATTACTCAGTTTGCTGAAGACGGTTGTGGAGAGAATTGACCCATCAGAGTTTCTCTTCTTGCTGATGGGTATCTTCTTTAACTGGGTGCTTGGCACAAGATGCCCTGTAGTGCCCTGGATAGCCATAATTGAGACAGGAACCTATTCTCTTGCACCTGTAACACGCTGTAATGTTTCACTGCTAATGTAATGGTTTCTCTGTAGTAGCAATGCTTGGGTTATGACTAAAGATAACGGGGCTTTGGATTGTGGTGGCTATGCAATAAGAGAAAAGTTGTTCTTTCTTGTGAGTCTGGAAGAGAGATTTTTGCGGTCTTTTGTCGGGGAGAGAAGAAGAAGGAAGACGTGTGTGGAGAGAGCTGGTAGACCACTGGAAGGAGTGGACCGGGAGCGAGGGTCCGAAGATCAGCAATGCTTGGAGGAGTAAATGGTTGATGAATGGTCGTATTAGTGAGCTCCAACGTGCACTTTTGACTTTTTACTTAAACTGGGCCCTTTTTCTTTTTATTTTCTTTACTAACTCTATATTCAGATTAAGAATTGTAAAGTTCAATCATTTAATTGCATATGGTGTACTGTCTGATATTTCGTGGTGCGGATTTGTAACCAGGCAACACATCACACAGCATCCACACAAACGAGATTTCTCAGCTTGGTGGGGCCAGAAGTTGTCTTCCCCTAGATGAACACTTGCTGGCCGAGCCTGGGGGTTACACACCAATCTCACTCCTCCCAAGGTACAGTTGGTAGAGGCCCCCCATCTGCATGGTCTTCTCCATGAATGGTGTACTGGGTGACGAGAGTGAGGGTGAAGACAGATGGTGATCTAAAGAGTAGGAGGCTCAGGACATTCTCTCTGTGCAACTCAGTTGCCCAGGCGTCCATTCAAAGAGCCAGATTTATCATATCATCCAGGCTGTCAGTTTACCATGCACTGTGATCTAATTGCAGACCCCTGCACAGCCCATGCTAGAAAGCAGTGATGAGGGATTCCCTCATTCCACCCTGTCTCAATCACAAAAGTGCAGAAATTTACTGCATAGTTCCTCACTGTCGTTTTCCCTTGGCGTTTGTCCAGGAGTTGGAAGGCAAGCTTCTGACCTCGTAATGGAGGATTAAACACTGTTAAATTGCTGGAAAGACTGGGCAGTGGGGGAACCTTTATCTCATAGAGCACTGAGCAGACTTAGTCAGAGTCTGCCTAAGAGGTTCACCGTGTAAGCCAATTTACATGCATCATCACCAAACCAACCTGTCTAGGCTTGGAAAGTCAGCTCTCACTGGGTAATAAAGTTCCTGCAGCCATCAACGTCACCAGATTATCTGCCTGATGGAGGAATGCTCCGTTCAGATCTGGAATGCTGCCAAAGATATCGGGGCGTTAGTGGCTGAGGCTGATGAGACTGCTACAGAGGAGCATGTTGGAGGTGCTGATGCTGGGAGTGGCCTGGCAGCTGTGAGAGCGGTATTGGTTTCCACCTGATCCTGGCTGTCTGTGTGAGCGGCTGACCAGCAGCATTGAAAGCAGCAATGCCTGCCACCTGATTTTGGCATCTGTGGTGAGTTGCTGAACCTTCACTGCAAGTGCTGATGCCTGTTTTTCCTGCTTGGACTGGGCTTGCCACTCTGAGAGTAATTGTCATGCTGTATGAGCCACTTCTGCCAACTCAGCCTCCACTGACTTTAACTTCACTCCTACCTGACAAGTGAGTTTCAGTACCACGGTCAGCAACATTCCCTCTAATTTTTTTACAGCTTTGCGGACCAACCATCTGTGTAGGAAAGTTTTACATGGCCTGAAAACTGCTTGGCACTTTAGATGTTTAGTTTTGTAATATGCATGCTATAAGTATTTAGAATGAAAGTTTATTAATTGAAGGGAATAATGAAGTACAGTACAGCAAAGAAAATCTTTCACGATTCATAAACTTTTTCTCGTCTGTTTTTACTGAAAATCCATTGTCTATAAACACTGTCCAATTTTGCATCCAGATGCAAAATACATCTTAATCCTCATTAGATCATCCAAATGTTCCTCTTCCAGTCTGTTTCTGAATTTACATTTGATTGATTTTATATGAGTAAATCCACGTTTGCAATCAGCACAAGAAGCGTGAAATGTTCCAATGATGTCAACAAGAATTGGCAGTTCTTCAACTTCTTCATTTCTAAGCATGTAGTTCAACATCAGTGAACGCCTTAAATGGACCAGCTTAACTTTCTCAGAAATGACAAATTTAAAATTGCAGTATTGATGTGATATTTTTGAGGCAACAGTTTTGTTGTGGATTATAATGGTAGCTGGGTATTTGTCAGTCGTAAAACTTTCACTTTTCCAAATTCAAAATTGGTTGCATTTGCAATAGTATAGGGTCAAAAGCTTACTGTTCAGTGTAACAGTGTTGTAACTTGAAACACTAACAACCTAAATATGTTGAAGCTTGGAAATGTTTCGAAGTAAAGGTTGTGGTATATTTATTATTTAGAAAATTTGTGGATTGTACTCATTAACACATAATTAATTGCAGAGTATTTCACAATTACATCAGCATTTTTTCAACGTTATATTAGCATTCTGTAAAAGAAAATTCCAACTGCATGGCAAGAAAGGTGATGTGCATGGGAGCTTTTCAGTTACTGCGTGGCTGCACACCTGCGCAGTTTAGAGGGAACAGTGATAGTCAGCTGTTCTCTCTCCACTGGGTGCATTTTGATGTTCGAGCCTTGCTGACAGTGTTTGTTGATGGCTGAAGTGCAGAGGGAGAGACACTGAATGAAATTGAACAGTTCACTGAGTTCTAATAAGAACTGTGTATAACAAAAGGAAAATACAAATGCCAGGTAAACAGGGCCGCTAATTAAAATTCTCAAACTAGAAACTATCACCATCACTGTAGCTCAGAAGCAGTAACTTAATACTTGTTGTTGTTGTTGTTGTTGTTGTTCGTCCATCGTACGTCGATGAGGACCTTGACACCATTATTGATGGTGTCGAGACTAGCGCGTGACTTGGATTTAAGTGACGGAGAGTTGCGCAGCGTCAGCCTCACTCTCTCTTCCCAATTCCCATCTGGATCCAGTGGCAAGACAGAGTTGAGACGGCTGGAGATGGGACTAGGCGCAGTGGATGGCCAGGACGTCTTCTGTGTCTTGTCCTGCTCTACACGTTCCACGACACTTGCAGAGACCGCCTTCTTGACCGTTGGACCTTCCATGGGTCTCGTCCGCTCAATCCACCGGAGTCTGTCTTCACATGCTGGGATAGACAACTCCCTATCTCACCGAGAGTTTGAGACCCGTCGACTACCCTCACCTGGTTTAGCTGGCTTGTCGAAGCTGTTGCCCGGGGTGTGGTCGCTGTCGAATGCAAACAGCTACGGGGAGCCACAGGTGAGAGCTGAGTGCCAGGTGGGGACCAAAGGTGGACTAACCGCCTTGAAAAGGACGCGACGTGTTACCCCACCAGAGGTGCTAACTTAATACTAAATTAATATCAAAGATGAGAACATCTGTAGATGCTGGAAATCCAAAGCAACACATACAAAATGCTGAAGAAACTCAGCAAGCCAGGCAGCGTTTATGGAAAAGAGTAAACAGTTGACACTTCGGGCCAAGACCCTTCATCAGGACTCAGGTCGTCTGTTTAATCTTTTCCATAGATACTGCCTGGCCTGCTGAGTTCCTCCAGCATTTTGTCTGTGTTACTAATTTAATAATTGCTCCATTACAATGTCAATCTAAGTTGTAATCTTATTTCCCAGAACGTGCATTAAGGTAAGCTGTGCTTCTATCAAGATTCGACAAGACTGAAACAAAAATACGACGACAAAGAAACCTGAGTTGGCTGGAATGTGCATACACACAATGTGATTGCGGCTGTTCCTTTCAGCTGCCCATCTGTGAGGGTGCCCAGACTGACAGGTGAATGGAGTTTTTGATATCAGAATCAGAATCAGGTTTAATATTACTGGCATATGTCATGAAATTTGTTAACTTTATGGTAGCAGTACAATGAAATACATGATAAATGAATATAGAGGAAAAAATTGAATTACATTAGGTATACATATGTCTATTAACTAGTTAAACTAAGTAGTGCAAAAAAAACAGGAATAAAGAAATAGTGAGGTAGTATTCATTGTTTTTAATGTCCATTTAGAAATCGGATGGCGGAGGGGAAGAAGCTCTTCCTGAATCACTGAGTGTGGACCTTCAAGCTTCTCTACCTCCTGCCCAATGGTAACAATGAGTAGAGGGCATGTCCTGGGTGGTGGGGATCCTTCCTGATGGACGCTGCCTTCCTAAGGCACCACTTCTTGAAGATGTCTTGGGTACTCTGGAGACCATGATAGAGCTGACTGAGTTTATAAGTTTGAAATATTGAGTAATAATAGAATATTGCAACTTGTTTCAATCTTGTTCTGTATCCTTCACACCAGATGGTGATGCAGCCAGTCAGAATGCTCTCCATGGTATATTTGTAGAAGTTTTCCAGTGTTTTAGTTGACAAACTATATCTCCTGAAACTCCTAATGAAATATAGCTGCTGTCTTGCCTTCTTTATAGCTGTATCAATGTGTTGTATTCAGGTTAGGTCCTCGGAGATGTTGACACCCAGGAACTTTGAATTTCTCAATCTCTTCACTTCTGATCCCTCTATCAGGATTAGTTTGTGTTGCATCATTTACCCTTTCTGAAATCCGCAATCAGCTCTTTGATTTTGGTGACAATGAGTGCAAGATTTTTGCTGCGACACCAGTCAACTAACTGGTATATCTCAGTCCTGTATGCCCTTTATCACATATAACCCACCATGCATTATGTAAACAAGAAAGAATGCTTAATCAAACAATATATTTACAATATCACTGAAATTCTGCCAACGATGGTTGTATCATCAGCAAATTGATGTGCCATTACTAGCTGTTCAAAGCACTTTGTAATGATTGCCATCAGTGCTAACAGGTGGTAGTTGTTTTGTTCTGAAGGTGTAGAGTTCTTTGGTACAGGGATGATGGAGGCTGATTTGAAGCATGTGTTGAAGCATATCGCCGACTGGATGAGAGAAGCGTTGAAGATGTCTGTGAAGACAGCAGTGTGTTGGTGTGCACACTCCCTGAGTGTTACAAGTTTGTAACTCCAAAACATAAAAACTAATTGAAAGGAAAACATAGGAGCTGAGACTATGAACTTAACTTTGATTTTTTAGTTTAAGCAGGGTGTGCACATATTACATTGTAGCACCATGACACACGCAATTCACATACTCTTACATATAACCCACCATGCATTATGTAAACAAGAAAGAATGCTTAATCAAACAATATATTTACAATATCACTCAAATATTACTGAAACATTAAATATATAACACTCCATCTGCTTACCTATAAAATCCAACTCAATATAGAATTCATCTCTACTAATATACATCTACTACATATATAGTACACCATATAATACAACTACCATATACACATCCACAGCATAGTAAATTTTAAATTATGCCATTCAGGCCTGGAGATTTAATCACGGTGGAGGGTATAGTACTCTTGTGGGATAACATCTTTCCTGACAAGTGGGGTGGGGGGTTGACACACTCTGCTTGGTGGGGGAGACTTATGGCTGTGAACGGATCTTAGGTTCTGGTGCCTCCTCTATGGAAGTTGTAGGAATAGACCCTGCCACATCCTTTGGCCTTGGGGCATCCACCATTGCTTGAATTTCCTCCACACACCTGTGTGATCCTTGTATGTTGATCACACTTTTAACATTGTGCTCTGAGCCCATGAACTACTTTTTTTTTCTAATCACTGTCTTGAGATTTTGGGGATGTTCCATGTCATCCTAACAATGATGTCATCCAGGTTATACAGAGTGCCTGGACAGCCTTGCAGTACCTGGTCCATTGTTTTCTGCCAGAGTGTAAATGCAGATGCTACTTGAAAAACAAGCCACATTAACAATAAAGTCCTTTGTGAGTTTTACGGTGAGAAACACTTTGGACTCTCCTTCCCTCTGTACATAGACCTCAGCTAAGTTCACTTTGCTGAAGTGTTTTCCTCCAGAAAAGTTTGCAAAGGTATCCTCTATTCTGGGCAGAGGGTATTGATCCACTTTCGGTACTGAGTTGATGGTGACCTTAAAATCACCACAGATCCTGACAGACCATTCGATTTAGGTACTGGAACTACTAGTATTGCTCATCCTTGGGAAGAATTCTTACAACCTCCATGCGATCTAGCTCACTAGCTATTTTACCACAGATGGTATAAGGAATGGGATGGAATTTGTAAAACTTGCTTGTGGCATTTTCATTTAACATTACTTTACCTTTGATATGTTTGTGTTTTCCAATGCCATTTTTGAACGTTGCTGTGGTATCATCCAGTAGCTTTCTTAGTTCACTTTCAGTTGACTCTATTGTAGGGGATGTGGCATTCAAATGGTGAATGGATCTCCAATGGAATTGTAGTTATCCCAGCCACTCATGACCCCACAGTGCTGGCCTTCCTATTTTTACCACATACATAGCTTGTTGGTTGTTGTAGTTCACTGTTACACATGTAACTGCCACAGGAGTCATCTTATTTCCAGTATAAGTTTTTAATTGAATATATTCGGGCTTTAGTTCAGTATCTTTGAAATGCCATTCAAACTCATTTTGTGGAATAATTGAAACAGCTGAGCCAGTGTCCAACTCCATTTTCATTAATTTGACGTTCACTCTCTGGTGTAGGCCATGTTGCTTGTCTAATGTTAGATTTCACATTATAAACCTCAAGGCTACCCATTCCTGTGTCACTCTCATCATTCCTCATCAACGGCATGCAGATTTGTACTCCTTTTGAAACTGAATCAGATTCAGTAGCAGAATTAGGTTTAATATCACTGGCGTATATTGTGAAATATGTTGCCTTTGTAGCAGCAGTACATTGCAACACATAATAATAGAGAAAAACCATGAATTACTGTAATATATATATATAATACTTAAGTAGTGCAAAAATGAAAATAAAGAAGTGACGTAGTGTTCATAGGTTCAATGTCCATTCAAAAATCTGATGGCAGAGGAGAAGAAGATGTTCCTGAATCAATAAATGAGTGCCTTCAGTCTCCTGTACTTCCTTCCTGATGGTAGCAATGAGAACAGGGCATGTCCTGGGTGATGTACTTAATGATGGATGCTGCCATTTTGAGGCACCGCTGCTTGAAGATGTCTTGGATACAATGGAGGATAGTGCCCATGATGGAGCTGACTGAGTTTACAACTCTCGATCCTGTGCAGTAACATCCCTACCGATACCAGATGGTGATGGAGCCAGTCAGAATGCTCTCCACGGGTACATCTGTAGAAATTTGTGAGTGTCTTTGGTGATATACCAAATCTCCTAAAACTCCTGATGAAATATAGCTGCTGTTCTGCCTTCTTTATAGCTGCATTGATATGTTGGGCCCAGAATAAATCCTCAGAGATGCTGATACCCAGCATTTGAAATTGCTCACTCTTTCCACTTCTGGTCCCTCTGTGAGGACTGGAATGTGTTTGTTTGTCTTACCTTTTCTGAAGTTCACAATCAGTTCTTTGGTCTTATTGACACTGAGTGCAAGGTTGTTTTGTGAAACCACTAAACAAGCTGATATACTCACTCTTCTACGCCCTCTAGTCACCATCTGAAACTTGGCCAATAATAGTTGTGTCATCAGCAAATTCATAGACGGCATTTGGGCTGTGCATAGCCACACAGTCATGGGGTTAGAGAGAGTAGAGCATTGGGAAAAACACACATCCCTGAGGTGTGCCAGTGCTAATTGTCAGCAAGGTGGAGATGTTATTTTCAATCCACACAGATTGTAGCCTTTCAGTTTGGAAGTCAAGGATCCAGTTGCAGAGGGAGTGCAGAGGCCCAGTTTTGTGGAGCTTTTAGATCAGTATTGCAATTTGACTTTTTAGCCTTCTCTCTTCCTTGTGCAGTCCATTTATTTTAGTTTGTCCAACATGCTCTTTGTATGTATCCTATTTCTGCAAGTTTTGCCTTTAAATCTGCATTGGTGCAGTGTTTGTGAGCTCCTGCCACATAAGTAGTGCTATTTGTTCGGCCAGGCTGGTTTCTGTTTAGACATCGCAATTTTGTTCACACTCACGTCTCTCGCTGCTGTTTCCATTAATACAACAATCTTCACTGCCCTTTAAAATATAAATTGTGCTTCAGTTAACAGTTGTTTTTGAATGTTTTCTTATGAGGTTCCACAAACTGAACAATCTCTCAGTGCATCATTAAGCCCATCATTAAACTGACAATGCTCAGACAATCTCTTCATTTCAGCCACGCAAGCTTTAATGAACACCTCTTCCTTTTCATTTCACTTATGAAACCTAAAGCATTCCACAGTCAACAATGGTTTTGGTTCTAAATGTTCCTACATAACTTTCATAATATCAGTAAAGCTCATTTCGGCTGGTTTGGTTGGATCAATCAAACTCCGAAGCAAACTGCTTTTCCACCCAATGCACTTAGAAAAACTGGTACTTGTTTCTCATCAGCTATTCCATTTGCTTTAAAATATTGCTCAATCATACATATTGCTCAGTATACATATGCCAATTACCTGTTGCATAATCAAGCGAATCAATCTTTCTGAAGTAACCAGCCATTTATGCTCTTTTTTATGATTATTATCACCCAGTACTCACTGTTTATGAACCAATAAATTTCATTCCTTGTCACCACTGTTATGTTTTGTAACTCCAAATCATAAGAACTAATTGAAAGGAAAGTAAGGGAGCCGAGAATCTGAGTCAAACTTTTGCTTTTACTTTAAGCGTGTATGAGGTGTATGGGGTGTCAGGGAGGGGTAGCACCTCTGGTGGGGGAACATGTCCCGTCCTTTTCAGGGCGGTTAGTCCACCTTTGGTCCCCACCTGGCACTCAGCTCTCACCTGTGGCTCCCCGTTGCTGTTTGCATGCGACAGCGGCCACACCCCGGGCAACGGCTTTGACAAGCTGGCTAAACCAGGTGAGGGTAGCCGACGGGTCTCAAACCCTCTGTGAGATAGGGAGTTGTCTATCCCAGCATGAGAAGACAGACTCCGGCGATTGAGAGGACGAGACCCATGGAAGGTCCAACGGTCAAGAAGGCAGTCTCTGCAAGTGTCGTAGAACGTGTAGAGCAGGACAAGACACAGAAGACGTCCTGGTCATCCACTGCGCCTAGTCCCATCTCCAGCCGTCTAGACTCTGTCTTGCCACTGGATCCAGATGGGAATTGGGAAGAGAGAGTGAGGCTGACGCTACGCAACTCTCCCTCACTTAAATCCAAATGACGCGCTAGTCATAATGGTGTCGAGGTCCTCATTGACGTCAACGATAGACGAACAACAACAACTTTAAGCGAGCTGTGCCCATATCATAGGGTAGGTAGGATCATGATGAATGCAATTCACGTACTCTTATATATCACCCACAATGCATTATGTAAACAACAAAGTTTTCTTAATGAAACAATATATTTACAATATTACTCAAATATTACTGATATGTTAAATACACAATACTGAGTACTCGGCCTGGGGTGTTGCCTGCCCTGGCCTCCTTATGAGGGTAACTCTCTGCAGAGTCCTTCTCAAGTCTGCTGCTTTTATGGACAGTGGTTGGCAATGTATTGCACGTCTCGAAGCATTCAATACCATCAATATCCAGAATACTAATCAACAAGCTCCAAAACCTGGCCTCTTTACCTCCCTCTGCAACTGGATTTTTGACTACTCATTGGGATACCACAGTCAATGTAGAATGGAAATATCTTCTCCTCCCTCAATGACAATCAGCACTAAATTTGCTGAATCCAGAACTATTATTGGCAGAATTTCACATGGTGACAATGAAGCATACAGAGGTAAGATAGATCAGCTGGTTGAATGGTGTCACAACAACAACCTTGCACTCAAAGTCAGTAAGACCAAGGAATTGATTGTGGACTTCAGGAAGGTGGAGTCAAGGGAAAACACATCGAGGAGTCAACAGTGGAAAGGGCGTCAACATCTATCCTGGGCCCAACATTTTGATGTAATTATGGAGAAGGCACGGCAGTGGCTATATTTCATTAGGAGTTTGAGGGGATTTGGTATGTCACCAAAGGCTCTTGCAAATTTCTACAGATGTACTGTAGAAATTGTATTGCATTCTAACTGGTTGCATTACTCACAGTCTGGTATGGAGGGGCCACTGCACAGGATCAGAAAAAGCTGCAGAAAGTTGCAACTCAGCCACCTCTATCATGGGCACAAACCTCCCCAGCATCAAGGACATCTTCAGAAAGTGATGCCTCAAAAAGCTGCATCTGTCACAAAGGACATGCCCTCTTCTCATTGCTACCCTCAAGGAGGAGGTACAGGATCCTGAGGACTCACTCAGCCTTTTAGAAACAGCTTTTTCCCCATTGCCAGCAGATTTCTAAATGGACAATAGCCTATGTACATTACCTCACTGTTGTTTTTCTCTCGCTCTCTTTTTGCACTAGTTTAATTTTTTTTAAATACATTTCTTATTGCAATTTATAGGTTTTTAAAAAATTATTCTGTATTGCAATGTACTGATGCTGCAAAGCAACAAATTTCACTACATATGCTATGATGTTTAACCGGATTCTGATCATCCAGGAAGCCTGGAAATTACAGTGCCTCTTTTTAGCTGCTATCTGCATAGAATTTGATTTTGTCCCATGTATGTTACACTATTGTTGGCTTTTGGGTAAAATTGCACCATTTAGATGAGGCATAAAGTGGCGCCCAGCCTAAACATTATGATGTCACTAGTTGTGCTCATTTCCACCCAAAACAACATAAACTGCAGCTCACATCTATAAACTGTGATCATCATACAGTTAGGAGCTTATTGTGCTAGTTGTTGCTTTAAAATAATATTCTGCTACCAAAGGAATTCTTAACAAAGCAGCTTCTGAACTAACTTTCAGGATGCTCAGACACCATCCAAACCCAAAAGCATATGCTTAAATTAACAGGGAGTGTTTCCTTCAATGTATTGCTCCTGAGCTATTCATTCCACAGGATCCTTAATAGTGACTCCACTGGCGCCATATTCCAAACAACGTTGCTTCATGCAAGCTACAGGGTTAGAGTGGAACAAACTACAGCTCTTGTCAAGCTGGTATTTTATTGTTCATTTTAGTCTGGGGCTGTACTGTACATACAGACTGAAATGAACACTTCATTGTCATTTACTGCACATTGCAGGCTGCTGCCGGCGCCAAGGAAAGATCAGAAAGGGGATCCAAAACCAAAGGGCTATGAGGCAGAGTGGGAAACAGTAGGAGGCAGTAGGCAGGAAGAAGAATCTAATTTATTGACTTTAGACACAGCAAATACTGTAGGTATAACTCAAATTGGGTGCACCAGAGTCTAAAGGGAGACAAAACAGTCTAATTCCTTTGAGTACCACTTGTGGCTTAAGAAGCAAGAGCACCTCCCTCGGTTCAAAAATCATAATCCTTCCTTACTAATTTCCTTACCATTCTTAAAGCTATCTCAACCCACCATGATCAGATCTTCCTGGATCTGGTCTTCAAAGTAACCATATCTTCTCTGTGCAACCAAGCATCACTTCCCCACCTGCCTATTAGAGCTCCTCATCAACTGCAGTTAATCCTTTGCAAGGTCTGGGGTGTCCCTCATACCTAGTGCACTCTCCCTCTCTGCTCCAGGTTTATGGCCAGCTGCAATGTATTCCTGGCCCAGAGTCGGTCAAATTAATTGGTGTTGTTGGCTTTGCTGTAGGAAGCCAAATAGAAAATAAATTGCACTCAAGAATCAAAATTCCACTTCATGTGTTCCTGAACAAAACCACTCCCCACCCACAAACCACCCCCTGCCCCAAGTCAAATGCTGATAAATTAAAGGCTTTTCCTCAGATCGATGAAAGGTAGAATGTTGTTTTTCACAAGAATCTACCCTTGACCATTATTTACATCAACGATTAGTTTGGAAACACAGTTTAAAAATTTGCACTGCATGCTAAATTGAGTTTTAGATAATATCAGAATCAGAATCAGGTTTACTATCAGTGACACACATCATGAAATTTGTTGTTTTGCAGCAGCAGTACAGCGTAATGCATAATGGGAGATGGGGGTCCTTAATGATTAAATTCCTAGTGATGGAATTCATAGCAATAAGATACAAGAAGCCACTACTAAAGCTGCGGAATGAATGTGCATTTGGCAAATAGTTTTCAATGCAGATGAATACAAAATGGCACAATTTTTGTAGCAGTACCCACAAAACCCTTGGCAAGTGCCTAAGTTTGTGATAGAATGAGGGATTAGTAGTTAAAGATACAGTAGAGCTGCAAATTAATAAGGTCATGTTATTTATTGTTATTTATTGAGAGTAAGAGTTCGGCACGGACTAGAAGGGCCGAGATGGCCTGTTTCCGTGCTGTAATTTTTATATGGTTATATGGTTATAAGTCATAGAAAATTGCACATGGAAAGAGGTTATGTGGCTTACCTTGGCCAAGCTAGCAAACAATTTGATGTTAGATCAATCCCACTTCCCAGCTCTGGGTCTGCAATCCTGCAGGGTTTGGCTCTTCAAATATTTGTCTAGATACTTGTCCACTGCTCTTCATAAACAGCGAGTTCCAGAAATACTGAAACACTTAGCAGATCAGGCAGCTTGTGAAGAAAGTAATATATTTAGTTTTAAGTTAACTTTTCACTGGAATAAGGAGAAGTTGTGAATCAAATATGAATGTCAAGCCACCCCCACTCATTGTGGTGATTGTATTGTTTTAAAATACAGTTGCTTTTAAGAACAAAATTCTGAATACCACTTACAAGACTCTGATCAGTAATTTACAGAAGATGAAAATCTACTTCCACTAATAGCAACTGAAGCCAATTGCAAATAAGAGCACCAGTGAGCCACAAGAGATTCTGCAGATGCTGGAAATCTTAAGCAACACACACAAAATGCTGGAACGTTTGTGTGTAGCAGCTGCACCTCAATGTTTCACCCCAAAATGCATCGAGCAAACTGAGCTCTAAATTGTGCCGCTCGGGGCTCAGAGGCAAAGTATGCCTGTAGCCACCTATACAGCAGTTAAGAGCATGTGTTAAATTTGTGTTAACCTTGTCCATCTCTTGCGAGTTCATCATCATCATTATGTGCTGTATTGCATGACGTGGGCGATTATGGTCTTGACCATGATTGTTCTTGGGAAACTTTTCTACAGAAGTGGTTTGCCATTGCCTTCTTCTGGGCAGTGTCTTTACAAGGCGGGTGACCCCAGCCATTATCAATACTCTACAGGGATTGTCTGCCTGGTGTCAGTAGTTGCATAACCAGCTGCTCATACAAACATCCACCACCTGCTTCCATGATCATGGGGGCTAAGCGGGTACTATACCTTGCCCAAGGATGACTTGCAGGCTAGCAGAGTGAAGGAGAGCCTTTGTTAGAGATGTATATCCACCCCACCACACTGATTACAGATAGGAATTATCTCTGATTTTATTTTTTATCATTATCAACATCCTGTCTATATCAGAATCAAGCTTAGGGGAGATGTCAGGGGTAGATTTTGGACACAGTAAGTGTGGATGCCTGGAACACACTGCCAGGAGTGGTAGTAAAGGCTGATATGATAGGTACATTTTATGGATGCACAAGGGGTGCTTGATAAGTTCATGGCCTAAGGTAGAAGGAGTCAATTTTAGAAAACCTAGCACATTTATTTTTCAACATAGTCCCTTCCTACATAGTCCAGCGGTCGTGGAGCATACGGATCCCTCTTTGTAGAAGTCGGCGTCTTAAACCTCCAGAAAGTGGTCCATAGCAGGGGAGATTGATAAGTTTGTGGCCTAAGGTAAAAGGAGATGAGTTATACAGCTCTCTTTACATGCACGTGCAGTTCGAAGTTAATAACTTATCTCCTTCTACCACAGGCCACAAACTTATCAATCAACTTCTGGAGGTCCAAGATGCCAACTTCTACAAAGAAGGGATCTGTATGCTCCACGACCCCTGGACTAAGTGTGTAAATGTAGGAGGGGACTATGTTGAAAAATAAATGTGCTACGTTTTCTAAAACTGACTCCTTCTACCTTAGGCCATGAACTTATCAATCACCCCTCATATGAAAATGGATGGTTATGGAGTGTGTGGCAGGAAAAGAGTTAGATTGTTCATGGGGTAGGTTTTTATAGGTCAGTACAACATCATGGGAAAAGGGCATATACTGTGCTGTACCATTCTATGTTTGAAATTCTTTGTTAAAGAGCAAGGACCTGTCACTGAGGGGAGAACTAGTGAGAACTATTTGGAAGAATCACCCCTTGTAAGGAATTTGCTCCTGCATACAATTTGAAGAAGCAAACCTCTTTGCAAAGAATAGACAACTATTAGCTGCCTCAAACTTAGAAAAAGCTGTCACCAGCTGTAGAGATGAATCATGCTAGCTTGAGGACTACTTGGACATAAGTATGCAGCAAAACATCACACACACACACACACACACACACACACACACACAAACCTGATGCACCACTCAATGTGATTATTTCTGATCTAACCTAGCCTCAACTCCTTCCACTTCATATCTTTGTCAGTTTCTTAGCAAACTGAAAAAAGCAATTTTAAAAAGCTTTGGCGAGGCCCCAATGAACAAAATGTAGTGCTTAGTTTTCAGACTGTTCAAAGACCAGTAATTGCCTGCAGTTGTTGGAACTCCCCAGTGAATAATTTAATGTGGGGCTGTGCCCAGTATTTTAGGTGGGGCCCTGTTCCAAATAACAGGATGTTTCTTTTAAGCTTGCATAAAAAAACTGCAAAAACTGAAATAGATATAATGTTGCTTGAAACTACATGATTTATTGAGCTGGTTTGCCTAATTTTGAATTAAATGAGCAAGAAGATACAAAGTCACAGAGAGCTATTTCTTTACATTTAAAATTCGCTTCGCGGTGCCACCCTCAGGCCGACAAACAGCTGCTTTGAACAGGGGTTCCCAACCATTTTTATGCCATGGAACCCTAGCATTAACTGAGGGGTCCAGATTGGGAGCTGCCTACCACTGAAGAATAATTTCTAAGACATAAATTTATAATAGAATACAGATGAAAGACTACATCAAATGTTTTTCTTTGAAATGTAGACTAAAAATGAGAAACTTTATCCCTCAAGAAAAACTTTGGGGAATAAATGAACAGAAGATGCTGGGCACTATTACAATAAGCCTTTGCTGTTGATGACAAAATAATAGAAACGCATTGGGGAAGTTGGTGCACAATCCAGCTTCAACCCCAGCTCTCACAGTTCCTTGAAACAAACTGCTACATTAAATTATTTTGGGGGAATCATACATCTTAGTCTAGAATCTTTAGTGAAAACATTAAAATATAGCAAAAAAATCAATAGCTAAATTCTATAAGCTTTTGTAATGTGCATTCAACTTTTTGGGTGGTAGGGTGGAGATATGTCTCTACCAAAGGAGGTGTATGGTGCTCCTTCCCTCCTCTATCCTGCAGGTCACCCTTGGGCAAGGTGTAGCATCTGCTTAAGTCCCCCGACCAGGGTCACGTGAAGCCATGGGAGCAGGTGGTGGATGGTCATATGAGCAGCTGGTGCATACAACAGGTCCTGATTATGTGACCACTGACGCCAGGCAGATAATCTCTGAAGAGTATTGAAAATGGCTGGGATCACCAGTCTTGTAAAGACACTGCCCAGAAGGAAGCAATGGCAAGCCACTTCTGTAGAAAAATTTGCCAAGAGCAATCATGGGCAAGTCCATGATTGTGCACGTCATACAATGATGATGTCATATGAGACGGCGTATAGTTATGATGATGATGATGATTCAACCTCGACTTCATTCTTACATTTTGTATTGCAAAAAGATGTTGGTGGGGAAAGGTATGAAAAATGGATACAGATATGTGAATTAGATTAATTGAAATGGTTGGAATGTTAACTACACTAATCCTTGGTTTATCTACTGGTTTACTATCTGTGATCTGCACAATCGTGAGGTGAGCCTGTATTGTTGGAAGTGCTGATAAAAAGAATGTGGCCCTGCAGAACCCTCTCCGTGGAATGCCAATTGCCATTAAAAGTCAAAAGATTAAGAACCCTCTCCTGTGGCTTCCAGTGAATACTGTTTACCATAGGCAAGGTAGAGAAATATCAACACTCAGTGTGTAGCTGGATCCACGCACTGGCTTGCCAACAGGAACACTGGGGATCAGGAACTGGGTAGGTATGTGGCCAAAGCCAGAGGCCAGAGTGTGAATTAAATTGGTGGCGGGAGCCCATGTCAGCATCAGGAAGATCAAAGATCAGGAATATAGGTTGGTTTGCAGCTCTGTGTTTGTGTAGCTGCAACATGTAGGCTGAGATGTACTGTACAAACTGTAATTTATATAGAGGTTACTATATCAATGGAGGTAGTTTCTGCCCTATCTTTTTGAAGCCTCAGGAGTTGTCAGCAGCTTTTGTGGTATCTATATTTTTATGTTTTACCTATGGAAAGTCCATGCCTTTATCCTTCATGAATAACAATGGCGTGGAAATATACAGAAGTGTAAAGTGTCGCCTTGTCCTTGCCAGTGATAAAGTGGATTAGAACATGCATGAGCTCCTTGCAAAGAAGCAATAAGAGAAAAGCTGAAAGGGTAAGGTATTAAAAGCTGGAGAATAAATGACTTTTGTTATTGCAGGCTCACACACCACATAGTATAATGGCACTAGGCAATGATATTTAAAACAACAATTTAGCTATTTGTTTTTTCACCAGTTTTCCTCCCTTTACTTTTCTCTTGAAACTAGCAGTTAGCATAATGTTATTACAGCGCTAGCGACCCGGGTTCAATTCCCGCCATTGCCTGTAAGGAGTTGTGGATTCTCCCCATGACCCCATGGGTTTTTTTTCTGTGCTCTGGTGTCCACCCACATCCCAAAGACTTACGGGTTAGTACAGTTAGTAGGTTAATTAGTCATGGGGTGTAATGGGACAGCGCAGGCATGTGGGCTGGAAGAGCCTGTTACTGCCCTGTATTTCTACATAAGAAATACAAGAAATCTTCTCCTTAGGAGGAGAAGATGGTGGCGCGACAGCAGCGTGTATGGCCTCTCCAGTGAATGATATCTGTTATCTGTCAAGTAGGGAACCGTGCAGAATTCTGATTTGATGGAGACAGACGTGAGAGTACGGAGGAACATCTGGAAAACTTCTGAAATGCCCGCTTTGCTGCCACTGCTACTGTGTGGTAACCGGAATCTCCGGAGCAGAAGGCCCTGAAATCTTCGGCTTTGCATATTTCAGCGGCCGGGGCGAGATTGAAGGCGCTCGGCAGAGCGTGGCGCTCGGGAGGCTGTATCGGAGCAGCTGGTTGGAGGCTCGAAGTTTTCGGACGGACGGACTCAGTGTCGGCTGTGGTCGGCTGCTTCCAAGGTATCGGCAAGTTGACGGTGCCTGGAGGTTTATGGCAGGGAGTTTCTCCCTTTTGCCGCCTGCTATCGGGGACTCCGGAGTCGATCGACTCGAGACTTTGAGACTATTTTTACCCTGCCCATGGTTTGTTCTTCATCAAATTATGGTATTGTTTTGCACTGCTGTAACTATATGTTATAATTATGTGGTTCTGTCAGTGTTAGTCTTTCGTTCGTCCTGTTTTCTGTGATATCACTCCGGAGAAACACTGTATCATTTCTTAATGCATGTATGCATTTCTAAATGACGATAAAAGAGGACTGAGTGTTCTCATACTGTATATTAAAAAAAATTTGCAAGGCAAAAAGAACTGAGGTGATTTTTTTCCAGGTAATTTAATTAGGGAGCTAGGGATGCATCACAACAAAACTTCTGCTGACATCTAAATATGCATTTTCTAGATGGGATCAATGAACAGAAGTAAGTTGATATGATACCTAATTTCTCCCTTTATTACAGTGGTATACTGTACATAGGGTTTAAATTGAAAATCAGCTTGGTATGAACTCATTTTGATATCCCATGAGGCGAGCATCTTTTATTTATTGTGATTATAATTCCATTCCATTTCATCAGCTTGGTTTGTATTCAATTGGAGTAGCTTGTCCTGGGCAGGAACCTGCAGTGCTGTCAAAAATCCTGCAGGATGTTGAAAAATAATGCTCTCTAATGGACCCTTACAGTTGTTCCACCCAGCATATTAAAATGATTAAAATTATCTTGCACCAGACCATTTATCTTCCAAAATCCAATAGTTTACACTGTCTGGAAAATAGTAACCACACAATGAGATGCTCTGCCTCAGAATGTCCCTGTGTGAGAACAGGGTATGGGAGGAATAAACTATTTTTTTTTTGGAAAAATGAGTTGCTGTTATCTGTTGGGACCAAAACCTCTGCCTGTGGGCCATCAACATAATGGCAACAAGGGTTTTCATGCTCACAAATTTGTAATTTTCCACATTGAAAAGCAAATGCTTGAAATTAATTTGTCAAAACAAATCAATTGAAGCCACCTCTCTTCTGCTTGATACTAGTTGCATGCATTTCATTGCTGGTATCTGAACTTTTCTATTTAGAACAGTCCTAAACAAACACTGGGGGCAAGAAATGTAATTCTGGTTGATACATAAATAGGGAAACTCTTCAATTCCACTAAAAAGATTGAGTAAATGCATGATGCAGAGTAACAGATTCAGACCAGTAAGGAACTAGGTTTGATTATTTACTTGTGCAGGATTGACTTGACTCCCCTGAGAAAATTGTGGTGCACTTTAATCTACTTGTCAGTCTTGCTCCCACCAACACCTCCCAGTCCCCAGACAGCTAACAGGATTCACCTGTCATTTGTTCCAGACGCATTACCTGCAGCTTATTTAAACCCAGTTCTCAACCACAGTCCTTGTTCACTCATTGAACCAGTGGGCCTTTATCAGTTGCTCCAAGCTTTCAATTGCCTTGACTGAAGTTTACTTTGTTTCCCGATGTGTTCTCTCTTGTTTTGTGGCCCATTGTGGCTTGTTATTTTGTGATCTATTATTAAAGTTATTGTTTACTGCTAAGTTGTTTCCGCTGCTCTGCTTTTGGGTCAAGCCTCGTCTACGTTTCCTGACAGGATGAGTGAACCATCAATTGGGACAGTAGAGTATGCTCATCTAAAGGAAGTTGTCCAACACGAGCACACATTCCAGAAGGAACAGGAAAACATTGACAACCTGTCCACCCCTCTCTGCCTCGGTACAGCAACTCAGCACCAGTCAGCTCCTCCCTATCAGCGTCAGAGTCCTGTGCCCGAAGGCTTTGACCTACCTCCAACCCAATACTGCAACTTCCTGTCCCAGTGGGTCTTGCACTTCAAGCTCTAGCCATTTCAATACTCTATGGATTGGGGCAAGATTGCCTTCCTTACCTCTCTTGGTTGGGTGAGCTCTGACCTAGGCCACAGCTAAATGGGACAATAAAGCCACCACATGCAACAAATAGGAGGAATTCACTGCTGAGATGCATTGGGATTTCGACGATCTGGGAAGTGGGAGGGAGGCAGTGGATCTAATACTTCGCCTGTGCCCTGTGCTGGATTACACAGTGCAGTCCAGGTCCCTCATGGAAGAGAGTGGCTGGAATGTGGAAACATTGCTGGTCCATTACTATCGCAGCCTCTCGGTGAGTTTGAAAGATGAACAGTCTACCCAGGCAATGCCCACTGACCTCAAGAGCATCATCACTCCGGTTCTCTGTATTGTCAAATGTCCTATGCAACAACCCTCCAGATCATCAGCCAGTCTCCCAGTTCCATTCCCAGAATTATTTCAACTTCAATGCCTCCAGAATCTATGTAGTTCAGGAGCAGCTCCTTTCACACTGCCTTGAGGGTGACCGTTGGTGGAGAAACAACTTGTGCATCTAATCAGACCACCAACACATCAGGTGCCCACTGCATCTGTGAAATGGTGCCTCCAGGTAGAGACGAGGGGCTTTCTATCTGACAAGCTCTCCCCAGCCCACACCCCATCAGCTTTACATGTACAGTACACGCTGGTGGGTTCCTGTGCAACAGACACCTTTCTGGATCAGACTTTGTGTCAGCGACTTGGATTCCCTACCGAGCCTATCTCTTACCCCTTCAACAACATGGCCATTGAGAGGTACCCCTTGGGGTCTGGGATAGTCAGAGTGCACATAGAACCGGTACAAATGAGCGTCGAAAAGCTCCGCAAGTCCATCCGATTCCTCCTGATCGACACCCCCATCACTGCTCTCACCCTGTGTTACTCCTAGCTCTCTATGCACAACCCTCACTTCACCTGGTCATTAGATGCACTGCTGAGCTGGGAACCAGCTGCCTGCTACTTCCATTGACTTCACCTTGGAGATGGTGGAAAACCTCAACCTTGCCAAACTCCCAGAGGAATGTCACGACTTAATCATCACCTTCAGTAAAAAGGAAGCCAGCACCCTCCCACCTCATGATTGACCTCCGCCCGGGCACCACCCCACCCCAAGGCTCTGTTCTCTCTCTCTTCTCCTGAGACACAAGCCATCAGTGACTACATCATCAAAGCACGACAGCATAGCTTCATTCGCCCATCCCTGTACCCAGGCTGTGCAGGATTATTCTTTGTCAAAAAGAAAGACTGAGGTCTTTGTGTCTACATTGACTACCGTGGACTCAATAAATTAAGACTACAGGCCATAAGATCCAAAGACCTGATTTAGGCCGCTTGACCTGTTGAGTCTGCTCCATCATTTCATCATGGCTGATCTATTTTCCTCCTCAATCCCATTCTCCTGCCTTCACAGATTCATCACCCTCTGGCTAAAGAAACTCCTCCTCATCTCTGTTCCAAATGAACATCCCTTTATTCTGAGGTTGTGCCCTCTTCTCCTAGACTCCCCCCACCAAAGGAAACATCCACTCTGCATACACTCTATCTAAGCCTTTCAACATTCAATAGATTTCAATGAGATCTTCCCCTCAGTCTTCTAAATTCCAGCGAGTACAGGCCCAGAGACATCAAACACTCCTCATATGATAACACTTTCATTCCCAGAATTATTCTCATGAACCTCCTCTGAACCCCCTCCAATGTCAGTGTATCCCTTCTCAGATAAGGGGTCTAAAACTGCTCACAATATTCCAAGTGAGGCCTGAGCAGTGCATAATGAGGCCTCAGCATTGTATCCTTGCTTGTGTTTTCTAGTCCTCTCGAAATGAAAGCTAACATTTTATTTGCCTTCCTCACCTCCGACTCAACCTGCAAGGTAACTTTTAATTAATCCTGCACGAGGACTCCTGAGATCCTTTGCACCTCATGTTTTTGAATTTTCTCCCCATTTAGAAAATAGTCTATGCTTTTATTCCTTCTACCAAAGTGTATGACCATACACTTCCTGATGCTATATTCCAACTACTACTTCTTTGTCCATTCTCCCAATCTGTCTTTGTGCTTCTGTGTCCTCTCTGCATCCTAAACGTTACCTACCCCTCCACCTAACTTTGTATTGTCCACAAACTTGGCCACAATGCCATCGATTCTGTCATCCAAATAATTGACATACATTGTAAAAAGAAGTGGTTCCAATCCCGATCCCTACAGAAAATCACTAGGCACTGGCAGCCAATCAGAAAGGCTCCCTTTATTCCCACTCTTTGCCTTCTGCCAGTCAGCCAATGCTCTGCATGCTAATATCTTTCCTGCAGTACCATAGACTCTTATTTTGCCAAGCAACCTCATGGATGGCACCTTGTCAAAGGCCTTCTGAAAATCCATTACACAACATCCACTGGTTCCTTGTTGTCCATCCTGCTTGTTATTTCTTCAAAGAATTCCAACGGATTTATTGGGCAAGATTTTCCCTGAACTACAGCCTATTTCATCATGTGCCTTCAAACACCCCAAAATCACATCCTTAACGATCAACTCCAACATCTTCAGGCTAATTGGCTTATAATTTCCTTTCTGCCTCTCTCCCTTCTTGAAGACTGGAGTGACATTTCCAATTTTCCAGTCCTCTGGAACCATGCCAGAATCTATTGATTCTTGAAAGATCATTACTAATGCTTCCACAATCTTTTCAGCTACCTCTTGCAGAACCCTCGTGAGTAGTCCATCTGGTCCAGGTAACTTATTTACCTTCAGACCTTTCATCTTCCAAAGCATCTTCTCCTAGTAATAGCAACTACACTCACCTCTGCTCCCTGACATTCTCGAACTTCCAGCATTCTGCTAGTGTCTTCCTCCGTGTTCTCCATTACTACCTCTATAGCATCATTTTCCAGCAGTCCAATATCTACTTTCAACTCTCTTTTACTTCCATTTAAGATGGCACAACTGAAAGCATGTGACTGCTCTCTTAGTTAAAAAGTTAAGAAATCTGACTGAAAACATCACTAAAAAATACCCTTTCTGAGGTAAATTGTGTTAAATTATCCTTGCAAACAGTGAAGGAGCAAGTGATGGTGAGGTAAGTTTGGGGGATGAGATGAGATGGTGTCTTGCAGAATTGTTGCAGATGGAGTTCTGATGCCTATACAATTGGCCCGGGTGCAAGTTTGGATTGCTTTGGGTGTCAAGAGGAAAAGTCGAGGCCTGAACAGAGGAGATTCAATGCCCAGACACCTGGCCTGGGTGCGAGGTTTGATCACTGTAGGCACCAAGCTGATTTGGAGAGCTTGAGAGTGGCTTTGGCAAAATCTGGGTCCCAGATCGAATTGCTGGGCTTTTGTAGTCTAGGCCTTGAGCTTTTTGCTGCAGCCAGGTTCTAGTGCAAGGTACGATCTGCTGTTTAGACAACTTAAATGCCAGCTCAGATTGGAGACCAAAGCCAATTTCACTCATTCTGCATGACGTTCACTCTTCTCTCTAGGGCACTGGAACCTTTCACTGTTCCATTGTTTGGTCAATTTAAACGCCGGTCCAGATTGACTGAAAAGATGATGTCAGGATCCAGGCCGAGAGCCGATTTTTCTTGTTCTCCGCGATGGTGACCCATCTCTCCATGACATTGAGATTTTGAAGACTGCCCTGGCAGCTATACTCCATGCCCACTAATATAATGAATTGGTAGGCAAGGCTTTGGGTTTACTCTGGGTTGCTCTGGGTTGTGGATCTGAGGGCTCAGTTTTGGTTCAGAGTGTTGTTTGATTCAATATGCATGATTTGTGTTTTTTTTATTTCTCTTGCACATTGAGTGCTAGTCTTTTATTTTTTTATTTTTATATTTTTTCTTTAATTGAGTTCATTTGGGTTTCTTGTTTTAAGAGAAGAAGAGAAGAATATCTTTATTGTCATTGTTGTGGAGCAATGAAACACAGTTTAGCAGCTCAACGTTTTGCAGTATGACAAGGAATATATACATAAAATAAACTCTAAAACCTCAGGAGTGCAGTACAATATTAATAATATATGGATGGGGGGGGGAGGGGGTAGGACTATTGCACACCTGCCATTCCTGGAAATGTGATGCATTTAGCTGCCGCCGTCTTGGGGGGGGGCAGGAGAAGGGAAGGGGGTGGTATACATTTCACTGCTTGTGGGTAGAAGCTGTTAAGGAGTCTCTTTGTTTTCATCCTTAATGCTCTGTATGTCTTCCCAGAAGGTAGGGGGGAAAACAGGTGATGTCCAGGATGAGTGGGATCCTTTGAAATACAAGTAGCCTTCTTTTGAAGTCTGCCAGTATAAATGTCTCTGAGGGAGGGTAATGTTGTGCCAATAACCCGCTCTGCTACCCTCACCACCCGCTGCAAGTCCTTCCTGTTCTGTTCTGTGCAGCTGGCAAACCACACTGCACAGCAATACGTCAGGGGGCTCTCTATAGTTGTCCGATAGAAGTTGATCAGCAGGTGATGAGGGAGGAGAGCGTGCTTTAGCTTCCTTAGGAAGTCTAGGCTCCGTTGGGCCTTCCCTACCTGATAAGAGATATGGGTGGTCCAGGTGAGGTCAGCCGAGATGTGGACGCCGAGGAACTTGAAACTCTCTACTCTCTCCACTTCTTTCCCGTATATGTGCAGAGCAGAGTGCTCGGCGCGCTTTGATTTCCTGAAGTCTACTATCAGCTCCTTGGTTTTTGTGATGTTCAAGTCCAGGTTATTATGACAACACCATTCTGTCAAATGCTGTACCTCCTCCCTATAGGCTGTCTCATCACAGCCTGATATGATACCTATTAGGGTGGTATCATCAGCAAATTTGTCAATGGTGTTGGTGGAGTGAATGGTAGAGCAGTCATGGGTGAAAAGAGAATAGAGGATGGGGCTGAGAACACACCCCTGTGGTGTACCGGTGTTCAGGATGAGAGTGGATGATGTGTGTTCTCCCATCCTGACACTTTGGGGTCTGTTACTCAGAAAATCCAGTATGCATGAGCACAGTGAACTGCCAAGGCCCAGGTTGCTCAATTTCTGCACCAGTTTGTAGGAGATGACTGTATTAAAGGCTGAGCTGTAGTCCACAAACAGCATTATTACATAGGTGTTATCCTGATCCAGGTTTGTAAGGGCTGTATGGAGAGCTGTGATGACTGCATCCTCTGTCGATCTGTTTGCACGATACGCAGACTGGTACTTATCAAGGTCAGCAGGTATGGCAGACTTAATATAAGACAGTATGAGTCTCTCAAAATATTTCATGATGATAGGAGTTAGAGCAACTGGGCAATAGTCATTAAGGCAGTTCACTGTACTTTTCTTTGGTATGGGTATTATTGTGGCTGACTTAAGGCAGGTGGGGACTACAGACCGTAGTAGCGAGAAGTTGAAGATGGTAGTAAATACTCCCGCTAGTTGATCTGCGCAGTCGTTAAGAATCTTTCCGGTGACTCCATCTGGGCCGGCTGCTTTCCTCGCATTGACTCCGTGCAGGGCGGATCTGACCTAGTGTTGGTGTGATTGTATAGGGTCATCCTTCTCTGTTAGTGCTGACTGGATGCCTACTTCTCCATTCTGACTGTCAAAGCGAGAAAAGAACTGGTTCAGAATGTCTGGCAGTGTTCTATCTGAAGAGTTTGTGACTGTATAACTGTCCTTGTAGCCAGTAAGGGTCTTTATCCCCTGCCACGTACATCTGGAGTTGTTATTGGTAAAGTGCTTCTCTATACGCTGTTTCTATCTGCGCTTGGCCTCTCTGATGCCGCTTTTCAGGGCTCTTCTTGCCTGCCTATAGGCCTGTAGATCCCCAGATTTAAAAGCAGCATCCCGTGTTCTTAGCAAGATCCTCACCATGCTATTGAACCAGGTTTTTGGTTGGAGAACACCTTAACAGACTTTGTGTCCATGACATTCTCAGCACAAAAGTTTATATATGAAAGAACAGCTGATATGTGCCCTTCTAGATCTCCCCGTTCATCAAAAACTTCCCAGTCTGTGTTATCGAAGCAGTCTTATAGGGCAGAGGTAGCCTCCTTAGTCCGTACTTTGACTGTCTTCATATATGGTCTTTGTCTACAGCTGAGTGGTTTATATGCCGGGGTCAGGGACAGAGAGATGGTCTGAAAGTCCCAAATGTGGCAGAGGGCTGGCTTTATATGAATGAGGAAGATTGCAGTAGACTTGATCCAAGGTGTTCTTTTCCCTTGTCGGGAAGTTCACATACTGGTAGCTACATTTTGTAGCTACCTGTGAGCAAGCAAATCTCAAGGTTGTATAATTTAATACATTCTTTGATAATAAGTGTACTTTGAATCTTTTACTCTATATGTCTTAAAATCTTCTGGTGCCATTTTTTATATTATTGGCTAGCTAACCTTCATATTTTCACCCTTTCCCTCCGTATGGCTTGTTTTAGTTTCCTTCTGTTGGATTTTAAAAGCTTCTCAATTCCCTAACTTCCCATTAATTTCCCTGGTTCCTGGGTATCAATATCCCTCAGGTTCTAACCTGGACCCAACGTATCGATGTAGCTACAAAGAAGGCATGACAGCGGTTATATTTCATTCGGAGTTTGAGATTTGATATACCATCAAAGACGCTCACAAATTTCTACAGATGTACCACGAGGAGCATTCTGACTGGCTCCATCACCGTCTGCTATGTGGGGTAGGGGGGGAGGGCTACTGCACAGGATCAAAGTAAGATGCAGAGAGTTGTAAACTTAGTCAGCTCAATCACGGGCAATAGCCTCCGTAATACCCACGACATCTTCAAGGAATGATGCATCAAAAAGGCAGTGTCCATTGTTAAGGATACCCATCACCCAGGACATGCCTCGTTCTCATTGCTACGATCAGGAAGGAGGTACAGAAGCCTGAAGGCACACACTCAATGATTCAGGAACAGGCTCTTCCCCTCTGCCATCTGATTTCCGAATGGACATTGAACCCATGAACACTACCTCACTACTTTTTTATTTCTGTTTTTGCACTATTTATTTACTTTAACTATTTAATATATATACTTACTGCAATGCTGTTTTTTCTCTGTTATATGTATGGCATTGTACTGCTGCTGTGAATTTCATGGCATATGCCAGAGATACTAAACCTGATTCTGATTCTGACACCTCTCATTTGCTTTCATTAGGCCTTTGACTTCCCTTGTCAGCCACAGTGGCATCATCCTGTCTATCGAGCACTACTTCTTTTGGGATGTATTTATTTTGCGCCTTCCAAATTGCTCCCAGAAACTGCAGCTGTTGCTGTTCTGCAGTCATCCCCGCTAGTGTCCCTTTCTAATTAATTTTGGTCAGCTCCCCTCTATTGCCTCTTTACTCCACTGTAATACTGAAACATCTGATTTTAGTTTCTCCCTCTCAAATTGCAGGATTAATTCTATCATATTATCATGACTGGCTCCTAAGAGTTCCTTTACCTTGAGGCTTGTAATTGAATCTGGTTCACAACACCCAATCTGGAATAACGGATCCCTTAGTGGGGTCAACTACAAGCTGCTCTAAAAAGCCATCTACAAATGCATTCTACAAATTCTCTCTTGGGATACAGCACCAACCTAGTTATCCCAATCTACCTGCATATTGAAATCCCCCATGATTATTGCAACTTTGCACTTTTGACATGCGTTTTCTATCTTCTGTTGTAATTTGTATTCCACATTCTGGCTACTGTTTGGAGGCCTGTAGATAACTCCCATCAGGGTCTTTTTACCTCTGCAATCCCTTAACTCTACCCACAAGGATTCTACAAGTTCTGATCCCATGTCACCTCTTTCTAAGGATTTGATTTCATTTTTCACCAACAGAATAACAGCACTACACTGCCTATCTAACTGTCCTGTTTATACAACGTGTATTCTTGGTGGTTAAGTTCCCAATTATAATCTTCTTTCAGCCATAATGTCATACCTGCCAATCTCTAACTGTGCTACAATTTCATCTACCTTATTCCGTGTACTACCTATATTCTAATATAACACCATCAGTTGTGTATTCATCAACCTTTTCAATTTTCTCAGAGTTACACTGCAACTCATCCAACTGACACTACCCACTGCCTCTGCTTGTATGCCATCTGCCCCATCCTCTACCCTATCACTCTGATTTTGATTGCCCCTGCCAAATTAGTCTAAGCACTCACCAACAGTTCTAGCAAACTTGCCTGCTAGGATATTGGTACTCCTTTGGTTCAAGTGTAACCCACCCCTTTTATATAGGTCATACCTTCCCTGGAGGAGATCCCAATGATCCTGAAATCTGAAATCCTGCCCCCTGTGCCAGTTCATCAGCCAAACATGCGTCTGCCAAGTCATTCTATTCTTACCCTCACTGGCACAATGCTCAGGTAGCAATCCAGAGATGACTACCCTGGACGTCTTGCTTTTCAGCTTTCTACCTAACTCCCTATATCTGTTCAGGCTCTCCTCCCTTTAATCAACATTGAGAACCGTTATCTTCTCCCCCCACCCGGATGCTGTGCGTATTCAAAACACTCAACGAGGACCAGATCTTCACCAAACTGGATTTACGAGTATGTACTGCCTGATTTGCATTCACCAGGTGTAAGAGTGTTCACAACGCCCACTGGCCACTATGAATACTTGGTAATGCCTTTCAGACTTTCTGACAGTCCAGCTGTTTTCCAAGCCTTCATTATTGAGTTCCTCTGAGACATGCTATTCAAGAATGTGTTCATCTGCCTCGATGACATTTTCATCTTCTCCGAGACTTTAAACTAGAATGGTTGGAGGGTGGGAATCAAGTTAAAGAGACTAGGAGAGAGGAGATTAGTTCACAACAGGGGGATGGGAACAAGTGCAGAGAGACAGAGGGGTGTAAAATGAGGGTAGAAGCAAAAAGTAGTAAGGTGTAAAGTAAAAATGGCAGGCCGGCAAATCCAGGGCAAAAATCAAAAAGGGCCACTTTTCAACATAATTGTATAAGGGCTAAGAGTGTTGTAAAAGCAAGCCTGAAGGCTTTGTGGGTCAATACAAGGAGCATTCGTAACAAGGTGGATGAATTAAAAGTGCAGATTGTTATTAATGAATATGATATAGTTGGGATCACAGAGACATGGCTCCAGGGTGACCAGGGATGGGAGCTCAACATTCAGGGATATTCAATATTCAGGAGGGATAGACATGAAAGAAAAGGAGGTGGGGTAGCATTGCTGGTTAGAAAGGAGATTAACGCAATAGAAAGGAAGGACATTAGCCGGGAGGATGTGGAATCGATATGGGTAGAGCTGCATAACACTAAGGGGCAGAAAATGCTGGTGGGAGTTGTGTACAGGCCACCTAACAGTAGTAGTGAGGTTGGGGATGGTATTAAACAGGAAATTAGAAATGTGTGCAATAAAGGAACAGCAGTTATAATGGGTGACTTCAATCTACATATAGATTGGGTGAATCAAATTGGTAAGGGTGCTGAGGAAGAGGATTTCTTGGAATGTATGTGGGATGGTTTTTCGAACCAACATGTCGAGGAACCAACTAGAGAGCAGGCTATTCTAGACTGGGTATTGAGCAATGAGGAAGGGTTAATTAGCAATCTTGTCGTGAGAGGCCCCTTGGGTAAGAGTGACCATAATATGGTGGAATTCTTTATTAAGATGGAGAGTGACATAGTTAATTCAGAAACAAAGGTTCTGAACTTAAAGAAGGGTAACTTTGAAGATATGAGACGTGAATTAGCTAAGATAGACTGGCAAATGACACTTAAAGGGTTGACGGTGGATATGCAATGGCAAGCATTTAAAGATCACATGGATGAACTACAACAATTGCTCATCCCAGTTTGGCAAAAGAATAAATCAAGGAAGGTAGTGCACCCGTGGCTGATAAAGGAAATTAGGGATAGTATCAATTCCAAAGAAGAAGCATACAAATTAGTCAGAGAAAGTGGCTCACCTGAGGACTGGGAGAAATTCAGAGTCCAGCAGAGGAGGACAAAGGGCTTAATTAGGAAGGGGAAATAAGATTATGAGAGAAAACTGTCAGGGAACATAAAAACTGACTGTAAAAGCTTTTATAGATATGTGAAAAGAAAAACATAGAACATAGAACTTAGAATAGTACAGCACAGTACAGGCCCTTCGGCCCACAATGTTATGCCGACCCTCAAACCCTGCCTCCCATATAAGCCCTCACCTTAAATTCCTCCATATACCTGTCTAGTAGTCTCTTAAACTTCACTAGTATATCTGCCTCCACCATTGACTCAGGCAGTGCATTCCACGCACCAACCACTCTCTGAGTAAAAAACCTTCCTCTAATATCCCCCTTGAACTTCCCACCCCTTACCTTAAAGCCATGTCCTCTTGTATTGAGCGGTGGTGCCCTGGGGAAGAGGCGCTGGCTATCCACTCTATCTATTCCTCTTATTATCTTGTACACCTCTATCATGTCTCCCCTCATCCTCCTTCTCTCCAAAGAGTAAAGCCCTAGCTCCCTTAATCTCTGATCATAATGCATACTTTCTAAACCAGGCAGCATCCTGGTAAATCTCCTCTGTCCCCTTTCCAATGCTTTCACATCCTTCCTATAGTGAGGTGACCAGAACTGGACACAGTACTCCAAGTGTGGCCTAACCAGAGTTTTATAGAGCTGCATCAGTACATCGCGACTCTTAAACTCCATCCCTCAACTTATGAAAGCTAACACCCCATAAGCTTTCTTAAGTACCCTATCCACCTGTGAGGCAACTTTCGGGGATCTGTGGACATGTACCCCGAGATCCCTCTGCTCCTCCACACTACCAAGTATCCTGCCATTTACTTTGTACTCTGCCTTGGAGTTTGTCCTTCCAAAGTGTACCACCTCACACTTCTCCAGGTTGAACTCCATCTGCCACTTCTCAGCCCACTTCTGCATCCTATCGATGTCCCTCTGCAATCTTTGACAATCCTCTACACTATCTACAACACCACCAACCTTTGTGTCGCCTGCAAACTTGCCAACCCACCCTTCTACCCCCACATCCAGGTCGTTAATAAAAATCACGAAAAGTAGAGGTCCCAGAACAGATCCTTTGGGACACCACTAGTCACAATTCTCCAATCTGAATGTACTCCCTCCATCACCACCCTCTGCCTTCTGCAGGCAAGCCAATTCTGAATCCACCTGGCCAAACTTCCCTGGATCCCATGCCTTCTAACTTTCTGAATAAGCCTACCGTGTGGAACCTTGTCAAATGCCTTACTAAAATCCATATAGATCACATCCACTGCACTACCCTCATCTATATGCCTGGTCACCACCTCAAAGAACTCTATCAGGCTTGTTAGACACAATCTGCCCTTCACAAAGCCATGCTGACTGTCCCTGATTAGACCATGGTTCTCTAAATGTCTATAGATCCTATCTCTAAGAATCTTTTCCAACAGCTTTCCCACCACAGATATAAGGCTCACTGGCCTATAATTACCCGGACTACCCTTACTACCTTTCTTGAACAAGGGGAAAACATTCGCCTCCCTCCAATCCTCCGGTACCATTCCTGTGGACAACGAGGACATAAGTATCCTAGCCAGAGGTTCAGCAATCTCTTCTCTTGCCTCGTGGAGCAGCCTGGGGAATATTCCGTCAGGTCCCGGGGACTTATTTGTCTTAATGTATTTTAACAACTCCAACACCTCCTCTCCCTTAATATCAACATGCTCCAAAACATCAACCTCACTCATATTGTCCTCACCATCATCAAGTTCCCTCTCATTGGTGAATACCAAAGAGAAGTATTCATTGAGGACCTCGCTCACTTCCACAGCCTCCAGGCACATCTTCCACCTTTACCTCTAACCGGTCCTACCTTCACTCCTGTCATCCTTTTTTCTTCACCTAATTGAAGAATGCCTTGGGGTTTTCCTTTACCCTACTCACCAAGGCCTTCTCATGCCCCCTTCTTGCTCTTCTCAGCCCCTTCTCAAGCTCCTTTCTTGCTTCCCTATATTCCTCAATAGACCATCTGATCCTTGCTTCCTAAGCCTCATGTATGCTGCCTTCTTCCACCTGACTAGATTTTCCACCTCACTTGTCACCCATGGTTCCTTCACCCTACCAATCTTTATCTTCCTCACCAGGGCAAATTTATCCCTTACATCCCGCAAGAGATCTCTAAACATCGACCACATGTCCATAGTACATTTCCCTGCAAAAACATCATCCCAATTCACACCCGCAAGTTCTAGCCTTATAGCCTCATAATTTGCTTTTCCCCAATTAAAAATTTTCCTGTCCTCTCTGATTCTGTCCTTTTCCATGATAATGCTAAAGGCCAGGGAGCGCGGTCACTGTCCCCCAGATGCTCACCCACTGAGAGATCTGTGACCTGACCCAGTTCATTACCTAGTACTAGATCTAGTATGGCATTCCCCCTGGTCGGCCATTGGTTAAGACAAATGTAGGTCCCCTACAGACAGAAACAGGTGAATTGATTATGGGGAGCAAGGACATGGCAGGCCAATTGAATAATTACTTTGGTTCTGTATTCGCTAAGGAGGACATAAATAATCTTCCGGAAATAGTAGGGGACAGAGGGTCCAGTGAGATGGAGGAACTGAGGGAAATATATGTTAGTAGGGAAGTGGTGTTAGGTAAATTGAAGGGATTGAAGGCAGATAAATCCCCAGGGCCAGATGGTCTGCATCCCAGAGTGCTTAAGGAAGTAGCCCAAAAAATAGTGGATGCATTAGTGATAATTTTTCAAAACTCTTTAGATTCTGGACTAGTTCCTGAGGATTAGAGGGTGCCTAATGCAATCCCACCTTTTAAAAAAGGAGGGAGAGAGAAACCGGGGAATTATAGACCGGTTAGCCTGACATCGGTGGTGGGGAAAGTGCTAGAGTCAGTTATCAAAGATGTGATAACAGCACGTTTGGAAAGCGGTGAAATCATCGGACAAAGTCAGCATGGATTTGTGAAAGGAAAATCATGTCTGACGAATCTCATAGAATTTTTTGAGGATGTAACTAGTAGAGTGGGTAGGGGAGAACCAGTGGATGTGGTATATTTGGATTTTCAAAGGGCTTTTGACAAGGTCCCACACAAGAGATTAGTGTGCAAACTTAAAGCACACGGTATTGGGGGTAAGGTATTGATGTGGATAGAGAATTGGTTGGCAGACAGGAAGCAAAGAGTGGGAATAAACGGGACCTTTTCAGAATGGCAGGCAGTGACTAGTGGGGTACCGCAAGGCTCAGTGCTGGGACCCCAGTTGTTTACAATATATATTAATGACTTAGATGAGGGAATTAAATGCAGTACCTCCAAGTTTGCGGATGACACGAAGCTGGGCGGCAGTGTTAGCTGTGAGGAGGATGCTAAGAGGATGCAGGGTGACTTGGGTAGGTTAGGTGAGTGGGCAAATTCATGGCAGTTGCAATTTAATGTGGATAAATGTGAGGTTATCCACTTTGGTGGCAAAAATAGGAAAACAGATTATTATCTGAATGGCGGCCGATTAGGAAAAGGGGAGGTGCAACGAGACCTAGGTGTCATTATACACCAGTCATTGAAAGTGGGCATGCAGGTACAGCAGGCGATGAAAAAGGCGAATGGTATGCTGGCATTCATAGCAAGAGGATTCGAGTACAGGAGCAGGGAGGTTCTACTGCAGTTGTACAAGGCCTTGGTGAGACCTCACCTGGAGTATTGTGTGCAGTTTTGGTTCCCTAATCTGAGGAAAGACATCCTTGCCATAGAGGGAGTACAAAGAAGGTTCACCAGATTGATTCCTGGGATGGCAGGACTTTCATATGATGAAAGACTGGATCAACTAGGCTTATACTGATTGGAATTTAGAAGATTGAGGGGGGATCTTATTGAAACATATAAAATCCTAAATGGATTGGACAGGCTAGATGCAGGAAGATTGTTCCCGATGTTGGGAAAGTCCAGAACGAGGGGTCACAGTTTGAGGATAAAGGGGAAGCCTTTTAGGACCGAGATTAGGAAAACTTCTTCACACAGAGAGTGGTGAATCTGTGGAATTCTCTGCCACAGGAAACAGTTGAGGCCAGTTCATTGGCTATATTTAAGAGGGAGTTAGATATGGTCCTCGTGGCTAAAGGGATCAGTGGGTATGGAGAGAAGACAGGTACAGGGTTCTGAGTTGGATGATCAGCCACGATCATACTGAATGGTGGTGCAGGCTCAAAGGGCCGAATGGCCTACTCCTGCACCTATTTTCTATGTTTCTATGTTCCTATGAGACCCCCAAGAACATGTCTGTCATGCCCATTCAGTCCTTCAGTGTTTCCTCAAAACCAATTGTACTGCGGGTTGGTAAGATGGCAGCTCCACACCCCAGTGATTTCCTTCCTGGTTACATCCTTTCACCTCAAGGCATAACCATGGACCCATAGAGAGTGTGCACTGTTGTTCAACGGCCCCAAATGCACACTCTCAAACAGCTGGAGCACTTTTTGGGCCTCTCCAAATAATATCGCAGTTTCATCAGAAACTACAGCGAAATCATTGTTTCTCTCACCTCCCTCACAAAGTCACCCACCTCACGGATAGTCTGGTTTGCTACTGCACATCACGCTTTTGTAGAGCTTCACCACTGCTCCTGTTCTCCGCCATCTGAACCCCTCCTGACATTTTGTGGTAGAGGAGGATGCCTCTGATGTCGGCGCCGTGGCCATCCTGTCCCAGTGAGAATTGGATGGAAAGACACACCCTTTTGACCTCTGCTCACACAAATTCAATCCTACACAGCTACTATGGAGTAAGAGACGGGGAACTATTCATCACTAAATGGGCCTTGGAGGAATGGAGACATTGGCTGATAGGAAACACTGAGCCCTTCATGATCTGGACTGACCACCAGAACCTCATATCCATACAACAGACCAGCCAGCTCAGCCTACTGTACATCAGGTTCATCGGGCCTGAATTCAATTTCACCATCTCCTACCGACCTGATTCATGCTCTCCAGTAGATTCGCTCCTCACCCCATTCTGGCCATTCAAGTGCACAACAGATTCTGGATTTTCTGTGACAGCAGATCTGGTGGCCCCTAGACATCAGTTCATCACTGCCTGCCCTCAGTACCCTGGGTCCAAATCCTGCAACCAGTGGGCCTCTGGGCTCCTGCGGCCCTCACCAGTCCCTCGACGCCTATGGACCCACCACCATGGATTTATTCATAGGTTTCCCACCTTCCAGATCAGAGGCGTGAGCCGATTTCACTCATTCTCCACGATCTTCGCTCCTCTTTTCAGAGCACCAAAGCCTTTTGGAGTTCCGTTGTTTGGTCAATTTAAACACCAGGCACCAGAAAGACTGAAAAGACAGGGTGTCAGGATCCAGGGCAAGGGCCAGTTTTACCCATTCTCCATGATGGTCATCTCCTCTCCCCCAATGGCGCTGAGGTTATGAGGATTGCCCCGGCTGCTGTGCTGTGTGCTGTTAATATGATGAACTGATAAACGAGGTTTTGGGCCTACTCTGAGCTGCTCTGCGTTTTGGATCTGAGGGCTCAAATTTGATTTGGCGTGTTGTTGTTCGCTTCAATTGTTTGTCTGATTTGTTCATTTTTTCTCTTGTGCATAGGGTCTGGGTCTTTTACTTTTATTTTTTATTTTTTCTTTAATTGGGTTCTTTCAGGTTTCTTGCTTTGTGGCTTCCTGTGAGCAAGCAGATCTCAAGGTTGTATACTTTATACATTCTTTGATAATAAATGTACTTTGAACCTTTTGTATCTTCTGATGGGGCCAGGGCGATCATACCAGTGGTGAACTGGATCTCTGGATCTCGAAGGCAGCCACTTCTGTGCTCTCCCCAGGCTTCTGAGAACCACTGAGATGACAAACCTGGTTCTCCGACATGTAGCTTGTCTCCACAGTTTTCCTCAGGACGTTGTGTTTGATCAGGGCCACAATTCAACTCCCGCTTCTTGCGAGCCTTCTGCTCCCTCTTCCACATCTCAGTGAGTTTGTCCTCTGGCTGTCATCTGCAGAAAGAGCCAATCAGCAAAGTGGAGAAGTTTCTGTGATTATTTACTGCCTCTAACCCTTCAAAGTGGAAGAAGTATCTGCTTTGAGCTGAACTGTCCCACAATCTACACGGCTCCTCTGCCACGAGTATGTCACCCACTGAAGTGCTTCATGGCTACCAACCCTCCCTTGTCCCCACAGAGGAGTCCATGGTGAAGGTGCTGTCCGTCAGGGCCCTGGTTTGCCTCTGCTGGAATGTTGCCATTTTAACTGCTACCCACACCTGCTGCCATTAGCCAAACACCATTAGCGCCCAGCTAGACTACTTTAGCCTGGGGATCACGTTTGGTTGTCCTCCCGTGATCTGCCCTTGTACTGACTCTGTCTGGGTCATCTGGGGCCATTGGGGGGTCATTCATAGGGGTGTGGAGCTGTGGTGTCCTGTCAGTCCTGCTCCTACTGACACTTCCCAACCTGCAGGTGCAGACACCACCCAGTCTCCAGCCAACCAATAGGATTCACCTGATGCTCATTCCAGGCTCATCACCTGCAACCTATTTAACCCCAGTTCTTATCTGCATTCCTTCTTCACTCACCAAACCAGCTGGCATCGCCTGTTGTTCCTAGTGTCCCTCTCCCTGGCTAAAGTTTACCTTGTTACCTTTTGTGTTTAGTTTCTGTTCTCTCTTGTTTGCTGGCCTCTTGTGGCTTGTTGTTTTACGATCTGTTATCAAAGTTATCGTTTACTGCCAAATCATCTCTGCTGTTCTGCTTTTGGGTCAAGTTCCCACTACATTTCCTGACACAGCTACAGTATTTTTGCATGTTTAAAGTTAAATAACGTGCTCCTTTTGCTAATAGAAAGCATTAATTTACATCGTTGCATCGTCATCATCATCATTACGTGCTGTGTCAGTTCATTACAAATCCAGTGTTAAACGAATTAAGTCGGAGAATCATGAACAAGGAGATACAGCTACACCATTAGGGGCCAGTCATTTAAGAACTAAGATATTTAGAAATTTCTTCTCTTAGAGGGAATTGGGTGTGTATGGAGTGGTTGGGTCCTAACTAAGTATCAGGAAATACCAATAGCAAATATACAGCTTCTACCACCCAAGGCAACTCCGCCTTCATGTAGGGCTTAGGTCTGGGTGCACCCTGTCTCGCTGAAGGAGCTCTGTCTATGGCGAATGTTTGGCACCAGAAAAATAACCAGACCAATGGTGGTGGTGTCACCTAAAATCACTGAAGTCTTCGGCTGCAGGGAGATGGATTCCAAGCTTTGGTGGAGGATTGTCTTTGTACAACAACAGCAAAGGCTGAGTGATGTCTAGTGTACGATTCCCAATTGGGAACACCAGTAGAGGTCAAATGCTCTAGTCAGATGAGCACTGCGGCAACAGAAGGCAACGGCAAGCCACTGTTGTAATTTCTGCCTAGTCAGTCATGGAAAGAAACAAAAGAAGGAAACTAGGCAACAGCGTGAACGGGGTTGATTCTAATCAACAGAACAACACCTCACTCGGTAGGGATAGTCATGTGCTGCAGGTGACACTAGACCGTCATCCAGAGACTGTAAGCAATAGGGAAAGGCTAAGGGTAGCAAGTTGGTTTACAAAAGATTTGACATAAAACTGCACAGAATAACAACAAAATAACATACATATTTAAGTTATTCCGTTATGTTTTCTCTTTCCTGTCTTTGGCATTTACCCATTCTTTGTAAACTCTATCTAGACTAATAGAACTTCCATCAAATTGATAGCTTTTGATTCTCATTAACATATCCAAATGACATTCACCTAAATGGTTTCTCAGCTTGTTTTTGAGTTGATTCATTAGGCCAAAACCTCACTCACAGTCCGCACCAGACGCAAGGAAGGTTCCCCCAATGTCCATCAACCGTGCAAGCTCGCAAACTGTTCACTTTGAAGTACAAATGCCACCATTTAAGCAAAGTTTGAAATCAGTTTGGATTTAACTTTTTCTTGCACGGAAAATTTGAAATCATTAAACTGTCCAACTATTACAGTATTTTCAGCTAGAGAATCATGATATTTTAGACATAAGACATTAACTGTGAAGTCATAATCTGCAATTGCGGAGAAATCAAAAGCTGACCATTCTTGTACCTCCTCTTCAGGAAACCTTTCTTCTAAATGAACACAAAGACTATTTATAGAAGTCAACAGCGAACTTGTATCTACTATGATGTTTTCTTCACGTTGTTGGCTTAAGTTTTCTTGTTAATTTTGCCTCGCGCAAAATGAAGTGAATCAATCAGTGTCAGGCCACTCTTTTGCAGAATTTGCACAGTGCAGCCAGCCAGTTCATCAAAGACATCACTTAAAACCTGTAAAGCTGCTTTGTACGCGATGCTTATCAATTTCTGGTGACAGTATTTAGCCACGGGGTCATTTGACTGATCTTCTTCAAAGTATGTGATCAGTGCCTCAAAATGTTTTATTATTTCTACTTTTTTTATTATTTCTACTATTTTGTTAAGCCATTCAACTTTAAACAAATTTGCAGTTCTTTTGCGCTTCATGCCCTTCGCTTCTTTTGAATTCGACATAGTGAATCAATTTTTTTCAATAAAACTTAGTAAGCTATCTACAGGATTTGAAACAGATCTTTGTAAACTTTACAATATGAACACTGTCTGCCAAACATGGCTGTCGCCGTGATGCAGCTGTACAAACCGGAACAGGGAAGGTGAGGTGACGTAAATTAGTGATGTGCATTGTGGTATTCGAAAAACTGACAAACTAGTTAACAGAAATGTTTAGCTAAAAGATTATTTTCAATAAGTATAATTATTAATTACTACATTATTTAAAGTAACTAACCTTCTATGCGCATATTAATTTCCTTTGTGCACTAGTTGAAAAATGTGTGCGCGCTCACTCGCGTACAGCTTAGAAGGAACAGTGGTAGCAACATGGAATAACCATACACTTTACCAGAAAGGAAAATTGGACAACACATTAAATGAAATGAAAAAGTTGGATACCTTAGGCCTGTCAGAAATTAGATGGACCAACAGTGGCAAATTCGCCAAGAATAGTTCTCTGATAATGTGTTCTGGAGGTCAACAGCATACGTATGGAGTTGGAATTATTTTGAACAAACAAGTATCAAAATGTCTTATGGGATATTGGGCGATATCCAATCAGCTACTTTTAGTTAAGTTAAGGGGTAACCCTTTTAACATTAGCATAATCCGAGCCTGCACGCCGACAAATGATGCGGATGAAGAGGATATCAACAAGTTTTATGAAGATCTCGACAGTGCTTATGAGCAATGTAAACCTCAGGATATAAAACTAGTCATGGGAAATTTTAACGCCAAAGTTGGACAGGAAAGGGTTGATAACATCATAGGACCCTTTGGATTAGGGGAGAAAAATGAAAATAGAGAAAGGTTTACTGACTGGTGTGTCAGAAGCAACCAAGTGATCACCAATACTTGGTATAAAAACCAAACACGTAGATTGTAAACTTGGATTAGCCCTGGAGATAGAACAAGGAATGAAATAGATTTCATTACCATCAATGAACTCTTTAGAAATAATATCACAAATTCTAAAGCCTACCCAGGAGCAGACTGTGGTTCAGATCACCATCAAGTAATAGCTACCATTAAAACAAAATTAAAGAAACTAAAACATGGAAAAAGAGCAAGAAGTATATGTTGAGAGAACTTAAAAAAGATAGCATACTTAAGCAACAATTCAAGACAGCTGTAGAAGAACACCTCAACGAAAATGTAACAACACCTATTTGGGACAGATTTAAATATGCTATACAGCAATCAGCAGAGGAGGTAATCCCAGTATAAGAAATCCAACACACCAACAAGGGGTGGATAACCTGAGAAATTCTAGATCTGGTGGAACAAGGAAGGATAGTGAAGAATAATGAAGTGCAATACAGAGAGCTAGACAGACAGACCAGACAATTGTGCAATATTGCAAGGGAAGAATGGCTGAATCAAAAATGCAATGAAGTAGAAGGCCATATTAACAACAGCAAAGAAATGCACAAGAAAATTAAGGAAATTACTGGAATTAAGAAAACCTCCTCCACAGGATGCATAAGATCAGTAGACAGATCCATGCTAACAAATCCAGATAAAGTCTGTGAGAGGTGGATTCAGTACATAGAGCAGCTGTTTGAGGGTAATAGAGGGGAACCCCCAGATATTAAACACCCTAATTCTGGCCTACCTGTTGCCAAAGAAGAAATAACTAAAGCAATGAAAGCCACTGGACCTGATGAAATTTCAGTGGAAATGATACAAACCCTAGAAGATCTGGGCATAGATATTGTTTTTGAACTGTTTAATGGCATATATGAGTCTGGTGATCTCTTGAAATCGGTATTTATAACTCTGCCATAAATTCCAGGAACGATTGACTGCGAAAATTATAGAACAATCAGTTTTATGAGTCACATAATAAAGATTTTGTTGAGAATTGTTCTGAGTCGAATTAAAAACAAGTTAAGACCAGAAACTTCTAAACTGCAATATGGGTTTATTGAGGATAGAGCAACTAGGAACACAATTTTCATACTACGAATGCTTTCAGAAAGGGCAATTGAATATCAAAATGATGTCTTTTTATGTTTTATTGATTTCACTAAAGCATTCAACAAAGTGCAACATAAAAAATTATTTCAAATTCTCGCTAAACTAAACATTGACGGAAGGGACAAAAAATTGCTTCAAAATTTATGTTGGAATCAAATGGTGGCGGTAAAAGTTGATGGTAATATAAGCAGTTGGACTAAAATTCAAAGATGAGTTAGGCAGGGATGCATTGCCTCACTGGAATTATTTAATATCTGTAAAGTAAACGGCAACAATGAATATCAATTGAGACAGGTTATATAAAAACAACCAAATATTTATTAAACACGGATAAACGATAAGAAAAAAAACAAATGAGAAGTTTAACCAGAAGTTAACAAATATGCAGCCGTTCACCAACTCGCAACTCGGCTCTGGTTCTTAAAGCGTTAAATGCGAAAACAGTTCTTAAAGCGATACAGTCAGATATAGTTCTTAAAGCGATAACTTCGAAAGTCCAACAGATTTACACGTTCAATTGGGAGAGACTTCTCTGGAGAAGGATTTCTTCACAGACGCAACTTTACTGCTGGTTCTGTCCACAGGATTCACGATGCCGAAAATAAATAGTTTAAATCAATTGACCTTAAATTCCTTTAGAGACAGAGAGCACACCTTTGCATGAACTCATTACTCTATTGGCAAGAGTTATCTCGATGCAGGTTGCTACTCCAACGAAGGCTCAATAAAGTCGATCCTTTATTAAACTGCCAGATGATGCTGACTTCTCTCGCTCCTTCGATCCTGCACTTCGATGAATTCTTCACTCTCCCTTCGAATGTTGGAATTGAGTAAATCAACACATCTAGCAAAAACTTCCAGTCCAAATAATAATGGTATCTTGCAACAGAACGCACAACCGTTTTAAAAATTAAACTGCGTCACCAAAAACAAACACGCAACAGAAACAGAGATACAGCACGTTCTACCTGGAAATCTACAAACTCAAAAAACCAACTGTGTCACCTAGGTTGACCCCTATATAGTCACGGGACACATGTCATCACGTGACCTCACATCGGTGGGAAAATCACATCAGGTAACCTCCAAAAGACCATTACATCATTCTCACAAAAAAACCCAGATCTCCTTGAGCATGTAACATATCTATAATGGAATGATTCTCAAAGAAATAGAAGACCTAGATGGGATAAAAATTGGAGGTGTTAACATCAACAATATAAGATATGCAGACAATACCACCCTAATAGCAAGTGCTGCAGAAGACCTACAAATCCTCCTGGACAAAGTAGTACAAGCAAGTGCAGATTTTGGTCTAAACATCAACTGTAAAAAAAACAAATGTATGGTAATATCAAAGCAGCAGGATACTCCCAACTGCCAATTGTACATTGATAACCAAGAGATTGAACGAAAGACCAGCTTTAATTACCTTGGTAACTTTATATCACAAGATGCTAGAAGTAAAGCAGAAATAAAAAGAATAATTGCTATTGCCAAAACCGACTTCCAAAAAATGAAACCCATTTTTACCAACAGACGCATTTCTATAACAACAAGGCTTAGGCTACTAAAATGTTACATCTGGTAAATTTTGCTGTATGCTTCCGAAACATGGACTATGAGACCAGAACTCCAAAATAACTTAGAAGCAACAGAAATGTGGTTTCTCAGAAGAATGCTGAAAATATCATATAGACACATACCAATCTTCTGTCCTTGGACTCACTTTACACCGTACACTGTCGGAGCAGTGCTGCTAGGATAATCAAGGACACGACCCACCCAGCCAGCACACTTTTCGTCCATCTTTCCTCCGGGAGAAGGCTCAGGAGCTTGAAGACTCGTACGGCCAGATTTGGGAACAGCTTCTTTCCAACTGTGATAAGACTGCTGAAGGGATCCTGATCCAGATCTGGGCCGTACCCTCCAAATATCCGGACCTGCCTCTCGGTTTTTTTGCACTCCCTTACTTTCCCTTTTCTATTTTCTATTTATGATTTATAATTTATATTTTTAATATTTACTATCAAAGTGTACTCAAGGGAGCGCAAAGCGCAGAATCAAATATCGCTGTGATGATTGTACACTCTAGTATCAATTGTTTGGCGAAAATAAAGTAAAGTAGAGATAGGGTAACTAATGAGACAGTACTTCAATGTGCCCGTACAAAAAGATCTTTAATGAGAACACTAAATGAGAGGAAACTTAAATTCCTGGGCCATGTCATCAGATAGGGAGAAATAAAATGCCTTACATTACAAGGCACATGCGGAAATGCGGAAGAGGAAGGCAAAGAAGAAAATATATGGACACTGCGAAAGAACTAACAGATCGAAGTATGCGAGATATCATTGATGCTGTGTGGGATTGTTCGACGTGGAGAGCCATGATCGCCCAAGCACGTAACGCGCAAAGCACGTGAAGAAGAAGAAGAAGAGGGAATTGAATCTCTGGATGGAATTTTCTGCCTCAAAGAGTGGAGACTAGATCATCAATACTTGACTGGTTGATGAATTGAGTGTTGTGGAGAAGTGACACACAAGGTGAGATGAGATAGCGTAGAACAGCCATGAATATTTTGAAAGTGTGGGAAGACATGTTGGGTCTAATAGCTATTTTCTTATGTTCTTGTACCTGTTCAATCATTTAATGCATGAAATGTTCACTGCGTGCACCAATCACCCAAGGAGAGTGAGAATAAGAAGTCACTTGGACAACACTGGATATTTGGTTAGATAAGACATGGTGGGATATAATTGCTGTACAATATGAAGGACACAGACATGTCAACATTCTAAAATTTTTTTAAAAATCAGAAATCCTTCTGGATCTTCGGAATAATGTTAGATGATTTTCAAGACAGGTGATTTCATCCAGAACCTTCCATAAGAATTCTGTGATGTGAAGATCAAACCAATTGTTCTGTTTGAACTGACAAGGTAGGAAAACTGAGGTTTCTGGTTAGCCTCAAAGCACTTTACTGCTTAATAGCAATTGAATTCAGCTGAAATGGAATCAACACGTGAAGTACCCTTACATCTTCAAATAATTTAAAATGTGTAATCCGGAGATCAAGAGGTGAATGATCCTCTTGGCTTGGAGGTAATTGATTGAAAAACCAGACCAGAAGAGGCATGGATACTCATAAGATTGTGATGGATATTTCCTGGAGTAAGATGACATTTAGTGCAACCCAGACCAGTCTGGAAAAGATCACGTAGTGAGTGAAGAGGCTGACAATGTTATAAGATTGCTAATTTACAGTCTGTTAAGGCAATCTTGTGAATAAGCATCCTCCACCATGTTTATAACCTTCCTCAACTTATTTCAATTATTCTTTCAAAATTGAGGTGCTATGGAAGCAGACTTCTGCAAAGGAGTTTCCGTTCCACACAAAGAGTTATGTTCTTAACACAAAACCACTCTGGCGGCTCATATCACCCGTCATAAGACCTCAGATAGGAAGAGGAAGGAAAAGTATATTTGCATCTACATTGTGTCCTTCAAATCCTAGGGATGTTCCAACATCCTTTACAGTCAATTAGGTCTGTAAGGTATGTATTTTCAGTGAGTTTTAATGACGTCCATTGCTGATTGTACTGAATAATAGATATGAGACACATGGGGCGGAAATGAGCTTTGGCATCTACTGTACCCTGTGCCATAATATGTAATAAATATGAGTAATTTGTAATGATATTTACATTTCTATATTGCTTGCCTCATCTTAAAGTAAAAGCAAAAACTGATGTTGCACCATTACAAATATAATGAGTGTTCTTTCAAGTGGTATTGATGCTAATTTTGTTGAACCAGCAGAATAATCATATATTGTTGGATGCCCATCCATATTTGAACTCAAAGACCATGTGAGCAAGAGTGGTGCAAAAAGCAGGTCATGCAGGAAACCCCGCTGCCATTGTAACAGGGATCCTTCCGCAATATTGTATTCCTTCAGAGTAGCAAAATGCCATGTTTTTAGAAAGCAAAAGACACGTAGACTGTGTAACCAAGGTTAAACGGAGTACAAAATGTCAAAATAGTCAAGCATTCAAAGTAGCAGTGGTGTGGAAATAAGGAAGAAAATCATAACAAGGAGAGCAATAGTCCAGTGAGAGACACACAGATCAACAGAAAGACAAGACAGGATGCATATACTTGAGATGCTGTTTACATAAACAATACTAGATCTCCTGTAGCATCTTATCTAAAATTCACCTCCCACGATAGCCAGGTATATACTGTATATACTATTGCTTGTTGTTGACTGCCAAGTAATGTTGCTTTTTTTCTGCCTTCATCAAGATAGGATTATGAGACCATAAGACATAAGAGCAGAAATAGGCCATTTGTCCTGTCAAATCTGATCCACCAATCAATCATGGCTGATGCTCTATTACTTTATTCCCCTCCTCAGCCCCACTCCCTGGCCTTCTCCCCATAACCTTTGATGCCGTGTCCAATCAAGGACCTATCAAGCTCTGCCTCAAATACACCCAACAACCCGGCTTTCATGGCTACCTGTGGTAACAAATTCACCACCCTCTGGCTAAACAAATTTCTCTGCATCTCTGTATTAAATGGATGTCCCTCTATCCTGAGGCAGTGCCCACTCATCCTAGACTCCCTCACCATGGGAAACATCCTTTCCACATCTACTCTGTCTAGGCCTTTCAACATTCAAAAGGTTTCAATGAGATCCACCCTCACCCTTCTAAATTCCATTGAGTACAGACCCAGAGCCATCAAACGTTACTTGTATGATAAACCTTCCATTCCCGGAATCAACTTTGTAAGCCTCCTCTGAACCCTCTCCAATGGCAGCACATCTTTTCTTAGATGAGGAGCCCAAAACTGTTCACAATACTCAAGATGAGGCCTCTCCAGTGCCCAAAAAGGCCTCAGCATCACATCCCTGCTCTTGTATTCTGGACCTCTTAAAATGAATGCTAATATTGCATTTGCCTTCCTCACCACCGACTCTACCTGCAAGTTAAATGTTTGGGTATTCTGCACAAGGACTTCCAAGTCCCTTTGCATCTCAGATTTTTAGATTTTCTCCCCATTTAGAAAATAGTGCATGACCATGCATTTTCCAACATTGTATTTCATTTGTCACTTTCTTGCCCATTCTCCTAATATGTCCAAGTCCTTCTGCAGCCTACCTATTTCCTCAAAATGATCTGTCCATTCACTAATCTTCATTTCATCTAAAAACTGGGTAACAAAAATATCTATTCCATCATCTAAGTCGTAGAAATACAGTATATAAAGTTCCAACACCAACCCCTGTGGAACACCACTAGTCACTGGCAACCAACCAGAAAAGGATCCTTTTATTCCCACTCCCTGCCTCCTACCAATCAGCCAATGCTCTAACCATGCCAGTAACTTTCCTGTAATACCATGGGCTCTTAACTTGGTAAGCAACCTCACATGTGGGACCTTGTCAAAGGCCTTCTAGAAGTCCAAATATCCACTGCATCCTCTTTATCTATCCTACGTGTAATCTCCTCAAATAATTCCAACAGGATCGTCAGGCAAGATTTTCCCCTAAAGAAGCCATACTGGCCTTGTCCTATGTAACCAAGTACTCCATAACCACATCCTTAACAATCGACTCCAACACCTTCGCACCACTGAGATCAGGCTAACTGGTCTATAATTTCCTTTCTGCTGCCTTTCTCCTTTCTCAGAGTTAAGCGACATTTGCTGTTTTTCAGTCCTTTGGCACCATGCCAGTGTCCGATGATTTTTGGAAGATCATTTCTAATGCTTCCACAGTCTCTACTGCTAGCTCTTTCAGAACCCTAGGGTTCAGTTCACCTAGTCTGGGTGACATATGTACCCACAGGTTTTTCAGTTTTTTGAACATCTTCACCCTTGTGATAATAACTGCACTCTCTTCTCTTCCTTCACACCCTTCAACATCTGGCACACTGCTAGTGTCTTCCACATTGGAGACTGATGCAAAATACTCATTTAGTTCATCTGCTATCTCCTTGTCCCCTGTTATTATTTCTCCAGCCTCATTTTCTAGCAGTCCTATATCCACTTTCATCTCTCTTTTATTTTTTTTTCATTTTCATTTTTAAAATCTTTTTATTCTATGTAATCTTCTACTATAAAATACAGAAGGTCAACAAATCAGTATATATATAATTAATAAAACTGAAGAAAAAAAAAAGAAAAAGAACCAAAAACCAGCTTGGATTGATTTGGAATTTAAAGCTATTAATCAATTTTATTTAACTTCATTATTAGGAGCTCCATTACCTTTACAACTTGCTAAAATTTCCAATTTAAATCTCTACCCTGTTATTAAACAGTCCTTACGGATTTGGTTTCAGTTTTGCAACACTTTTAATTTTAAACGATTTAAATGGTCTAGCCCTGTATTTCAAAATTTGCTATTTAAAACTCTTTTTTTTACATACTTGAAAACGCTTTTACTATCCACTTTGATATTGGTTGCTACCTTGTTTTCATATTCATCTTCCCCCCCCCTCCCAATGATTCTTCTAGTTACTCTCTGTAGGTTTTTAAAAGCTTCCTAATCTTCTATCTTCCTGCCAGATTTTGCTTTGTTATATGCCCTCTCTTTTGCTTTTACATTAGCTTTGACTTCCTTGTCAGCCATGGTTGTGCTATTTTGCCATTTGAGTATTTCTTTGTTTTTGGAATGCATCTATCCTGCACCTTCCTCATTTTCCCCAGAAATTCATGCCACTGCTGCTCTGCTGAACTCAATAATTCAAAATGAACTCGATTACATTGCCTCCTCAGGCTTCTTTTACCTTAAGCTCCCTAATCACCTCTGGTTTATTGCATAACACCTAATCCAATAGAGTTGATCCCCTTTTAGGCTCAACAACAAAATTCTCTAAAAAACCATCTCATTGGCATTCAACAAACTCACTCTCTTGAGATCCATTACCAACCTGATTTTCCCAATCTACCTTCATGTTAAAATTTCCCATGACTAGTATAACTTTGCCCTTTAGACACACATTTTCTATTTCCCGTTGTAATCTGTGGTCCACATCCCAGCTACTGTTGGGAGGCCTGTATATAACTGGCATCAGGGTCCTTTTACCCTTGCAATTTCTTAACTCTACCCACAAGGATTCAACATCTTCTGATCCAACGTCACACCTTTCTACTGATTTGATGCCATTCTTTACCAGCAGAGCCATGCCACACCCTCTGCCTGCCTTCCTATCCCTCTGATACAATGTGTAACCTTGAACATTCAGCTCCCAACTACAACTGTCCTTCACCCACAATTCAGTGATGGCCACAACATCATACCTGGCAATCTGTAATAGTGCAACAAGATCATCCACACTATTTCTTATACTCCGTGCATTGAGATATAAAACTTTGAGTACTGTATTTGCTACCCTTTTTGATTCTGCATCCCTAATGCACTGCTTATGTGTTATTTGAGCGATCAGTGATTATATCAACATTCATATTGCTGTCTTGATTATTTATTTTCAATTTGAAAAATTTTTCCTTTATAATATCATGGCTAGTAGTGTTAGTGCTGTTTAAATAGGCTTCCTCATTGCTCATTCCCCTCAGTGCTATATAAATTTCACTTCTGTGATTTCCTACTGTAACTGTTTCACTCCAGTTAGGACACTGCTCTGCTGGATACTGCTCTACTGTCACTACCTTTTCTTGAAATCTGTTTACCTCTGCATTCAGAGTCTATGTGCTTTTGCTTTCTCCAATCAGTGCATCTTGCTGCTCTGAGCTAACACAGATATGATGAATGATTTCCATTACAATGGTAGCAAGTTTTCTGCTGGAACTTCCTTTCTTCCTACTTATATTTTAGAAAGGCTGTATCATCACTAATCATCCTTCCCCTGACTCCGGTCTAGAATGTGATTAATATTTTGTACTCTCTTTGTTTAATAGTTACTTGTTTGGTATTCCTTTTCACAACAAACTTTGCAGTCACTATCTCTTTATTCATTGTCAGATTTGAGTCAGGAGCTTAGTTTTGCTGCAATTAATGGTGAGCTTGTTAGACATGCATTCCCAATGCAGTAGTGAGTCACATAAAATCTTCAAGAATTTGTCAACCTTAATAGCTGCAGTTCTACACCATCTTTGTTCACTAATTTAGGCTATGTGTTGAACTTTAAACTCTAACAAAGTTGACTGAGGTGTTTACACCCTCAAGCATGAGACATAAAGAGCTCAAACAAAGTGAGTCTAGTTCATACAGGGCTATGCACAATGAGTTGTCCTTTTTTTTTGTATTTGTTTTCTCGAACTGCCCAGTGATGGTGAAGCTACAACTGAATGATTAGTAATTCCAGTACAGTGAAGATCAAAGCAGTTACATTGGCCTTAAAATATAAGGACACTTTTCTTGCTGGAATTTTATGGAAATTCGACACCTGGAATCGTTTACTTTCCTGCTCCTCCCAGAATATTATGATAGCTTCAATTATTAATTATTGTTTTAAAAACAGATTGTACATTTCAGTATTTAAACAATATATTGAAAACTTATGTATATATTTAAAATAGCTACATGTTGCACAAATTGACTGTAAAAGAGATATACAGTAGCTTCCAACAGAAAGGCAATGCATTCTCTGCTGTATACACAATTATTTAATTCCATAAGTGTACTTAGGTAAATGTGCTTTATTTGAAAGAAATCCATAGATACAGTCATTTCTCACGGTTTTGCCTCTAGTGCATCACAATCCAATTCTGCAGCATAGAAGCAGACAAAGGGACGAGGTGCTGAAAGCTTATCAATGTTTGCATTACAGCCTTTGCTTCCCCTGTAATTTTTCTTTACCCATGATACTTCACAGCATTTGCTTTCCTCCTGACCTGAACTCAGAACAAATCCATTATTTAATCCTACAATGCAATATAGTTGACAGGCAATGAAAACTTTGCCCTAATGCACAAGGATGTTTAAGATAATAGTCCTGACCATTAACATTTTTTAACTTACTTCACTTTCCATGTCAGAAGTATTAACCTACAGACTGGCCAGCCTCTATGGCTGACCAGAAATGAAGCAACAAGCAGAACCAAAGTTATGGATTTTTGGCTGACGTCTGTCAATGTATAGATTGAATCTAAAGGTTCACATTCTTTCATAATATAAGTAGGGCAGATTTCAATCCATATACTGAACATTAGAATAGTACAAGGAATTCTTAAACATCTGCAAGAATTTGCTTCCAAGATGTTCAAAATATGTTTATTATCAAATTACATATATTATATACAACCTTGAGACTTGTCTCCTTACAGGCAGCCACAAAACAAAGAAACTCAATAGGACCCATATAAAAAAGAAGACTGTCAAACACCCAAAGTGTAGAGAAACACAAATTGTGCAAACAATGATAGTAAGCAAATAACATTCCGAACTGAAGTTCATGAGAGTGAATCCACAGCCATGAAGCCAGTCGCAGCTGATTCAGGAGCCCAATAGATGTAGGCCACAGCCCCAATTCAGTAAAATTCCAGTAAAAATGTAGTAAAACTCTATTGACCTGAACTGCTTGAAACTTCGATGATACTGGCTTGGCAGTCTTTCTGGATTATCGAATATTATATCAGCTAATACTGTAACACATTTCAGAATCAGAATCAGGTTTAATATCACTGGCATATATCATAGAATTTGTTAACTTAGCTGCAGCAGTACAATGCAATACATGATAATAGTGAAAAACTAAGTAAGTCAATTACACACATAAAAGTTGCTGGTGAACGCAGCAGGCCAGGCAGCGTCTGCAGATTTCCTTGTGTTTGCATAAATCAATTACAGTAAGTAACTATGCATATTAAATAGTTAAAAAAGTGCAGAACAGAAAATAATAAAAGTGAGGTAGTGTTCATGGGTTCAATGTCGATTTAGGAATTGGATGACAGAGGGGAAGAAGCTGTTCCTGAATTGCTAAGTGTGTGCCTTCAGGTTTCTGTACCTCCTTCCTGATGTTAACAGTGAGAAAAGGGCATTTCCTGGGTGATGGGGACCTTAATGATGGATGCCACCTTTCTGAGGCACTGTGCCTTGAAGATGTCTTGGATACTATGGAGGCTAGTGCCCAAGATGGAGCTGACTAATTTTACAACTTTCTGTAGCTTCTTTCAATTCTGTGCAGTAACCCCTCACACCAATACTGGACAGCGATGCAGCCAGTCAGAACACTCTGCACAGTACATCTGTGGAAGTTTGCGAGTATTTTAGGTGACAAACCAAATCTCCTCAAACTCCTAATGAAATACAGCCGCTGTCTTGCTTTCTTTATAGCTGCATTGGCATGTTGGGACCAGGTTAGGTCCTTAGAGATTTTGAACCCAGGAACTTGAAATTGCTCACTCTCTCCACTTTTGATCCCTCTAAGTTTCTAATTTACTCTGTTTTTGATATTACAACATGAGTTTCAAGGAGGTGCAGGAAACAGACACAGGTGGAATCTGGACCCTTAGTGAGACAAAAGGTAGGTGTGTGAACTGTGGCCTTGATGACTATAAGGGGAGTGTGGTCTTAAAGGCTTTAAATGGAACCATGATGCCAAATGTGTTAGTGGAACTGGGGCCCTGGTGTGTCAGATGAAGCTCGGGAACTGAGGCCCTGATATGTTAAAGTTCTCAGGAACGGAGCCCTAGAGTGCTAGAGGGACCTCAGAAACTGGAGTTCCAGTGTAATTAAGGGTGCCTTCGATCTGGGACCTCTGTGTGTTAGTGGAAACATGGGTGCTGGGATCCAGTGTGCTTGAGGGAGCTTGGGAACCAAGACCCAGTGTGTTCAAAAAATCTTGGTATCTGTGGCCCCTGTGTGTTTGAGAGAGCATTGGAATAAGCATCTGATGAGCTAAATGCTTGCTGAACCATTAGGATTAGGTTTATAACTGGGACTTCTGAACAATCAGATGGCAGAATATTAGAGATTTCCTGAAGAACGTAGCAAAGCAAATAGTGCCCAGGACACAAGAAGCAGTGATATATCTGATTATATGAAGTTACCATCTGATTAGATCTGCCATTAGCTTCACAGAGTATAGCAACTCTCTTCTAGACACTGTTTTAGGAACTTGCTGTTTTGCAGATTAACAGAACATTAAGTCTTATCATTACAGGCTTTTTCAACAATTAGATGAATATTAATGACTGGCAATCAACCTTTAAGTCACCATAAATTAAATATTACAAGAATGAATCTCATTTTTGGGGCTTTTTAATTTTTCAGGGAGATTAAAAAAATGTCAGACTTTAAGTGATATTTCTTTTTTTTATTTTTCCTTTCTGACCTTTTCTGTTCAATCCAAACTTTCTCTTAAATTGTCCTTGTGTACTTGGAATCAAAGTTCCCTTTTAATAATCCAACTTCTTTGTTGAATTTATTTTTCAAATCCCAAACTGCATTGGATATGGAATAATACATTTAGATAGTGGGTTGTGCTGTCTGGAGAGAGCTGAGTGTTAGTACAGTCCTGAAAATACAAAAGTACAAAAAATGCATGAAGAATCGGTATGAGGGTGACCAAATTACATCGAAGCATTCTTGTAATTAAACATCCTTGACTCGCCATTTGTTGAAAAAGCTATGATTCAGATTATGCAAAGCAATTGAATATATTTATTGGCAATGGAAAACAAATTTCAAGTGGTGCTCCCCACATAGATTCCGAATATTTACAGCATTCAGGGTTATAATCATAAAGTCTTAGAGAATGTATATATGATATTTGAGGCAACATGAAAGATTATCAACATGAAGCATGTCCCCTACTGAAGTATTATTTGACAATAACAAAGCTGCATTTGTTAGTAATGTACAATAAATGATCAGAGACAATTTCAGTTATCAGGAGATAGAGAAGATAAAAAGGAAGGGGAAAGGTTCAGTAAGGTAAAGATAAATTTACATCAGAGAAATGATTTTTGTTGTTGTTTTATGAAATAGTGGGAAATTAATTGCTTTAGGAGTTAGTGATTCATCAGTGTATGATGGATCGCTAATTAAGTCAAAGTTGCCATGAAGCAGGAGCTAAACCCTAGGACTCGATGTGGATCACAATGTAATGTCAATCCTTGTCCATTGCATTTGGTACTAGCGATAGATCAACTTTGTGTCACCTGCTCATTCGCATAATGGGTGCGTGCAGCATAATTAATCATTCTCTCCAGTGCCTGTACACCCCAGCTGGGATCAAAAACTCCACTCAAAGTGAGAGCAACATTAAAGGCCTGGAGGAACATGGCAGCTCAGGCAACATCTATAGTGAGAAATGGATAGTTAGCATTTCAACTTGAGACACTTTATCTGGACTGAGAAAAAAGAGCTGAAAGGAAGGTGCAGAGCCAGAGCTGGCAGTTGATATGTGGATCCAGGTGAGGGAGATCATCAGCAGAAGGCAGTGGAGGATGGAGGTGAGTGGGAAAGAGGCCAGAATTTGGAAGGTGATAGGTGGAAGTGACAAAGGACTGAAGATGCTGGAATCTGATAGGAGAGGAAGGTGGAGCATGAAAAAGGAACACAGATTCTCCATAACGCAGTTATCCATCCTGCTCCAGGAGTAGTTTATATTTCTGACTGATACCAGGGTATGTGTCAGAAATATAAACTATCCCTTTGCCTCCAGAAAAGCTGCTTGATCTACTGAGCTTTTACAATGTTTTTTTTACTCCAAGTTCCACCACCTTTCATCTTGTATGTCTCCATTTGGTTTCCCTGTCTGTGTCTGGTTTCTTCAAAGTAGAAGAGGATATGTCATGAACACCAAATGTCGGACACTAGATTAGAAGAGGAACAAGTGATTCACTGCTTCATCTGGCATGACTGTTAGGATCCTTGGATGATGGGAAGGGAAGAGGAGAGACAACAGCTGTTTCATCTTCTGCAGTTGCATGGGAAAGTGGCATGTGACAGGGTGTGGTTGGTGGGGATGGAAGAATGGGCAGGGAGTTGCAAAGGGAGGCAGTTCTAACAGGCAGCATCTGCCAGCATTTGGATGGACAAAGTCAGATTATGGACAGTCAGCATGGCTTTGTGCATGGGAAATCATGTCTGACAAATCTGTTAGAGCTTTTCAAAGACAAAACCAAAAGGATAGATGAAGGAAAGGCAGTGGATGTTGTGTATATGGACATCAGCAAGGTCTTTGAGAAGATCCCACATGATACGCTAGTCTGAAAGGTTAGGGATCCAGCTCACTAGATTCCTGATTGGTATGAACCAAAGGGTGATGTTGTTGGTAGTTTCTTGTACTGAAGGCCTGTGACTAGCAGTGTACCATAGGGACTGGTGCTTGGATATTTGTTGTTCAGTATTTATATAAACAGTTTGGATGAGAATGTATAAAGCATGGTTTGTAGAGTTTGTAGATGATACTAAAATATATGGCATTGTGGACAGTGGAAAAAGCTATCTGAAATTACAGGGGGATCTTGATCAGCTGGGTAAGTGGGATGAGGTCTGGCAACTGCTGTTACATTCTAGATAAGTGTGAGATGTTGCATTTTGGGAAGTCAAACCAGGACTTCCACAGTGAATGGAAGCACCCTGGGGAGTGCTGTGAAACAGAGGCACCAAGGAGTACAGCACTATAATTAGCTGAAAGTGGCGTCACAGGAAAACAGGGTGATGAAGAAGGTGATTGGCATGCTGTCCTTCATTAGTCAGGGCATGGTGTGTAAGAGCAGACATGCTATGTTGCAGCTGTACAGAACATTGGTGAAGCCTCACTGCAGTATTGAATACAATTTTGGTTACAGGAACAATGTCATTAAGTTGTAAAGAAAATCTATGAGAAGATTCACACACAAAATGCTGGAGGAACTCAGCAGGCAAGGCAGCACCTATGGAAAGGAGAAAATAGTCGACGTTTTGGGCCAAGACCCTTCATTAGGACTCAGATTTTCTCTTGTCTATGAGAGGATTACTGGGATTTGAAGATCTGAATTATAGTAACAGGCTGGGCAGGATGACTTCATTCCTTATAATGTAGGAGATTAAGGAGGTAACTTTACTGAGGTGAGTTAAATCATGAGGGGCATAGATAAGATGAATGCACACAGACATTTTCCCCAGGGAAAGAGAAATAAAAACAAGAGAGCAAAGGTTTAAGATGATAGGAGAAAGATTTCCAAAGGACCTGGGGCAATTTCTTCATGCAGATGGTAGTGTGGATATATGGAATGAGCTGTCAGATAAAGTATTTGAGGGAAGTACAATCATGACATTTAAAAGTATGGGTTGAATCGCAGTGGCAAGGTCCAAGCCCCAGAGTTGTCTGAGAGCAAGAACGCTTGGACGATATAAGTGCCGAAGCAGATTGCAAAGTTCAGGGTGTCGGGACTGAAGGCCAGGAGTGGGCTGGTTCTGCTCTCTGCTATATAACGTTCACTCAGCTCTGCACTGAACTGAGGCTGTGACCTGCTGCGGCCACAGTGATGCCTGGCTTCATGTCTCTTGTAAAACTTTTATCCTGAATGCTATTTGCTTACATTTATTGTTTGTATAATTTTCTTTTTCTCCCAGAACACTGGGCGGTTGATGGTCTTTTTAAACTGGTTCTTTTGGGGTTTCTTTGTTTTGTGACAAAAGAGACAAATCTCAAGGTTGTATGATGTATACATACTTTGATCATAAATGTACTTCAAACATTTGGATAGGTATATGGATACAAAAGATTTAGAGGAATATGGCAGATGGGCTAGTGCAGGTGGGTGCTTTAGTCAGCATGGATGAGTTGGGCTGAAGGGCCTATATCTGTGTTCAATGACTTTATGACTTTTACTGCTGCCTCAGTTCCAGACACCTGGATTAACTCTGAACTAGAGTGCTGTGTGCATGGACTTTGTATGTTGTCCCTGTAAACATGAGTTACTTGCAGGTACTCCAGTTTTCCACTGACATCTGGAAGAATCATGGCTTGGTGGGTTAATTAGCCACTGTATATTGTGCCTAGTGTGTAGATGAGTGGTAAAATCTGGGCAAGGTTGATGAGAATGTGGGGAGAATCAAAAATGGGATTAATGTAGATTTAGTCTAAATGGTTGATTGATGGCAGAGATTTCTTGTTGTGTTGGTTGGCCTGCATCAAACCAGGTAACATGGGCTAAGTTAGTTGCACCATTGTGATTGAGTTGAAGCTGGTAGTCCAGATGGATGTTGTCACTTAGCATATCAAACATTGTCACGGGGTTGGGCAGTCAATAGTTTCCATGTACTTCTGATATTAGTGTACTCACAGACAGCCCCAACAACATTAATTTTGGGTGTCTGGGATTTCTGCCCCCAAAAGCTTTTAATGTGAATTTATTTGTGTGAAATACTTTGTGACAAAGGTGTTTGAAGATTGAGGCGTCTGTCACTGTAGATATGTCATTTAAAGGAAGCAAAATATTGAAGGAAACGATGTGTTCCTTAAACTGTAACTATTGAAATTGTATTGAATCACCAACTGTTACCTTTGATCTTAATGGCATAAAAATGTGATGTATCTTTAGGTTTGTGAGCCTCTACTAAGAGTGTATAAACAATGATGCCTGTTTGTTGTGATGAATAAAGACTTCTATATTTTCATTTTTGGCATCGCTCCAGTGACAACAGCCAGGTTGTTAAACTGTGCGTTAGATCTTCCAGGCTCAGGGTTGCTTAAGATCATCCTCCAGGATTAGCCACTATTTCCTCCACCCAAGCCAGCGGACTTCCACCTGTATGCTGCAGTCACTCCCCTGAAACCATATTGGAGATCCAGGACAGTTGAATGCAGCTGAGAGAGATTAGTTGAATTTATTTGTGCAATATGACATAACTTGAACATTTAATTTGGAAACAAGTGTTTAGTTTGACTTGGGTTTTATTGTCACATAATCACAAGTAAATACTCAGGTGGCCAGTGAAAGAAGGAATTAGTGATGTAGCAGTTAGCACAACGCTTTACAGTACCAGTGACCCGGGTTCAATTCCTGCCACTGTCTTTAGGAAGTTTGTATGTTCTCCCCGAGATCATGTGGGTTTCTTCACAAAGTACAAAGACATACCAGTTGGTAGATTAATTGGTGATTGTAAATTGCCCCATGATTAGGCTAGGGTTAAATTGGGGGATGCTGGGCAATGCAGCTCGAAGGGCTGAATCTCATGTTGGTAAAAAGTGAGCTAAGATTGTGGTCACTGATACTTATTTGATATATTTGAGAATATCTAGCTGAAAAGGGGGTGTCTAATTTCCTCTTGCTTCTTCTGGACATCCTCCTCCTCCTATGCCTCAGCTGATTATTTAATAGCTTTGCCTATATGATGTCAAGGATATTAATCTACACCAGGCATGACAAATTTGAATACTTTATCAGCCAATTATGCAAGTCTCCAACCTCAATGGCCTGCTTGCCTCCCTGTTTGCCAACTGCAAATAATCGTGCAGATTCTCCACGTAATCATTGAATTATCTTTGTCACCCAGTAAGTGCATTGTAATGCGTAGGTGAACTATGGATAGCGTAAAAAAGTACAATGGAATGAAAGAATCACGGCTGTAGCAAGGATACTGACGATAGTTTATCGTCTAAGATCAAAAGTTTGATGGATACTGAGAGATTGGAAATCTCTTATTGACAGTACATCTGGAGTTTATACAAGTTATTTGCAAAAAGATACATGAGGAATCATGACCTGATTTGTTCCTCTAGCATTTTATGTGTGTTGCCCAAACTTTTAGCATCTGCAGAGTCTCTTGTATCATAAGTTCTCGCAATTAATCTGGAATAATACAAATAACATTGCTTGTTGTAAAAACTCACCCTGATTTACTATTTCAGGTAAGAAAATTTGCTATCTTTACCCAATCTGTATTGTAGTTCACATTAACTGAAGGATTGGTCTACAATATGAGTGTATGCTGGTTGCCAACTAGCTTTTCTTGTTTTCCCTATATCGAGATGTGTGCTAGATATACATAGAAACATAGAAAACCTACAGCACAATACAGGCCCTTCGGCCCACAAAGTTGTGCCGAACATGTCCCTACCTTACTAGGTACTACTAGGCTTAGCATATTTTGCAAATCTACCAATGCCTTTAGCTATGCAGTGTATAGCACACATGTGAAATGGATGTTATATTAGCAGCAAAGCAGAACCAGCATTAACCATGGGTCAAGCAAAACAAATTTTGTGGTGATATATTTTTGGTTAAGAGAGTCCTTGGAATGTATAATCTTGCCCAAAATGAAAATTGGTGAAAAGGGAATGCATTAATTGATTACTTGCATTCACTATCCAATCACACAATGCTTCAAACATGCAGTGTAAGCTCTTCCAAATGGAAAACTGGTGCTAAATAACATTGGAATGACACAGAGCTGGCAAATGACCAATTCTCCCAACTTATTCAGAACCTTCTGTGCATTTTCTCAACCTGTTAGTATTTTGTTTGCTTATGTTTTCCAGTTTGAAACTGCTCCCAGTTTTGTATCACTTGGACAGATTTCTTTCTGTATCCAGTTGCAAATAATTTTACAAACAATGGTTTTACTATTACCTTACACACAATAGTCTTTGCGATGAGGACTATGTACACTTAATTATCAATTTGAATGCATTTGAACTGCCAATGGATGGAAAGCTGTAGGATTAATAGACATGGGCGCAACACTTGCTGTGGATGTGCTGGGCCAACTGACCTGTTTATATTCTGTATGACCCTCTGACAATTTGATTTTCTCTGTTCTTTTTCCACCTATTTCCTGCCTTTTTCAGGAATTTATCTAGTGGTGCAGATCTTCTCAATGTGGCCTTGTCACTTATTTAAAGCTCAAATTTAGTTATAATGCACCAACTTTTATTTTGACCAATCTCTCTAAAACCGATTATGATTGTCTTTTGTAGTGCCATATCTAACCTGCTGTTTCATAACTTGTTTCTCAGGATGCCTTCTAGTCCAAATGACACTAGTTTGGTGGATTCTACTGGGTTACCTATGAACCATATCTCAAATTTTGTTATTACTTGATCCCTAGCCATTCCTCAGAGAACTGCCTTTTATGAAACGGCTCACTAAATGTGATTAATGTGAATGAAATGTATATTTCTGAAGCTCATTTGGACCACATTTCCCTTTAACTTCCTCAGTTGATTAATTACTGCAACACCTGAGTTCTATTTCGCACCCGCTCCATTCCAACCTTAGAAATTTAAAGAATCATACTTTGGAGAACAGTTCAGTTCTGTGCAAAAAGAGAAAAGGACTTATTTGATATATTCGATAGATTGAATTCATATATCAGAGCAGGCCACCTTTTAGACCATCCTACTCAATCTTGCAAATTTAATGATTAAAATAGTTTACATTTTTGACATTCCTTACTTAATAAACTCATCTCCTACATCTTTTTTCTGGTCAGTTTATTTTCCTTTTGTCTGATTTCATATTTATCATCATCTACCATCCACAATCCTTTTCTTCCTTTATTTTCTAAGTTATTTCCTGTCCTGCCCATTTTCTTCCATTATTTTTCTTTCTTAATAATAGGAATCTGAACTTGGTGGGAAGTATTTCTAAAAACAGTTCATTTTTGTACTTTTTCCTTACATCTCCTTAGATCAAGCCTAGTCCCTTAAAAACCATACTTCTGAAACTTCATATTTCAAATTTATTATTTTTCATTATCATTCATCACTTACACTGTTGCTAGAGGCTTACCATCTATTTATGAGTAGATATTTAGTTTCATTTTAAGCATTTTAGAAGTGATAGCTAAGAAAGTGAACTCCTGAAGATGAGAGAAACCTTCCTGGACCTGAGAGCGAAATGACAGAGACACTCAGGAAAATATTTTGCAGTTTTCTTTAACCAAATTGAAGTAAAAATAGGACCCAGTAATATGTGAGCTACATTGAGGATAATGAGTCAGACCATTTCACAGGATGCTACTTAAAGAAGACGTGTCATCATGAAAAAAAGTGTGTTAACCAAGAAAGTAATCCAGTTTGGGGGGATATCACAAAAGCATAAAAAAGGTGTTGGTTTTGCTATAACTAAATTGTTAAGGTTTGTTAAAAAAATAAAGCTGGTCAACATAAATGGAAGTCATGCATGATTTGATTGAAATGTTTGTTGTAGAAATCACAAAAGTATGTGGTGGCCGTTTTTAGAAAATTAAGGTATGTGTTCCAAATAAACTATAGACAAATACAAAAAACAGGACAAGTTGCCACAAATCTTAATGCCATTAGGGCCTGGTGGAACTAGGTTCCTCTGGAGCAGTCCGTGCTACAAGACTACAGAATAAGAAAATTGGCAAATGGGATAGGTGCAGCTGTCACTCATTGCCGAGAAATGTGAAGTCAGACATCTTCTACGAAATATATCTTGACTGGTAAAATACTTCAGTGTGGAGATTTTCAACATCTATTTAAATCATCAAGTGTCTTTTGAAGCAACATGGGTGGGGGGGGAATAGCTGAATTAAGTAGGTACGTTTTAAGAAAGATCTGAAAGAGGAAACTGAAGTGAGTGAGGGTGAAACCATTTTAATGGGAACACGCTCATTAAAGGATGACAGAATAAGCATTTGAAGAATATAAAGCAAAATGTGTGGGAAAAGGGATTAAAATGGATAGTTTCAACATTCTCACGCCATGTTGTGTTTTTAATATATTGGATTCTCCCGGTGCACAATAATATTATATCATTAAAATGTAGCACTTTCTTTGGTTGGAGTAGGGTTTCAGCACGTTGTAGTTTACCCCACCCTGTATCTGTCAGTCAACGCCTACAGCAGATCTGAAGGATGAAGACAGGTTGCTTACGTTCCATGGTTCACTGCAAATTAAACACAACCAGAAAGGAAAGCAGTGATTTTTCCCCCCTTGTTGGGCAAAATATATTTCAATGTTGGCATTTACTTTCGAAAGGTCCAATGTAACACCGGCGTATAGTTTGGCCGTTTGTGAAGGAGAGGCTCGTGGGATCAGTGGGAACCTGACCCGAACAGGCGCCGGCGCTGCCGCTTTGAGGCGGTGCCCGAGTGCGTGGTGCTCAAAACAGCGACGGGGCGTTGCCGCAAGGGTGGGGTTAGGGGAAGGCAGCTGGTTTCGATAGACAACCGGGCAAGGTCGGCCTTTTCCTTTATATATATATATATATATATATTTATTCATTAATCCAGTCGTCCTGTTTACCTCCCCACGCCCATACACACCCATCCAGTCCCAGGCCATGAGAATACCCTCCCGCCAGGAAGCTCAGTGAAACAAGCAGCGACCGAGGGAGGAGACAGCGAGGAGAGGAGCGGCCACGGGCAAACAGAGCGACGCTAGCGGTACCATGCACTCGGAGGTGGAGAAAGTAAGTGCGGACCCGAGCCACGGGTTGGGAGGGAGGGAAACCCAGCCCCGTTTCCCAGTCTTTCTCCAGTTCTACCGCCTGCTGTCGTCGCCGATAGTCCGCCCTCTCCCGGAGCGGTGGCCGCCCTTCCTAGCTCCTGCACGGTGCAGGGCGAGGGTGGGTCCCCGGGCCGAGGGGCGGCTGCCGCAAGCGCCCGCCTCCGCACTCACAAAGACAGGAACTGGGGCTCCGAGCCAGCCTGGCTGCACTTAAAGGAGGATTGCACGGTGCCGAAAATGCCGGGCTTACTTGCTCATGTACCGGGCGTTCACCCTGTCATAAACGCGGTGCGGCAGAGTGAGGGAATTTATTCAGCAGCACCAAAAACACCATTTTCGTACCGGCACTCTCGTTAGAGTATTACTTGTGTTTGTAATGCGGCATTTAACCCTTTTAAATATTCTGCGGAGGGGAGGTCTGGTATATTCGGAATCGCAATTTTCCGCGCTATATGTTTAAATAATACCTGAAGTTGATTTCTGTATTTAATTTTCGAATTTTTGCAATGTAATTTTAATAGGTTTAAACAGGTTTAAGAGTAAACCTCTACAGTTATGAAAGGGAACCAACTAAAAAAGAATTGCATTGTTCAACGCCTTTCTATGGGACAACGAGCGTGTAAATGGGACTGTCCGGCTGAAAAGAAATGAACAATGCCAGGCTGATCAGCCAGCACTCTATGTACGCTAAACCCGATGTACTTTTCCCCTCTCGTTCTCCCCCCCTCCCCCCCCACTACCTTATTCTGGTTTATGCCCCCTTCCTGATGGAGGGTCTCGGGTTCGGAACGTCAACTGTTCGTTTCCAAGATGCTTCCTGACCTGCTGAGTTCCTCAGCATTTTGTGTGCGTTACTCTAAGATATATTTGATAACTAAATTGATTTTTTTCAAGTCTGCCAAAGTCCAACTTTTTTTTAAAAAAACGAATGCTATTTTGACACAGAAGAATGTTATCTTGTGTATGCAATGGATAAGGTTTATGCACTGGCGCAATATCTCTGGATATGGTACATGTAACAATATTTGAAGACACCTATCAGAGATGAACAAAAGACTGAAACAGTAACAATTTCTAAATGTAAAATGCAGCAATGCCAATTTCTGACAGAAAAAAACAAGGAAATTTTAATTGAAGTACACCTGTTATGCTACATCCACATTCTTTCTTGTCTGAGTGAACATTTTGTAGAACAATCTGTCAGTCATCAATATAGACCATCCTAAAATGACTGTGGCATACATTTTCTGGACATGCAGTTTTAAATACAGTTGTAAAGTTCTACTCAACCTTATTCGTACAGTCTTCTGTTGGATTGACTCTCTTTTCAGCATATGGTTAATAACAATGGAATTCCATGGCCATATTTAGATTTCAAAAAACTATTTTAAACATATCTCCTTGAAAGTTTTGAGAAGTTCATTAGGATTGTTGTTTTTAAACATTATTTATGTCTGATGCTTATTCCTCTAATATATCCTGTTTAGGATACTCTTCAGTTGAATTGAACAGCGTTCTTTGATAATTGGTTTGGCTGAGGTGGGAATGTAAAATGATAAAACGAAGAATGAGGCATTCAACTATCATGCTCATGAGGCTTTTTAATGGGACCAGCTAGTTAGTGGAGACACAAGAGACTTGGTCCTAGTCTGTTAGTCCCTGATCTCTGATTCAAAGGGGAAGTGCTTCTTAAATTCCTTTGTGAAATTTGCCATTGAATGTGTTTCTGATATCCTTCTGTTGGTGTATTTCAGATTTTAAAATCTGCTAAATTTAAAAACAAAATCTTATTCTCCCATCATTTACTGCTGATAGGTTAGCTATAAAAAAGCTTGTGTGGCCGGTGGAGTGGGAGAAGGAAGAGTTAATAGGCATGCAGCAGAACAGATTGCAGGAAACTGAGGGTTGACATAACTAGATGGGCCAAATGCTGTTTGTGTTAGGGTTTGAAAGTAGTCGTTCTTGGCAGGAACCAAACATAGTCTGATATCATAGTAACAGAATTGTTAGTGATTCATTTGGAAGTTTTCCTTCCAGATGCTATTCTAAAATCAAAAATTAAATTGATGGTTGAAATATTTCTAGTTGCATACTTTTAAAATTATACTGTTGTAATAAAATGGATAGTTTGAATTGTGTATACACATCAAAATTAACAAGAAAAACTTGTAGCATGAAAATCTTGATTCGTATTGTTAAACTTGTATGGTAAGTGAACTGCATCTTAAGTTGCAATAAACCTTTGAGAGTATGACCACTGAGGATCAATATTCAATACCTACTTATGAACTCGATAGAGTAGTGATATTAGTGCTACTTCTGCATTAGTATCCATTATTCTGGGGATGAAATGATATTACCTAGTGTTCTCACATATGTTCATGCAAGCAAAATGATTATTTTTGCATGTGCCTTATTAATTGCTACATTTAATGGTTACTGACTCTGGAAGGTACAGAAGCAAAATTCATCATGTTAGGCATGGGTGTGGAAAAATAAATTCTTTGGGTTTAAATTACTTTATGGACACTTAACTGATGTACATGTTCTACACTGAGTGGTTTAGACTCAGGATGACCTAAGAGAATTGCACAGGCCCTCAGCTCAAAACATTTGTTGATGAGGAAGGAAGGTGCCCACATGAAAACCCCTGCGTGCCAACCCTGTCCCACTTCCAACATCAACGCACAAATGTGTGACTTCACTTTTCCAACAGGCCAATATAATATGTATCAGCTGATAGGCAACGGTAGATCCCATCAAAATGAAATATCAGCTGATTTGGCCTATTTCTAGGGATTGCATTACTGTTGGACTTGCAAATAAAGGAAGTGGGAAGAAATACCTGCTTGGATTATAGCTCGATTGGATCCCAGTGTCTCTGGCTGTGAAATGATTTTTATGCAGATGTTGAATTATGATTGGATTTGAATGCTTTGCCCTCAGTGGCCATCTGGAATGAGATTATAGATTGTATTTACACATAATAATAGATCCAAGAAAGATGATTAGAGATGAATAAGTATTATGCCGATCCAGCAGCTCAGCAATGGGGCTGGAAAACCAAAGTTTGTCCTGTGGAAGTGGATTGTAGGGGATTTATAGCCATATCCACCGCCAAACAGCTGAAGGAGTTGGTGATCCATGGTCAGACTCCGTGGCAAACTATCAGAGGCAGTCAGTGGCTTCAGATGAAGCGAAAAGATCTCTCCTGGGCTCCAAGATAGTATCAAGAGAGTGGGAGGACACAACCAGTGGGGGGAGGGGGTGACTCTGGGATGCCAGAAGACATCATCGAGCCCTCTGCAGATGTCGTGTGCTAATTGATGAATCATAGAGTAAGGAGGGTGCCCACTTGACAACCCCTGTGTGTCAACCCTGCACCACTCCCAGCATCAAGGCAGCCTTGAGCAGGTGCTCACAACCCATTGGCACAAGGGATATTAACATCTTATCCTGTTTTTACCCCTGAACATGCTTTCAAGGGAAAAAGGAAGGTAGAAAATTAGACATTCAATTAATTGACACGTTGGCAAGTGCACTGTTTTTTTGTTGTTTCTATCACAAATTAAAATTGTCAACATTTTGGGTTTTGATGAAGGATCCCAGCCCAAGAAATTGACTGTTCATTCCTTTCCATGGATGCTGCTTGACCTGCTGAGTTCCTTCAGCGTTTTATGTGTTGCTCTGAATTTTCTAAATCTGCATAACCTCTTGTGTTACTGGGGCTGATTTCAATATCAAAATACTTGTGAATTGTGGCTTCTAAGGTTGTTAAAGATGCCTGTGATATTTTTCTAACTTTTTGCAGACTTCAGGGTTTTTTAAGAAAAAAAAGAATCTTGGTAAATTAAAATATGTCCTGTTAATAAAGCTTGAGGCAGTATGGGTACATTTTTGCCTTGTCTACCAATATTGACTCTGGCCCTGTCATCTAGTTGGCTCGTGTCTTCCCCGTTGGCTTGTGGTTTCACAAACAACACTTCCACTTATTGGAGAATTTTGACTATGAAATGGCAGCTCCATTACTGTCATGTATCAGTGTACTTAAATGACAAGGATGGTTTCTGCTGTATTAGAGATACAGTATCATTAGAAATTCTTATAGTTTTAACTAGTGGAAGCCTTGTATTTCTGCCTCTTAGCATTTGTGCTTGAACAGTGGCTGAAGTAGCTTTGTTGTTATTTCACCCCTCTAGCAGAATGCTGCATTGATTTTTGACACGGTGAAGTAAGTGGTGCACCTAGATAGAAACCTTCTGAATAATGGGAACTCTGTTCTAATATATTGGACCACACTAGTATTTGTTGGTAGAATCTCACATGGTGATGAGAGGCCATACAGGAGCGAGGTATACTAGTTAGTTGAGTGGTGTTGCGGCAACAATTCTTGCACTCAATGTCAGTAAGACCAAAGAGCTGATAGTGGACTTCAGGAAGGGTAAGATGAGGGAACACTAACCAATCATCATAGAGGGACTGGAAGTGGAGAGAGTGAGCAATTCCAAGCTCCTTGGTTTCAAGCTCTCTGGGGATCTAACCCGGTCCCAACATATCGATGCAGCTATAAAGAAGGCAAGACCCATTTGTGTTGTATCGCTGAGCAGCAGTGAACCATCTGATCGGCCTATCAGAGTTCTCTTTGGGAACTAGTTGACTTGATCAGCATTTCATTGTTCACAATTGCATTTAGTAAAAAAATAAGACAGTAGTTATATTTCATCATGAGTTTGAGGAGATTTGGTTTGTCACCTAAAACATTCAAACCTCTACAGACCTACAGTGGAGACCATTCTGACAGGCTGTATCACAGTCTAGTATGGGGGGTGACTACTGCACAGGACTAAAAGAAGCTACAGAAAGTTGTAAAATTAGTAGGCTCCATCTTGGGTACTAGCCTCCATAGTATCCAAGACTTCAAGAAGCAGTGCCTCAGAAATGCGATGTCCATTATTAAAGACCCAGGACATGCCCTCTTCTCAAGTCAGGAAGGAGGTACAGAAGCCTGAAGGCGCGCACACAGCAATTCAGGAACAGCTACTTCCCCTCTGCTGTCCAATTCCTAAATGTTCATTGAACCCATGAGCGCTACCTCACTTTTATTATTTTCTGATTTTGCACTGTTTTTAATTTAACTATTTAATATACACATATACTTTAACATTTTTTCTATGTTGTGTATTTCATTGTACTGCTGCCACTAAGTTAATAAATTTCATGACATATGCTGGTGATATTGATTCTGGTTCTTTTCAGTAAAACATTGACTTAGGGTGCCCAAGAAAAGTAAAGGTTGTAGATTCGTAGTGCGGTCATTTGAAGTGAGATCCGACTCCATTGCTTTTACACTCGTGCATATGTTTATAAACGTGACTTGTAGATTGCCAGTAGGAAACAATGGTGAGTGGGATAGGGTTGCCAACTTTCTCACTTTGTTTACCCCGAGAAAGACTACCTTGACCACGAAGCCTTGTGCAGGCAGCTGTGTGCTCATGCGTGACATGCGCATCGGTGTACGTGCTGATTTGTTTTCTACAAATTGGTTTAGGCGATTCTGTTCAGTGAAACTACACTGTTCATACATTATACATCAAAGTTGCTGGTGAACGCAGCAGGCCAGGCAGCATCTCTAGGAAGAGGTACAGTCGACGTTTCGGGCTGAGACCCTTTGTCGGGACTAACTGAAAGGAGAGCTAGTAAGAGATTTGAAAGTGGGAGGGGGAGATCCAAAATGATAGGAGGAGACAGGAGGGGGAGGGATGGAGCCAAGAGCTGGACAGTTGATTGGCAAAAGGGATATGAGAGGATCATGGGACAGGAGGCCTAGGGAGAAAGAAGGGGGGGGGAACCCAGAGGATGGACAAGGGGTATAGTCAGAGGGAGAAAAAGGAGAGAGAAAATGTGTGTATATAAATAAATAACAGATGGGGTACGAGGGGGAGGTGGGGCATTAGCAGAAGTTTGAGAAGTCAATATTTATGCCATCAGGTTGGAGGCTACCCAGATGGAATATAAAGTGTTGTTCCTCCAACCAGAGTGTGGCTTCATCTTGACAGTAGAGGAGGCTGTGGATAGACATGTCAGAATGGGAATGGGACGTGGAATTAAAATGTGTGGCCACTGGGAGATCCTGCTTTCTCTGGCGGACAGAGCATAGTCTATTCCGCAGAGTCCAGTCTATTCCACAATTTAGTTTTCATTACATTCATTGCAGAAAACCCCGCTTCGCCGAGATATGTTGGAAATGGAAGTAACATTTTCAGTGCTTTCGTGGCTATTTCAGGATATTTAGCCTTGACTTTGATCCAGAATGCCGGCAGAGATGTTATGTCAAACATACTTTTCAGCCCACTGTCATTTGCAAGCTCGAGGAGTTGATCTTCCCGTGCTGACATGGATGACGCGCGGGTAATGACCTCACGTGCATTGAAGTTCAACAGTGGGCGTGACAGAATGAGGAAAGGTGCAGCTGACTCATATCGCCAAATCATATCATTTCCTCGCGGCCTGGTGGTTGGGGACCACTGCTTTAAATGATCATAACTTTAAAAAGTGACAAATCCTTTAATGCCAGAAAAAAAGTAGGTGTATATTGTGGAAGAAAGAATGGTATGGGCTAAGAACGTTAATGATTCCAGTTGCTGCCAAACATTGAAATCAAATGTTCAAAGGTTCAGTTTAATGTCAGAGAAATGTGTACAATATACAGCCTGAAATGCAACACTCACAACATACTGGAGGAACTCAGCAGGTCAGGCAGCATCCGTGGAAAAGATCGGTCGATGTTTCGGGCCGGAACCCTTCATCAGGACTGTAGAGGGAAGGCAGAGGCCCTATAAGGAATGTGGGGGGAGGGTGGGAAGGAGAAGGCTGGTAGGTTCCAGGTGAAAAACCGGTAAGGGGGAAAGATACAGGGGTGGGGGACGGGAAGCAGGGAGGTGATAGGCGGGAAAGGTGAAGAAGAAATAGAGGAAAACACAATGAGTGGTAGAAGGAGGCGGAACCATGAGGGAGGTGATAGGCAGCTGGGGGAAGGGAGCGGAGTGACATAGGGATAGAGGAAGGGAGGGAGAGGGAATTACTGGAAGTTGGGGAATTCTATGTTCATACCAAGGGGCTGGAGACTACTTAGATGGTATATGAGGTGTTGCTCCTCCAACCTGAGTTTAGCCTCACTATGGCAGTAGAGGAGACCATGTATGGACATATCTGAATGGGAGTGGAAAGCGGAGTTGAAGTGGGTGGCTACTGGGAGATCCTGTCTGTTTTGGTGGACGGAGCGGAGGTGCTCGACGAAGCGGTCCCCCAATCTGCGTCGAATTTCACTGACGTAGAGGAGGCCGCACCGGATGCAATAGATGACCTCAACAGACTCACAAGTGAAGTGTTGCCTCACTTGGAAGGACTGTTTGGGGCCCTGAATGGTGGCAAGAGAGGAGGTGTAGGGACAGGTGTAGCACTTGTGCTTACAGGGATAAGTGCCGGGTGGGAGATCCGTGGGGAGGGACGTATGGATCAGGGAGTCGCGGAGGGACCAATGCCTGTGGAAAGTGGAGAGGGGTGGAGAGGGAAAGATGTGCTTAGCTCCGTCCACCACAACAGACAGGATCTCCCAGTAACCACCCACTTCAACTCTGCTTCCCACTCCCATTCAGGTATGTCCATACATGGCCTCCTCTACTACCATGATGAGGCTAAACTCAGGTTGGAGGAGCAACACCTCATATACTGTCTAGGTAGTCTCCAGATCTTTGGTGTGAACATAGAATTCTCCAGCTTCCAGTAATTCCCTCCCCCTCCCTTCCCCTATCCCTATGTCACTCTGCCCCCTCCCCCGGATGCCTATCACCTCCCTCATGGTTCCACCTCCTTCTACTACCCATTGTGTTTTCCCCTATTCCTTCTTCACCTTTCCTGCCTATCACCTCCCTGCCTCCCCTCCCCCACCCCTTTATCTTTTCCCCTTACTGGTTTTTCACCCGGAACCTACCAGCCTTCTCCTTCCCACCCTCCCCCCACCTTCTTTATAGGGCCTCTCCCCTTCCCTCTGCAGTCCTGACGTAGGGTTCCAGCCCAAAATGTTGACCGATCTTTTCCACGGATGCTGCCCGACCTGCTGAGTTCCTCCAGCGTGTTGAGTGTTGCTTTGACCCCAGCATCTGCAGTTTATTTTGTGTTTACATCCTGAAATGCTTTCTCTTCACAAATATCCACAAAAACAGAAGTGCCCCAAAGAATGAACGACAGAAAAATGTAAGAATCCCAAAGTCACCCCCCAGCTCCCCTCCCTCCCGCACATAAGCAGCTGTGAGTAACAGTTCCCCCCCACCAGCAAAATATGAGCAAGCATTGGCAGCATCACTAAGCACCCAAGCGTGAGGAAAGCAATAGCAAAGACAGACTTGCAGTTACCCCAAAGACTTTGCATTACACCTGGCATTTGACATACTGCAGATTCTCTCTCTCCCTAATAAGGGAGAAAAAGGTGTCGCTATTTTCCCAGTGAGCGGGGAGACAGAACAAACAGTTTGCTGGTTTACGATGTTAATAGTCCATTTCATCACTTTTTTTTGAGCTCTGTGCCTGAAGATCGCAAAGATCCTGGGTCTTTGGGTCCATAGCAGGTATCCCAGCTCCCCCGATGACACACGTGTCTCTTGCTATGACACTGACCCTCGATCTGCCCGACTCCAGAGGCCCCGACATCTTGGGCTTCCGAATGCGAGCTGGACTGTCAGGCAGAACCCTTGGTGTGCTGAACAACAGCCAGTCCTGAAACCCCGATTACAGGTCCCATTCCCACAAAGAACGGAAGTCAGCATGTGACTCAGGTCAGGATCTTCAAAAGAATGCTGAAAGGGAAAATAAAGATATTAAAGATGGAAATAAAGCTGTTTTTCGATGATACAAGCAAAGGAGTAGCCGTTTAGTGCCATCTTAACTTTGCTCTTCCTCTTTCTAGTAATTCTGGTGATGGTTGAGAATACTTGCTCTACCACTCTCATAGGGCTTTTGATTGTTCTGTACCCTGCAGACCTATCAACTTGGAATCCATTAATAACTACTTTAGCTTATGGAAAATCTGGACTCTTCCATCTGTTAATCACATGAAGCTACCTCTATCAGGGTACAGAAGGTCCAGGATGTTTTGGCTGTGTGAACTTTCTTATTAACCTCTTAGTTGGTTGAAACCTATTAAAGACTACTCCGACATTATTTCCTGTTTGTTCAAAACTAATATTTTGGCCTTTCAACTATCCTGTTGGGTGGCAGGATACAGATACGTCCCTAACAAAGGAGATGAAGGCATCCCTTCCCTCCGTAAACCTGAAGGTTACCCTTGGGCAAGGTCTAGCACCTGCTTAGCCCCCTGACCAGGGTCATGTGAAGCCATGAGAGTGGGTGGCAGATGATCGTATGAGCAGCTGGTGCATACCACAAGTCTTGGTTATGCAACCACTGATGCCAGGCAATCGCTGAAGAGTATTGATAATGGCTGGGGTTGCTCTTCTTGTAAAGACATTGCCCAGAAGGAGGAAATGTCAAACCACTTCTGGGGGAAAAAAAATTTCCAAGAACAATTATGGACATTGAAAGACCCAAATCATATGACACGGCACATAATGAATGAAACAATCTTAATGAGACCTGCTTTCTTACCACTGGGGCATCAGGAGTACCCAGCTCCAAGTCCACCATTAAGAAAAATCTGGCCATAAAATTGGAGTCTTAATGGTTCCCATAATAATAGGCATCCATTAGCCTAGTGAGACCATGGATTTGTGCCTTGGAAGGTTTCCAGGGCGCAGGCCTAGGCAAGGTTGTATGGAAGACAACCTTCCCATGCTGCAAGTCCCCCTCTCCGCACCACAGATGTTGTCCAAGGGAAGGGCACTAGGGCTGATACAGCTTGGTACCAGTGTCGTCGCAGAGCAATGTGTGGTTAAGTGCCTTGCTCAAGGACACAAGAAGCTGCCTTAGCTGAGGTTCGAACTAGCGACCTTCAGATCACTAGACCGATGCTTTAACCAGTTGGCCATGCGTCAACACTGGTCACCATAAGTCTACAGTAAAAATGTCTGAGTAACTTAACGCTAATTAAATTTTAGGCATTATGGTCAGATAATATGAATAACATTTATGTACATGCTGCTTGAATAGCATATGGTTGTGCTCGTGTTTGTTAAGTGACATAGTTCTGGGAAATTTGACTTTTTATATCCTAGTCAGTAGAAAGACTGGAGGATCTGAACTAAACTTCATAGATCCACTGAGACAGAACAGACAAAAAGTGTAATAACATTAAATAAGAAATAGCTGATAGAGTAACGTGACAAAATATAATTTATGCAAGAAGAGGATCATTAACTTTGGAAAAACTAGCACTATGGAGCCCAAGTGATTGGAGGATAGTGCGCAAAAGGTCATATGAGGGTCAGCTGCCTAATATGACATAATTCAGCATTTTGAAGAAATTGTGGATCTTTTTGTTCCCATTTTTTCCATTACAGTGACCGAGCAGTTACTCAGTGGTCATTTGTAGAAGATTTTTAACTCTTCCTCAAAACAATTACATTAATTTAAAGGGGCAGGAAAAACATGAACGGGCCACACACTGCTACAGATTCTTGCCTTATTTTCTGATATGATTCAAGCTTTTTTTTTGTTACAATCCTTACATAATGTTTTTGTGTTATATTTGTGTTAAGTCACAAGCCCCCTGTTTTAAATGGTTGCTGATTCTGGGCACACTGTAGATTGAAGGAGAGGAGAGTATTGTCTTGCTTCAGCAGATGTCCCACCCACTGACCAGCAGTGCGGTAAAGTATGCCACGTGACTGCTGACGAATGCTGACAAGTGCTGTGGGCGGAAGAATAGACTAAGCTCAGAAAACCAGCAATGCAAGAAGTTTTCTTTCACCAAAAAAAAATCCAGGACTATATGAAATAGCAGGTCAGTTTGTGTGTATACAAAAAGTGCTGTGATAGCTTTCTGTGTCAAACAAAGCAGTGGAATAGCAATACTTTAACACAATGATTTTAAGTATGGTTTTGCTAGGCCGTTATGGTTAACTGTTTCAGGAAATGGTGTAGCATTTTATAGGCTGCAACAGTGTGTTTCTGTTGTGTCTCAGCACTCATGTTTTAACTTTGTGTGTTACCTTCACTTTTATTTTCTATCCTTGTTTCGTTTAGTTTTTCCCCACCCTTTCCCTCCAAAATTCCTTTCTCTGTCCTGTATCCTCAGACTGTCATTATTGATTTTTGTTTCAAGTGCTGGTGTGGCCATCGCCTGAATCACACTTGTGTTTGACTGTGAAAGGCTCACTTATGCAGAAGAGGCAAAAGGCACCTGCCCTTCTGACAGTCACACTGTTGGGCCTGGTTAAATTTCTACCATTTCACCTCTGACGTTTTGATGTAGAACACTGTTGTATTTCCATTTACGATTTGGAGCTGAATGGAGTAGATTTTGGATGTGATGCATTACTTTGAGGATACCTACATAATTTGTGGCTGGCAGAAACTGCTTTTGCTTGGATCGCCATTTTAACTGGTAATCTATAAATTGGATAGCAATGAGGTCAGATACTAAATCATATTTTTTTAGGATGGATCTTATTGCACATAAAACCCACAAGGTAATACAGGACATACAGTTGTGGATGTAAACACCAATCGTTGTACAGGTTTAGTTGAGCTCTTAAAGGAGAAGTGGTATTTTTGATTGCTGCAACACTTCCTTAAAAATGTCTACCCCACTTTTGAATTTGCAGGCATATCCATTAGAAAATGTCCTTAAAACAAAGTTTACTTGCATCAAATTTAGATTACTTTCAACTATTTTCAGAGCTAAATACACGAGACAAAGCCAGGATCCCACTTGCATCTCACCATGTCCTAAAGTGATTTGCACAATAATTATATTTGTGTATTTGGTGTGAATGTATCACCTCAGATGATTTGCATACAGCTAGACTAGGCAAGCAGTGGGGGAGGGTGAAGTATACTGTAGTTGATTTCTTTGTTGGGGTGGTTGATGGTTAAATATTGATCAGGACATCAAGATTATTCTTACTTGAATAAACCATCATAAACAAGAGAAAATCTGTAGATGCTGGAAATCCAAGCAACACCCTCAAAATGCTGCAGGAACTCAGCAGGCCAGGCAGCATCTATGGGCAATAAATTACAGTTGATGTCACTTTTTACGAAATGTTGACTGTACTTTTTTCCATAGATGCTGCCTGGCTTGAGTTCCTCCAGCATTTTGTAAACATTGCTTGAATAAAAATCATGGTATTTGGGCTTGGTTCAATACTTTTTTCCAAGGATTGGAAAGAGAATCTCTTAAGAATGAAATACATAATTTAAGAGTATATTTTGACCTGTGTTTGCAGTAATGCCTGAAATCCAAGATTGTTGAGAAAACTGATATTTTCTCTAGAGAAGTGAAGTGGTATGTACTTGCTGAAAACTTCATTGCAAGGAGGACGCGTGAGCAACCATTAAGGTTGTCATTGCCCTGAACTTTTTATGCCACTGGCTCCCTACAAAGCCTTTCTCACATGGTCAATCCCCATCTATCAGATCCTTCAGTCCTTTACCTTCTCCGCTTCATTCCCCCTCCATCCACCCAGCGTCATCTATCACCTGCCAGCTTGTACTCCTTCCCGTCTCACCACCACCTTATTGTGGCTCTTCCCCATTCCTTTCCAGTCCTGATGAAGGGGCTCAGCCCAAAATGTCATCTGTTACCTCTCCATAGGTGCTGTCTGATCTGAGTTTCTCCAGCGTTTTGTGCGTGTTCTGAATTTCCAGAATTATCCCTGCTATACCTGTTAATATTCATTTTTAATAAGTGATTTTGTTGTCCTATACTGGTTGGGACTTCCCTCCCAGTTCTACGTGTGGTTGAGACATAAAAGCTTTCAATGACTCAACAAGAAATTCATCTGGAAAAACATACCTTCTGTAAACAGTTGGAGGAACACTTGGCAATCCTCTAAGGTAGCTGTGGATGGTGAAACAGATCATGGGATTAGATATGTTTTGTGTGCGTGTAATTTTAATTTTTTTCACAAAACCAAGTACTTCCACTATCTTCCAAATACTTAATTTTTACTATTGTGACTACTCCCTTCGTGATAGAAAAGCTACAAAATAAAGACAAGCAACACACAGAGAATGCTGGTGGAATGCAGCAGGCCAGACGCCTCCATAGGAAGAAGCACGATTGACTTTTCAGGCCGAGACCCTTCGTCAGGACTAACGGAAAGAAGAGGTCGACGTTTCAGGCCGAGACCCTTCGTCTGGACTAACGGAAAGAAGAGGTTGACGTTTCAGGCCGAGACCCTTCGTCTGGACTAACGGAAAGAAGAGATCGATGTTTCAGGCTGAGACCCTTCATCAGGACCAACCGACGAACTTTCCGTTAGTCCTGATGAAGGTTCTCGGCCTGAAATGTTGACTGCTTCTTATAGGTGCTGTCTGGCCTGCTGCGTTCCACCAGCATTTTGTGTGTGTTGCTTGAATTTCCAGCATCTGCAAATTTCCCTGTGTTTGCGAAAATAAAGACACTTTATGAACTATGATTGTTCTAAATACTTCAGAAAGCTTGGGGAGACGATTTTTGGAATAGTGCCCAAAGTCTAGCAGAAACAGTAGTTGTGAAGAGGACTAAAAATAAGTAGGGAAATATAGGGTGCAGAGAGTCTTAATGGCCTGAATTGTGAAGCATATATCCAGCATTTAGATACTTGCCTGTCATCTTTAAAGGACAGAGGAAATGATGGTCTAAGTGGCCTCTTCCCAAGTGCTATGGCCTAAAGACCAACCCGAAACGTAGAGTACATGAGACAGTTTTGTAGAATTTTTAGCAGTGAATGTGCGCAAATACAAGGAGAGAATTTGAAGATTGAGAAGATGGAAAACAACAAATGTAGCTCAATAATGGATGGATGATACTTCATGGGGGGGGGGGTGAGTATACCAACAGTAGTGGACTTTGTAGAAAGTTACTGGTGAATTTGCATGGGTGAAGTACCAAAGAAGGAAAATATGACAGGGGTCATGACCTGTGATGATAAGACTTTAGTGAAAAGAAGAATCTTTAAGCCATTGATGATAATTTCTTCACTTCATATTCCCCAATCCAACCCAGTTCCTTGGAGATAGATGCTCTTTGGCCCAATGATCCATGCTGACCACAGCATCCTCCCTGATAATTCCATAAGACCATAAGACAAAGGAGCAGAAGTTGGCCATTTGGCCCATTGAGTCTGCTCCGCCGTTTTATCATGAGCTGATCCATTCTCCCATTTAGTCCCACTCCCCCGCCTTCTCACCATAACCTTTGATGCCCTGGCTACCCAGATACCTATCAATCTCTGCCTTAAATACACCCAATGACTTGGCCTCCACTGCTGCCCGTGGCAACAAATTCCATAGATTCACTACCCTCTGACTAAAAAAAATTCTTTGCATTTCTGTTCTGAATGGGCACCCTTCAATCCTTAAGTCATGCCCTCTCGTACTAGACTCCCCCATCATGGGAAACAACTTTGCCCCATCCACTCTGACCATGCCTCTCAACATTCGAAATGTTTCTGAGGTCTCCCCTCATTCTTCTAAACTCTAAGAAATACAGTCCAAGAGCAGACAAATGTTCCTCATATGTTAACGGTCTCATTCCCGGAATCATTCTAGTGAATCTTCTCTGTACCCTCTCCAATGTCAGCACATCCTTTCTTAAATAAGGAGACCAAAACTGCCCACAGTACCCCAAGTGAGGTCTCACCAGCACCTTATAGAGCCTCAACATCACATCCCTGCTCCTATACTCTATTCCTCTAGAAATGAATGCCAACATTGCATTTGCCTTCTTCACCACCGACTCAACCTTGGAGGTTAACCTTAAGGGTATCCTGTACAAGGACTCCCAAGTCCCATTGCATCTTAGAACTTTGAATCTTTTCCCCATTTAAATAATAGTCTCCCCATTTATTTCTTCTGCCAAAGTGCATAACCATACACTTTCCAACGTTGTATTTCATTTGCCACTTCTCTGCCCATTCTTCCAATCTATCCAAGTCTCTCTGCAGACTCTGTTTCCTCAGCACTACTGGCCCCTCCACCTATCTTCGTATCATCAGCAAACTTAGCCACAAAGCCATCTATTCCATAATCCAAATCGTTGATGTATAATGTAAAAAGAAGCGGCCCCAACATGGACCCCTGTGGAACACCACTGGTAACTGGCAGCCAACCAGAATAGGATCCCTTTGTTTCCACTCTGTTTCCTGCCAATCAGCCAATGCTCTATCCACATATGTAACTTTCCTGTAATTCCATGGGCTCTTGTTAAGTAGCCTCATGTGGCACCTTGTCAAAGACCTTCTGAAAATTCAAATATACAACATCCACTGCATCTCCCTTGTCTAGCCTACTTGTAATTTCCTCAAAAAATTGTAATAGGTTTGTCAGGCAGGATTTTCCTTTAAGGAATGCTGAGTTCTGCCTATCTTGTCATATGCCTCCAGGTACTCTGTAACCTCATCCTTGACAATCGACTCCAGCAACTTCCCAACCACCGATGTCAAGCTAACAGGTCTATAATTTCCTTTTTGCTTTCTTGCCCCCTTCTTAAATAGCGGAGTGACATTTGCAATCTTCCAGTCCTCTGGAACCATGCCAGAATCTATTGACTTTTGAAAGATCATCACTAATGCCTCCACAATCTCCACAGCTACTTCCTTCAGAGCACGAGGGTGCATTCCATCTGGTCCGGGAGATTTATCTACCTTCAGACTATTCAGCTTCCGGAGTACTTGCTCTGTCGTAATTGTGACTGCACACATTTCTCTTCCCTGCCACCCTTGAGTGTCTGGTATACTGCTGATATCTTCCTCAGTGAAGACTGATGCAAAATACTCATTCAGTTCCTCTGCCATCTCCTTATCTCCCATTACAATTTCTCTAGCATCATTTTCTATCGGTCCTATATCTACTCTCACCTGTCTTTTACTCTTTATATACTTGAAAAAGCTTTCAGTATCCTCTTTGATATTATTTGTTAGCTTCCTTTCATAGTTAATCTAAATGACCTTCTTAGTTTCCTTTTGTAAACTTTTAAAAACTTCCCAATCCTCTGTCTTCCCACTAATTTTTGCTTCCTTGTATGCCCTCTGCTTTAACTTTGGCTTTGACTTCTCTTGTCAACCACGGTTGCATCCTTTTTCCATTCAAAAATTTCTTCTTTTTTGGAATATACCTGTCTTGCACCTTCCTCACTTCTCGCATAAACTCCAGCCACTGCTGCTCTGCCGTCCTTCCGGCCAGTGTCCCTTTCCAGTCAACTTTGACCAGTTCCTCTCTCATGCCACTAATTTCCTTTACTCCACTGAAATACCGACACATCAGATTTTGGCTTCTCTTTTTCAAATTTCACAGTGAACTCAATCATGTTATGATCACTGCCTCCTAAGGGTTCCTTCACCTCAATCTCTCTAATCACCTCCGGTTCATTACACAATACCCAATCCAGTACAGCCAATCCCCTAGTGGGCTCAACAACAAGCTGTTCTAAAAAGCCATCTCGCAGACATTCTACAGATTCTCTCTCTTGAGATCCAGTGCTGACCTGATTTTCCCAATCCACCCACATGTTAAAATCCCCCACAATTATCATAACACTGCTCTTCTGACAAGCCTTTTCTATTTCCTGTTGTAACTTGTAGTCCACATCACTGCAGCTTTTGGAGGCCCATACATAACTGCCATCAGGGTCCTTTTACCCCTGCGATTTCTTAGCGCAACCCATAAAGATTCTGCGCCTTCTGATCCTATATCACCTCTTTCTAATGATTTAATATAATTTCTTACCAATAAAGCCACGCATCCCCCTCTGCCTACCTTCTTATCCTTCCGATACACTGTGTATCCTTGGACGTTCAGCTCCCAGAGACATGCATCCTTTAGCCAGGTCTCAGTGATGGCCACAATATCATACCTGCCAATCTGTAGCTGTACGACAAGATCATCCACCGTATTCCTTATGCTGCGTGCATTTAAGTATAACACCTTAAGACCAGTGTTTGGTACTTTTCACTTTGATTTCACTGTAACTTTGTTGCACTGCAACTCATCCCAAAGGCTACAAATTTGCCCCATCACCTACCTGTCTTTCCTGACATCTTTACTGCTCACTACCTTAGATTTATTTTTGTTTTCCCCTTCCTCCGCTCTATCATTCCGGTTCCCATCCCCCTGCCAAGTTAGTTTAAACCCTCCCTAACAGCTCTATTAAACTTTCCCGCCAGGATATTGGTCCCCTTCGGGTTCAGGTGTAACCTGTCCATTTTGAACAGGTCATACTTCCTCCAGAAGAGATCCCAATTATCCAAGAATCTGAAGCCCTGCCCCCTACACCAGTCTCTCAGCCACACATTCATCTGCCTGATCCTACTATTCTTGCCCTCGCTAGCACATGGCACAGGTAGCAATCTCGAGATTACTACCCTGGAGGCCCTGCTTCTCAGCTTCCTTCCTAACTCCCAGAAATATCTCTTCAGGACCTTCTCCCTTTTCCTATCTATGTCATTGGTAGCAAGGTGTACCAAGACAACTGGCTGTTCGCCCTCCCCCTTCAGAATATTCTGGACCCGATCTGAGATATCCCGTACCCTGGCACCTGGGAGGCAACACACCATGCGGGTATCTCTATCAGCCTCACAGAATCTCCTGTCTGTTCCCCTGACTATGGAATCCCCTATGACTACCGAATCCCCTATGACTACTGCATTCCTCTTCTCCCCCCTCCTCTCCTGCACAACAGCGCCAGGCTCAGTGCCAGAGACCCGGTCACCGTGGGCGTCCCCTGTCAGGTCATCCCCCTCAACAGCATCTGGAACAAGATATTTGTTGCTGAGGGGGATAGCCACAGGTGTGATCTCCACTATCTGGGCATTTCCCTTCCCTCTCTTGACAGTGACCCAGTTTTCTGACCCCCTGTAACCTAGGGATGACTACCTCCCTGTAGCTCCTGTCTATCACCTCTTCACTTTCCAGTGGCCTGTGTTTGGCCTATTACCTTCCAAGCCCTTCTGCATGTATCTTAAATGCTGCAATTGTACCTGTCTCAACTACTTCCTCTGGCAGCTCATTCCAGGAACTGACTACCTTCTGTGTTAAGAAGTTACCTCCTCGGTCTCACTTAAATCTCTTCCCTCTTAACTGTGCTTTCTCATTTTCGATTCCCCAACTCTGGGGAAAAAGTCCTAGTCTGTACCTTCGTGATTTCATAAACTTCTGTGAGATCATCTGTAATCCTTCAAGGAATAAAGACCCAGCATAGCCAACATCTCTTTCTAACTGGCCATCTAGTCCAGGCAAAATCTTTGTAAAGGAAGAACTCATTGAGAATGCTGGAGGAGCTCAGCAGGTCAGACATCATCCATGGAAAGGAATAAGCAGTTGACATATTCGGCCGAGACCCCTGGAAAGGAATAGATAGGGAAGAAGCCAGAATAAGAAGTTGGTTGGGGGGGTGGGGGGGGGGGGAATGGTGGTGGGAGAAAGAAAAGGAGGAGGGGCATCAGTAGGAGGTGATAGGCAGATAAAGAGAAGAGGTAAGGGGGAAGCCAGTGTGGAGAATGGAAGAAGAGGGAGAAATTACCAGAAGTTAGAAATATCAGTGCTCGTGACATTAGGTTGGAGGCTACCCAGGCAGCATTGAGATGTTACTCCTCCAACTTGAGAGTGGCTTCATTGTAGCAGAAGAGAAAGCCATGGGCCCACATGTTGGAATGGAGATTGGAATTAAAGTAGTCAACCACTGGGAAAACCTTGTTGAGGACTGAGTGAAGGTGCAGTACCCCAATTTACATTGTGCCTTACCAATGTAGAGGAGGCTGCTTCAGGAGCACCAGATACAGTAGATGACTCAAACTTGCAGGTGAAGTGTTGTTTTACCAGGAAGGACTGTTTGGGCCCCTGAATGGAGGTGAAAAGGAGATGAATAGGCAGTTGTAGCTCTTCCACTTGCAAAGATAAATACTAGGAGGGAGTATAGTGGGGAATGATGAAAGGAGAAGGGAATCTTTGTAAATCTCTTCTGTATTCTCTGCATATTGATAGTGGCTTTCCTAAGGTGACCAAAACTGCACACAATACTTTATGCACTCTGGTAAAAGCTCCCTTCATGGTTCATCTTGCTTCTCTCTCTACTTCCAGTAAGAGCTTTAATCTTTTGACTTCTGTTTGTTACAGTATTGCTGCTGATTTGCCTAATCATACCCTTGTCTCCATCTGTTGACACATTGGTCCTCATTAAAACCATTATTCTCTCTGTGCTTAGAAGTAGTTCATGTACAACTTGGAGCCCTTGGCTCAAATAAATGGATATGGTTGACATTGCTTGAGGCATTCACCAGAAATGCTGGGCTCAAATCTCCCATCAAAATTGGTTATCATTCAGTATCGTCCTGGGCTACACGTAAACTTGAGTTTTTTTTTTCTCTTTGTGTTAAATCTGTTATCTACTTTATATTTTATTGTCGCCAAACAATTGGTACTAGAATGTACAATCATCACAGCGATATTTGATTCTGTGCTTCACACTCCCTGGATTATAAATATTAAAGATATTAAAAATAGTTAAAATTAGTAAATATTAAAAATTTAAATTATAAATCATAAATAGAAAAATGGGAAGTAAGGTAGTGCAAAAAAAACGGAGAGGCAGGTCCGGATATTTGGAGGGTACAGCCCAGATCCGGGTCAGGATCCGTTCAGCAGTCTTATCACAGTTTGAAAGAAGCTGTTCCCAAATCTGGCCGTATGAGCCTTCAAGCTCCTGAACCTTCTCCCGGAGAAGGTTCTATATCTATCCTCAATTTAAAAAATAAAATGGAAACTCATTTCTTTGTCACTGAAATAGGATGCATCCAAGCAGATACTTTGCCATCCCCTTTTCTTGCCAAAAAGGCGTTTCCTCCCTTGGTCATAATCCTTAAATTTCTCTTTTTCCTTTTCTACCTTCATGTCCTCTGCAAACTGCCCACACCTGTGAAATAGTTTTTTAGTCCTTCTCTTTTAACTGTGAAATGCCGCTTCCTCAGCTTCCCTTCCTGGCCCCTGATGTAGGCACTTGTTATTTCTGTTCTGATGTCTATTGCTGTCTAGCTATAACATTTTACTATTTGTTTGAAAAGAAGATGAAAGCTTAAATTTAAAAGATTTCTCCAACCTTCCTTTCCTCAAGCTAGTGCATGTGTGGTACCTCTTATTCTTACCTATGTTACTCAGATATAATTTTATGAAGAACTTCAATCAGATCCTGTCCCCGCTCTCGTACTAAAACATTTCATAATTTCATCTGGCCCTGTGTCACTGTGCAAGTGGGTGCATCACATCTCTCTGTGATGTGTCAGTCTGGTTCAACATGTGTCTGGAATGTACACGTGGTGGCCACTTTGTTAGATGCCAGAGGTAGCTAACAAAGTGGCCAGAGTGCACATTCATGGTCTTCTGCTGTTGTAGCCCATCCACTTCAAAGTTTCATGTGTTGTGCATTCAGAAATGCTCTTCTGCACATTACTGTTGTAACATGAGTTGTTTGAGTTGCTGTCGCCTTCTGTCAGTTTAAACCACTGGCCATTCTACTCTGACCTCTCATTAACAAATTGTTTTTGCCCATAGAACTGGCACTTAACTGAACCTTTATTTTGTTTATTGCATCATTCTCTGTAAGCTCTGAAGCAGCTTTTCTCAACCTTTTTGGCCTGGAGGAATTCTTGAGATAAATTTCAGGTCTCAGGAAACACCTGCCTAAAAAAATTATATATAAAGCTCGTGGTATATAGTGTGATAAGTCAGTTGTAGAAATAATCATCCAAAAATAATTGTCAATGCTCTTTTGAATAGAGAATGAATTTTTAGCAAATCTATCTGGGGGGGGGGAGAAACAGGTAAATAAGCTTAGCTTACCTTTCATAAATTTTAAAATCTCACAGGCAAACATAATAAATTTCTGTTAAGTAGCTGGCTAAAGCCAAAATGGGATTATCTTCTTCTAAAGATGGGCCTGCTAGATTTAACATAGATAAAAGTTGTAAATTGACAACATGAAAAGTTATTGACAATGCTGAATAGTAAATTTACTAAAAACCATAAGCCAAAGCATTTTCGTACCAAGTGACATGATCAGGCTCAAGTATAGGCCTAGCATGTGAAACCTGTGCTTGTTTTTTTTTTTGCTGCGCAAATACTCAATTCTGGTCAAACTTGAGATAAGCACACAAGGATTTCATCGTCAACTGAAGTGAGACAATTTCTGTACTTGTTAAACAAGAAAAAGCTTGACCACACACACAAACTTAAAACTGCAGGAAAATGTTCATTGCTTTCCAATGAATGGCAGGATTCTCCTTGTCCAGGAGTAGATCAGTGAATCTCATCTTGAGTGTGTGATCAGAGTGCAGCTCACAAAGTTCTTCTCTCAAAGTCAAGTTCTCAGGCTGAGCAGAAGATTCAGAGAAAGCGTCCCTCACCCAGTCATGCACTTACGTTGAAAGGGGGGTGGAATTCTGTTCAATTTTATTCTGTAGTTTTTCCAGGTGGTTTTCAATCAGACTTGAGACTTTCTTATATCCATCCTCACTCTCAAGCCCAAGCAGCAGTGAAAACATTTCAAGATTTCCTTTTGCAACATGATTTTTCCACAGATTAAGTTTCCTTTTAAATCCAGAAATCTTGTCACTTGAAGTCAAAACATTTTCTCCAGGGCCATGCACAGACTTGTTCAACGGGATCATATGATAAAAAAATGTCTGAGTAGGCTAGTTTCTGCAGCCATTCTTCACCTTTAAAGTGCTTAGCAAAATCTGGCCTACTCTTTTCTTGAGGGTACTCCTGCAATTGACCTTTCAGCTCAAACACCCTACTGAGAACTCTAAGCCACCAGTATGTAGCAGGGGATTGAGATTCAGTTGGCCCTTGAAAATAATCAGTACTTTTAAATGTCATTTGGCTGTGATTTGTAGTTAAGTGTCTTTTCAATTTTGTTGGTGCCATTGCTGCATTTGTAAGTTGTTTGCCACAGACTAGGCACAAAGGAATAGGACAGTTTGGATCACCAGTCCATGTAAAACCCATTGATTAGTAGCTTTCGTTGTAAAAGTGGACTTTTTTTTTCTGTCTGTTGCACTAGTGCAGTAAAATGACTCAGAAGATTGTAGTTCTTCATCATTAACCTTAGAATTATCTGTAGGCCTAGGCCTAGAATCCTGCTAGAATCCCGTCTCTCACCACCTCTTCAAAAATAGCCACTTTGGACTATCAGACACGTAAAACATTTTTACACAGGAGAGGGTGACATCACAGCCCAAGTTGGGCAAGTCCATTCAGTGCTCGGAAAACACACTTCACGCTTCTTATCAGACCAGTGTTGCGCTGCGTGTAGCTCAAAAACAATTTAAAATCACAATCTCTGACGGAACCCTAGGTTGAGAAACGCTGCTCTAGAGACTTGTGTGTGGAAGTACCAGGAGACCAGCATTTTTAGATGCTCAAACTACTCCATTTGGTACCAACAATCATTTTGTGGTCATATTCACTTAAATCACATTTCTTCCCCATTCTGGTATTTGGTCTGAACAACTGAACCTCTTGACCATGTCTGCATGCTTTTGTGCATTAAGTTGCTGACATATGATTAACTTATATATATTAGCATTAATGAGCAGTGGTACAGGTGCACTTAATAAAGTGGTCACTGAGGCTATGTCCACACTAGACCAGATAATTTTAAACTCCGGTTTTGCGTAAAAATGATAGGCGTCCACACCAGGTGTTTTTGAAAATACCTCCGTCTGCATTAAAACGAATATTTGGGCGAATCTCCTCCTGGGCATACGCAGGACACACAGAAGACAAGCGAAGAGGAAGCGGTATACTTGGTGTGCGTTTGTCCAGTTACAGACTAGAAAAACTTAAAAGGAAAATGCCAAACGAAAGACTTGGTGCGCGTTTGTCCAGAAACATTTCATCGATGAAAGGGACGACAGCTACAACTAAATGCAGTAAGGCTGGTTACTGGGCAAAAGTGAAATTTGCTGTTACCTCATTTGGTTGCCTTTACTTTTGCCATGTTTTTGTGTATTATTTTGCTGTATTTAACATGTGCAATAAAATGAATTACTGGGCAAAAGTGACAATTGCATCTATTGAATGTTTACACAAGCAATACATTAATAAAGTACCTTGTTAAATGTACCTAAAACATGTCTGCATCAGTGTTATCTGGTATTTCCATACATTCGACTGTTACTCGTCTATTGTCAGATGTTGTTGTGGTGTTGGAGGCTGCGTTCAGGAAAACAACGAAATGCCGCACTGCCGCCACCATTTGTTCTGGCACGTCATGACAGCGTTTTTAAAACTAGCCGGTTAGCCGGTACACACTACAACGGCCAACTGGCGTTTTCAGATTTGACACTCCAGAGAATGTTTTAGGAAAGCTCCATTTTTGGGGGAAGGAAAACACCGTTTCAGTGTGGACAGAGGGACAAAACGAAGAGAAAAAGCTTCGTTTACGGATTTATCGGGTCTCGTGTGGACGTAGCCTGAGTGTACAGCTGTGATTTCTTTTTCTTTATTGTACAAATCGAGCTGCTACCCAGCCACTCCAGTGACCTGGTTCAATCCTGGCTCTATTTGTATGGAATTTGCATATTTTTACTAATGACTGAATGGGTTTCCTCAGGTGCTCTGGTTTTCTCCCACATTCCAAAGATATGTGGATTGGCTGTAAATTGTTCCTACTGTGAAGTTAGAATTGCATGAAGCGGTTGAGTTGACAGGGATATAGGTTAAAAAAAAAAGTGGAATTAGTGTAAATGTGTTCTTGAGGTTTGGTCTTTGGTCTGGGCATTAGGTTGAGGGATCTGTTTCTATTACTTTATGACTCCACTCAGCTTTGTGGGGGTAATTTTACAAACTGTCCAGAGGTGGTTTAGCAACAGCATTTCTGCTCAACTTTTCGAGCAATTGGGGTTAGGCTATAAATGCTTTGCTATCAGTACTCATATCCCTGGATTAAACAGACAGATTGATTATCACCTGTTTGAGCAGCACACACAAAATGAAAGATCCTGATGAAGGGTCTCAGCCCAAAACCTCGACTGTTTATTCCCCTCCATGGATGTGGCCTGACTTCCCGAGTTCCTGCAACATTTTGTGAATGTTCATAATTTCTAGCAGCTGCAGAATTTCTTGTGTTTAATTCCTCTTTTGAGCTTTGGACTTAAATGGGTGAGGTTTTGTGACGGCCTTGTCCATTTGCTGCTTGCTGCAGTTGTACCTCTGCTGCTGGGCATACCTGTCAAAACCCATTGTTTGAAGGGGAGGCTGTGCATGGGTAGCAGAGATGGCACTGAACTCACCTAGATGAGAACCTTTTTGTATATTTGAGCGAAAAGTTTCCAATTCAGTTGACAAATTAGAAAAAAAAGACTGCGATGGTTGTGAAGCTGGCCAATTTTACGTAATGAAGTACTGAAGGTCACTATGGCTTTTGGACAGTTGCAGATATGGTCTTCCATATTACAATATTTTAAGTATAATTTAAAGTATTTTAAGTCAACTGTCTTGATTAATTCTTAAAGGTTGATCTTGGGACTTTGCAACCCAGGAAGGATGTGTGTAGGTCCCCTGGCAAGCAGGTTCCTGTTTTTGCATGGCCGCCAGTGCTAGCCGTTCCTCAGCTGTGTGCCTGGAATTCACTTAGTACTGTATTTTTGACCTGAAGATATATTCATGTCAGGAAACGCAGATGAAACATTGATAGATTGCCAGATGAAGATACTACCTCTTCAAATATGGCCTGTTTGACATTCTTTTGTAACTTCTGTTCATTGTTCTTTGAGTGCTGCCAGAAGCCTAGATTCGATGTACAGTTATCATCAGAGCATGTATGCATTATAGAATCCTGAGATTCGTCTTCCCCACAGACAGCCGTGAGGGGAAAAAAAGACAGATCTTTGGAACCTGTTCAAAGAAAAACATCAAACCCCACCCAAAAAAGCGAAAACGCAGAATATAAAGCACAATCAAAAGGTATGTTTCAGTTCAGCTCAGTGTTCTTTATCTGCAGGCCACCCTGATTCAAAAATTGTCCAAAAATAGGAACAAAAAAATAGTGACCAGAAAGTAGTACGAGAATTAGACTCCAATCTACAAACCACATTGATTAAACCTAGCTCAGGCACCATCCTTCGACTGTGTCAAGGGAGAGGGCGCGATTATTCAAACAAAGACCTTTCCCTCAGGAGCAGAAAGTGAGCGAGAGGGGGAGAGAGGGACCTCCACATTCTGAGACCATCCTCCAGCAACAGTGAGCAGGGGCTGGTAGAAGGTGCTGAACGCTCGCTCACTCACCTCACATCCGCCTCGACTTCAATCATCCTCTGTGTTATGATCAGCGAGTAAACTAGTGCGTCATTATGTACTGGATATTGTCTTTGTAGGAGTGATTGTATGGTACTGAATGGTAGGAAGTGTGTAGGAATATTTTTTGATTTTTGTTTGATTTCAGCTACTTTCTTGAGGATGTATGATGGTTCACTTTTGCTGACTTCTGTTATACTCTGAACTGTTCTATGTGGAAACAGGATAATAACTTATTTGTCGAGTACTTTTCATATAAACAGCATAGCTCAAAGTGCTTTATCATGGGATAGTGCAAACATAAAAATAAAATATTAGTTAAAAGCAAGGTTAAATAAATGGGCTTTGAGCTGGTGTTTCAAAATGCCAACTGAGTCTATATCCCTTATATTTTTATGTATTTAGTTGCACAGTTTTGGGGGCATGGTTTTTGTTTTTAAAAAAAAACTGACCTGATCGTTTTCTTTTGAGGGACAATGTTTAAATTTAAGAGTTCGAGCAGATTCAGCAAATAAAAACGATTCTGTGATCTTAGAGCATTGAGAACTTCAAAAACAAGTCAGAGAAATTGGAAATAAATTTTAAAATATACAGGAAGGCAGTTCACAGTAGTTAGGACTAAAGTGATATGGTCCCCTCAACCTGCTTTTAGTTAAATTTGAATTGACTTTATTTCTACATCCCTCACATACGAGTAAAAATCTTTACGTTACGTCTGTCTAAATGTGCAATGTACAATCATAGTAATTTATAATAAATAGAGCAGTCAATGTAACATTAACTCACGCTAATTTGAGTGTATTTTTATCAGTCTGGTGGAAGAAGCTGTCCTGGAGCCTGTTGGTCCTGGGTTTTATGCTGCGGTACCATTTCCCAGATGGTAGCAGCTGGAATAGATTGTGGTTGGGGTGACTTGGATCCCCAGTGATCCTTCGGGTATAAACGGGTATTCTGGTATGAGAATCTCATCACATCTCTCATGTTGTCTGATCCCATTGACATTCAAGATGGCTTCAATTTTTATTAGTCACTTGGTACTGTCCCCTGGTGCATGTCTTAACTTTTCCTTGCACTTGCCTGGCTTTTCCACTGTATGCATTAAATGACAAATTGGATAGACTTCTGTGGTTGTCCGAAAGTGAAATCTTTTAGCCACAATTGTTTGAAAATTGATATGGGGCATTTCAGCTTTCAGCAATTTACCTGAAGGCTATACCTTAATTTGATTTATGTACATCATCGTACTTTCATCTACTCTGTTGAATACCATTTTTCTTATCCCAGTAGGCAGGGATGAATTCAGATTATCATCCCTGCCTGTTGGGATTCAAGAAATGAAATTATGACATTCAACAAAATAGATGACACCAATCAGAAGACTTCTGTGTGTATTATTTTTTCTTTTGTTCAGATGGCAGGCACAAGTATAAGGTTACTGACAGCTGCTTTATCCTGTGGTCATCTTTGAGTTGGTGCTTTATGCTAAACAAGATTTCCACATTCTCGCCCTGCTTCAAGGATCACCGGCAACTCTGTTTGCATTGTGCCCGTATTTTGATATGAACTTGTTTATCACTTGTTTAAATTGGCCAGTGGGGTTCAATTTATTCAACTGGAGTTAGATAACATAAAATTCAATTAATGGCATTTTTTAAGTACGTGATTGCATTCACATTCTTAAAATTTGCAGAAACTTGCTTACCTGAAGGCATATACAATGAAGAATTGGAGGAAAATATAATCCTGTTCTTTAAGCTTGTGCAAAGTCAATCTTGAAGAAGCAATCTTTATTAGATAACAGAACAAGAATAGAATTCTCCTTCCAAGCCTCCCCCTCCCCCATTTCTGTACTAAACAGATCGTTCAGTGCAATTTCTGTCACATTCAAAGAAAGAGATTCCACCACTGGACACTTTGTCCTCTACGCTCTTTCAGCATTTTGCAGGGACCGTCCCCTACATGACTCCACATTTCCATTTCCACCAACTGCTATCGCAGATGATGCAACATCAGCCCTTTTGCTTTTTTCCCCTCCCATCATCCAATGCTCTAAACAGCAGTTTCTGGAGAAAGGGGCTTGAGAAACTTCTGTTTCTGATCTAGTGCACAACATTCAACGTTCAACCGTATGTGTGTTGCTCTGGATTTCCCACAGTTGCAGAATCTCTTGAGTACAGCATTCAGTGTTCACAATGTGGTCTCCTCTACGTTGGTGAAACCAAATGGAAGTTGAGTGATTACTTTGTAAAACATCTGCGTTCAGGCCATAGAATTGACCCTGAGCTTCCTGTTACCTGCCACTCTAATTTCCCTATTCCTCTCACTTTGACCTACTGGTCTGTGGTCGCCTGTACACTCACTGAAGGCCAATGCAGTCTCGAGGAAGGTCAGCTCATTTTCTGTCTGGGTACCTCATAGCCTTCTGAACACAGTATTGAATTCTACAGTTTGAGATAACGATTTCTCGGTCTGTATAAAGTCATTCTCAGTTCGGCGGGAGGAGAGAGAAGCAGCGCGCCATGCGCGCGCAGCCCTCCAGTGAAAAGTGATATTGTATCCATTAAATAGGGGCCGTGGACAATTCTGATTTGATGGAGATGGATGTGAAAGCACAGAGAAACATCTGGAAAAATTTCTGAAATGCTCGTTTGCTGCTGTCGTTACTGCGCGGTCGGGAATCTTTCAGGAGGTAGGCCTCAAAATCCCCAGCTTTGCCTGCTGTTGGCGACCGAGATGGAGGTTGAATCATTCGGATAGAGATGACGCTCAGTACTCTGTGTCGGAGAGCTGATCAGAGCTCTGAGACACAGAGTCGGGTCGTGGTCGGGTATGGCAGGGAGAGTTTTTCTTCCTTCTCCCGTCTGCATGAGATGTGGGACATCTGAGCGATTTTGAACTTTTTACTGTGCTTGTGGACTGTTCTTCATCAAGTTTTGGTATTGTTGCACTGTTGTAACTATATGTTATAATGTGGTTTTGTTAGTTTTTTCAGTCTTGGTCTGTCCTGTGTTTTGTGATATCACACTGGAGGAAAAATTCTATCATTTCTTAACGCATGCATTACTAAATGACAATAAAAGAGGACTACGTGTCTTCATAATCTAATTTTTTTGCTCTTAGAGTAGAAGACATGCTCAGTATGACCTTTTACATTATTTTGTGATGTTCTCACACTCTGGCTCTGATTCATTTACTGACCACATTACCTCTGATATGATGTCACCCTATCAGAGACATCCCCATCACACACTCTCCCTGCAGTTTAACAAATTGCTTTTGTCTCCTTTACAGTTCTAACAAAGTATCTGCAATCTGGAACCTTGACTCTGTGACTTTATTTTCTCTTCCCACAGATGCAGCCTGATAGATTCTTTCTAGAACTTTTTGTTTCTCTTTTAGATTTCTAGCATTTGCAGCATTTTGTTTTTGATTGTCATGGGCAGTAAATGCTGGCTTTGCTAAGTGCCACCATCGAGACCCAAGAAGTAAAACCTAGAAATGATTATTGCTGTGTTAATTGTATTTGTGTGGCAGCTGCCTCTCTGGGAAGAGAGTGATCCTCTTTTAATCTTGCTTTAGAGAGCAGATTTTCATAGCAGCTCTGAGTTCGGCTGGTATGTGCCCCTAAAGATGAGAAGCAGTCTGACAGCAAACTCAACCCTTTTATTGTACTACAAAGTTTTCTCAAGATAAACCAATGCTTTTTCTTTCATACTTTAGGCAAAAGATTTGTCTATTCCATAGAGCACTGAACAGTATAATACAGGAACAGCCTCTTATCTCATAAACCTGTATCAGATTTCCCCTCTGCATCTGCTGCTCCGGAGAGAACAATGCAGGTTTATCCCACCTCTTGTTGATAGCATGTGGCCTCTAATCCAAGCAGCATCCTAGAAAACCTCTCCTGCGCTATCTCCAAAGCCTCGACATTCTTCCCACAACGGGGTGCCCAGAATTGGATTCAATGCTCCGGATGTGGCCTAATAAAGCTACAACATAACTTCCTGACCTTTGAACTCAATGCCTCAGCTAATAAAGGCCAGCGTGCCATATGCCTCCTTAAGCATCCCATTATCCTGTGTAGCCACTTTTAGAGAGCTATGAACTTGGACTCCAAGATCCCTCTAACACTATTAGGGGTCTTGCCCTTAACAGTGTACTGTCTCTTTTACATTTGACTTCCCAAGGTGCAACACTTCACATTTGAATATTGCTGGCGTATGTTGTGAAATTCATTGTTTTGTGGGAGCAGTACACTATAAACTATAAATTGCATTGTGTATATGTAATATATAATGTGTAAATAATATATATTCAAACAAGTGCAAAGAGAGAGGAGAAAATGTTCATGGGTTCATTGTCCATTCAGAAATCTGATGGCCAAGGACAGAAGCTGTTCCGGAAACTGCATGATGTGCCTTCAGGCTTCTGTACCTCCTCCCTGATGTGATGAGAAGAGTGCATAACTTTGGTGGCGGGGTCATTAACGATGGACTGCCTTTTTGAAGTATCGCCACATTTGATGGTGTCCAGGATGCTGGGGATGCCAGTGCCCATGATGGAGCTGGCTGAGTTTACAATGTTCTGCAGCCTTTTCTCATGCTATGGAGTGGCTCCTTGATTCCCAGACGGTGATGCCACCAGTTAGAATGTTCTGCACCTGTAGAAATTTGGGTGTGTCTTTGGTGGCATCCTAATTCTCTTCAAGGTCTTGATGAAATATAGCCACTGTTGTGGTGCCTTTGAAATTGCATCAGTATGTTGGGCCTAGGATAGATCTTTGCAGATGTTGACACCCAGGAATATAACTGCTCACCTTTTCTACTTCTGATGCCTTGATGAGGACTGATGTGTGTTCCGTTGACTTCCCCTTCCTGAAGTTTAGAATCAATTCCTTGGTCTTGATGTTGATTGTAAGGTTGTTGCTGTGACACCATTCAACCAGCTGTCCTGTCTCGCTTCTTTACGCCTCCTTGTCACCATTTGAATTTCTGTCAACAATAGTTGTGTTGGAGCTGTGCCCAGCCATACAGTCGTGGGTGTATAGAGTAGAGCAGTTGGCTAAGTATGCATCCTTGAGGTGCTCAGGTGTCGATTGTCAGCAAGGAGGTGATATTACTGCTGATTCACACAGGCCGTGGTCTTCCAGTGAGAATGACAAGGATGCAGTTGCAGAGAGGTACAGAAGCCCAGGTTTTTGGAGCTTAGCTGGGTTAAACTCCATTTGTCATTTCTTTGTCTATATCTGCAACTGATCTATATTCCACTGTATTCTTTGCCAGTTTCCTATGCTATCCAGAACTCCAACAATCTTTTCATCACCTGCGAACTATCCAGGTCACTTATATACATCCCAGTACAGATCCTCGCAGAACACTGACCACGGACATGCATTTAGAGTAATTGCCTTCGAGCACCATCCTCTGCCGTCTTTGGGCAAGACAGTTGTGAGTCCAAACGGGCAATTCGCTATTGATCCAATACCTTTTAATCCTTGATGAGCCTCCCATGAGGAGAACACCCGCAGCTTGACCTTCATCAATCACCTCAACCGTAGCCTTGTTTTTAAAAAATCAAACAACAACCTCCATCAAATTTGTAACACATGACTTGCCCTGCACAAAGCTCTGCTGGCTCTCCCTAATTAGACCATGGTTTTCCAAATTCTCATAAATCCTCTCCCTAAGAATTCTCTCCAGTAACCTCTCTACTACTGATGTGAGACTCACTGGTCTAGTTTCCGGGTTATCCCTTATTTCCTTCTTGAAAAATGGAACAACATTAGCTAATCACCAGTCCTTGGATCTCTCCTGTGGGCTTATCCACCTTCATGCTCTTTAAGAGACTCAACACTACCTCTTCCTTTACTTCAAAATGCACTATCTTATTAATGCTATCGACACTGATCTTCCTGTCTTCCATATTCTTCTGGGTAAATAATGTAAAATACTCATTAAGGACCTCAGCCACATTCCTCGTATCCAAGCAAATGTTCCCTGTTTGTCCTAGAGTGGTCCTACCCTCTCCCTAGCTAACCTGTTGCTCCTGGTAGCTCTTAAAGAAAATGAAGGTGGATATAGAATACCTTGGGATTCTCTTTTATCCTACTTGCCAAGGACTTTCCATAGCTCCTCTTGGCTTTCCTAATTCCCTCGAGTTCTTTTCTAGCTTCTTTATAATCCTCCAGGCTTTGTTTGATTCTGGTTTCCTAAGTTTTACATACTTTTTCTTGACTAAATTCATCGCCTCTCTTGACATCCAAGGTTCTCGTACCTTGGCTTCCTTCTGATAACCTGTACTCTGTGCAGTTGGTCTTTAAACACCCTCCATGTGTTGGAGGTGGACACCCAAACAGAACTCTTTCCAATTAACTCTCCCTAGTACCTGTCTAATGCTCTCATAATTTGCCTTGCTCCAATCTTACACACTCCCACAAGGTCCATGCTTCTATAACTAATTTAAATCTTGAGGAATTGTGGTCACTGTTGCCTAACTGCTCAGCAACTGTGAGGTCCAGTACAGTCCCTTGTTGGACTGTCTACATATTGAGTTAAGACCTCCTGGCTGCACCAGTTTATATTGGGGAAATTGAAGTTCCCCATGACGACAATCTTATTGAGTTGTTTTTTTTAAACACCTTTCCTGAATGTGCCTACGTACCTGTTCCTCAATATCCTGGTGACTATTGGGAGGTCAGTAGTAAAATCCTATCAGAATGATTGTACCATTGCTATTTTTGAGTTCTATCTCTATAGATTCAGTGATGAGCCCTCCATTATGTCCCCTCTAAGTGTGATATTGTTCCTGATTAGTAGTGCAACTTCTGCACACACTCATTTAGCTTCCTGTCTGTCTTTTCCAAAACATTAAAACCCTGGGACTTCACATGGTAATTAAAACGCACAGGGAAATGCATCCTTTAACAACCAACGCAACCTAAGAGTTTGCTAGGGTTGTCTACGTGTCACCATGCATCCCAATGCCAACATAACATGCCCATAGTGTTCAGCAGAACAACATGTACGTGTGCCTGCATATCTACACATCTGTCTCCAGTCACTGGCCCAGGGTCACAGATGTTGGGCTTCTCATTCAGGATGTGCTGACCCAAAGGCCTCAACATCATGCTTGGCCTTCCAGACTCTCCAGCTTCGGTCTTCAGTGGGGCCTTGTCAATCATGGGGCTTTGATTCTAGGCTTCGAACTTGAGACTTGCCTGTACCTCCAACCCTGGGACTCGCTGAGGGGTGGTCACCAGCCCTCATTCCTCCTGCGACAAGCAGACCTGAGGGAGCTTGCTGATTTGGTTGGGGGTAGGGGGTGTCATCAGCCCACTGACATTTGTTATTGACCTTGTGCATCGCTGGTCTACATCCTAGCATCTGCCAACTTGACAATGGTCCATAGGGGTCACTGGCTGTCTACCAAAGAGCTTAAAACCTGACCTGGACTCTGGCACCTGCATTTACCGTCTCTTAAATTGAGCTCCCCCTCGTCCCTGGCCCCGCCCCCGGCCCTGACCCCCAAGCTCCCCCACACCCCCTGCCCTGTCCCCGCCCCCGAGCTCCTTGTGCTGCTCCCAACACAATCCCTCTGAAACTTTTTTAAAAAGAAAACAAGTGATCTGGACCTCGATGGACATTGCAGCCAGACGCAACCTTGATTCGCAGATGGGTGCAGTCTCTGCAGTGGTTGGAAAAAAATGTGCAGTTCCCCGTTCTTCTTAGTAGCCAAGATTCTGTGTGGAAATTCTTCCATTTTATTTTGTGTGTTTTATGCTATGCTGAAGTACTCGAATGCAGACTTGGTGCACGTGCATGAAAGTTTGTCATCTGAGAGTGGGATATTGGGTAGTGTCAAGTATCATATAGAACTGTATCGAGGATAGTTTGTGCCTCGGCGTACTATCTGCAGGAAATAATTTTGTTCTTATTGATACCTCTGCCGTAAGATGCTTGAGGAACGTGGCATTTCTGGAGTAAGGAATGGTGAAGGAAATGAGGTCAGATGCTACAGCGGTATTGAAGATCCATATGCTTTTAGGGTCCAATGACATAAGGCTTTAAACCCTTATGCGCGCGCGTATACACACACTCACTCACTCACACACACACACGCTCACACAAACTCATATGAATTGGATGGAAGCCTGCATCCTGCTGTGACACTTGATGCTGGGAACCTGACATTAGTGAATTCCCCTTGACAGTCTATAGTTGAGTTGCTTCTCCTTCTGGGGCCCTTAACTGAACTACTCCCAACTCAGTTCTTACTAGACTTTTCTGATTTCCTTTGCCCACCTTGCGCTGGTGAAATATTTGATGGAAAAACCTTCAGTGTACTAAGCTTGTTGGCATTGTTGAAAGTGTTACCAGATTTCCCATTGATGCATAGTTGAAGTATTTTTTTCTGGCCTGCAACGAACTGATTGCAAAATGTATATTTCCAAGTGCTGACTAATTTTATGGTAGTCAACGTTAGGCCTTCTCTGTAGAATCTTCCTTGTGTGCATACAAGATTAAAGCAAAAATGCATAATGTAATTCCCCTTTTTTGGTTAAGACTGCATGATATTAATTGTGGATAAATTTGTCCAATATAACATTTTCTCCAATAGCCAAGTCTTTCCTTGACAAATAACTTTAGCTTAGTTTAATTTGAATCCAAGCAATTCCCGCTGAAATTTGACTCCACACACATCAGCTGTCCTACAGCCAGCAGTCTCTCCATCACTTGTGTTACTCAGCCACTCCTGGGTTGATCTGTATCACAGCTATTCCCCTTTCATTTTTGTGCCTGTTTAAACTTGTATTTAAGTTTTCCTAGTATAAATGAAGAACTATTTGCATAGATTACTGTTTATTTCCACAGATACTTGTTGATGAGTGTTTCTAGAGCTTTCTCCTTTTGTTTTTCTGTTTTCCTGATGGCACTGGCAGTTTGCTCTGCTAGTTAAATCTTTCGCATCTAATAATCCCAAAGTGCAAGGACAGGAATTCTACCTGGTCAAATGAAACTTAGTTTTGAATGACGAAAGAATCCTACTTTGCACAATTTATCTTTGAGAGAAGAAAACTATCTAGAATTTCCCTTGTCCTTTTTCCACTATATTAGATGCTAAACCTTTTACTGACTATCATAATTTCAGAATTCTTATTTTATTAACTTCAATTTACTTTTAGCTGTTCCTTTGGAGGAAAGACTATATCAGTAAATTTTCCAATTGGAATAAAATTATGTGGCAGGTTCACATTTCTTTCACAACTTCTCAAAATACTTTGCAGCCAGTGGCTGTCCGTTTCTGCGGATTCTGCTGTCAAATGTTAACGCCATGCTATTTAGACAATCTCTTCAAATCTACTTGTAGAGTGATAAATATCAGCCAGAAGAGCATGGATACACTGTTCTTAGAAAATATACAGGATGTGGCCCAAATGCAGGCAGTGGGATCAGATCAGGAAGGTACCTTGGTCAGTATGGATGACTTGAGTTGAATGGCCTGTTTGCATGTTGTACTTCGTGCTGTGACTCTGTGTATGATCTTTTACTCCACGGAGAGAAGACTTGGCCTTGTTTACGCTTTCATCAGGTGGAGGTCACCACCAGTCCCGTAACACTCACTTGGTGTTGTGATACAGTTTCTGATTCCTTGGGCATGATAACAATGGTGAAAAATAATACTTAAAATGAAACAACGAGGGAAAATTGGGAAAGGATGGGAGGAAAAGCAATAGATAATGTGAAATTGCCATTAATTTGTTATTTTAAAATTTATTTACAGTTTTCCACAAATTCAACATCCATTCTTGAGTTGTACCGTTCACATGGAGAAAGTCTGGAGAAAAAGAGTGAGGTAACAAATCTTTTGACTAATGTTGAAATAGAACTACAATTTACAAGGTGGTGCATGGATACTTTTGTATTTTAATTGAACAAATGATAAATTGATATAAAGGAAAAAATGGGCAAAATTTCTACTTCTGATGAGTTTCTTCTCGCTGTTCCAATATCCTATTACTTTCAAACATCACTATAGCCTTGGCTTATTCTACACTTTTATTTGAATAACAAATTCTGACAGACTTGCTGTTGTAGTATCGTATCTAACTTGTCTTTTAAATGGAACGATTTATTATGTTATTTAACTTTCATACATAATATTGTCTTCATACATGTAACATCTCATTCCAGTCTCCGGTCCACGTGCATTTGCAGTTACTTCATTCTTCATTTTTATGAGTTTAGGCACCAGATGTTAATGCAGGGTGGTGAAATATAAGCCCTAGACTTGTGCATGAAGAAAATACTTTCCAAAAGGAGTTGTTGATGATTTTCCTTAAAGTATTACATGCTGCTAAGTTCATTTCATGGCTTACATTTTATTTTGCACGGAAAAAGGTTTGGACTTGAGGCATCTTTGCGGGGTTTATTTTTAAAGAATGTGTCACTATATCTCATCAATTCTGTTGAAATGAGCATGTTTTGGATTGTTGCTGGTAAACTCAACACTTATTGCCTGCTCCACCTTGCCTTTTGGATTTTTGGGGCTTTAGAGGATAGTTACAAGTTGGTGATACTGCATTGAGTTCATATTGCGTGGTCCAGTATTTGTGAGAATACTAGTTTTAATTCTGTCAAGAGATCTATATGAATTTTTATGATGATCTCATGGATTCAGGCCCCCATTGCTAATGCCAGATTGTGAAATAATTAACTGCATAATGTGTGCAACTTCTTAGGAAGTGTTCAGACATAACCTGTTAAGTTATAGTTACCACACATAAAGAATTAACTATCTACACCAGCTTCTCATTGGCATTACTGTTACTAAGATCCTTCCATTGGCATCCTGAGTGATCTTGCCATTGATCCAGGAACTAAACTGGACTAGCTGCAGAAACTTTGCGCTACAAGAACAGATCAGAACTGATCTTGCAGTGATTGACTAATTTTCTAATTTTCTTTCTTTTTGCCCTCAAATGATTTTGCTGTCAGAGGAACAGTAGGCAGGAGTTAAATTCAAAGCAGTCCTCTTGTCTAGATGTGCACTTAGTGCCAAGTACCCTGCTCCATTGACACCCCAACCACCACGCTGTACATAACCCTCTTTCTGACCCTCCTGCACTGGCACCCTGTGGCTCTATTGTGTATACCATTTGCAAAATGTACCTCAGTCACTTGACACCACCCCTACCAACTTGCAAGATGAGAGGACTAGATGCATGGAGACACAAGTGCTTGCAATTTCCCCTCAGTTTGCACATTATGATGTGTATTTCTGTGTCTTCACAGTGACTGGATCTAACTAAATGGAACTTCTTACTTTACAGTACTGTGGAGAAATTTCAAATGGACTGCATTCTTTTCAAGGGAATGGTTCACAGGATAAATGTGGTTGGGTAGTAACTGCCAGCTTTTTTGTGGTGTCACCCTCTTGGTATCTTGGTGAAATTTGAGTTCCCATTTCTGTCTCAATAGATTACTGGCTCAGCAATGTATTCATGTTGCTAAAATTCTCACTATGCATTTTTTTTTGATAAATCCCTTCAGCATCTCATCCATTTTTCCATCTTCAACTTTGAACTATTAGCTATGAAGTTGTTGAGCATAATGGACATTGAGCCCAATGTCATCATCCTGAATCAGCATGCTCATTCTGCGATGGAAGAGGGCCCATCAGACTGTTGTTTGTCCCTGATACCACTCTCGCCAGGCACTGTGTGCTCAGTGAGAAGGTTGTTTCTGGCCACTTGTGCTGAATTATTGATCTCAATTGGTACAGCAGTGCACTTGTAAACATGTTGCACTTTCTATCCTTTTTGAAAAGTGTAATTTCTCATCTGGCAAATGTGCCAGGAAGTTCAACTGTGCTGAAGCCAAGATGCAATACTGACTGTGTCTTGGGTCATTTACTTAACATTTGGATGCTTGCTTTTGTAAATATGCCTCGAGACCCCCACATGTTTTCTGAGGTGATGCCATTCTTGCACGAAGATGGGAACTTGAACTTGTTTTCTTGTCCTTAAGTTAGAGTGTGACACCCAATTTTGATGTGGCACAAAGCCATAGTGGTCATGTTCTGCCAACTCAATGCTATTTTAGTTTGCTCTTTCAAGAGCACTAGAACTTAATGGCTATTCACTCTTTGCCAAATTCCCATAGGCTTCTGATTGCCATGAAATCACAAATATTGCTATTTAAGTACTTGAAGGATTTTAGAAATTGAATGCAGCAACAATGTGATTAGTTACCAGACGATCGGCACTGAGATATTTTCCACAAGTAGCCCATGGGCCAGATCTGCTCTGGTTCCTAATTTTGACCTATTCTTGAAAATGCAAGTATCTGAATGAGTCCATGAGCTCTGGTGCTCTGATCTATTGAGATTCTGGGGGGAAAAAAATAACCAGAAAGAAGTAAAAGCAGACTAGTAGAACTTAAAGGTGTCCAAGAGTAAAGATAGAGCCGGCTTGGGACTAGGTCAGAAGCATTGTTTAGCATCATAAATTTTGGGCTATTTAAAATAATATCCTTGTTTTTTTTATTGTGAGTTCATGTATATTCATCTCTTTTATGATTTGGCTTGTTCTGAGGATTTTTGTTTACCTGTCTTGTGTATCTGAAAGTTGGGAGTAATGAGCTTATCTTAAAAGAAAAGCTCAAGTGACAAATACTTGCAGTGAAACATTGAGGGAGTATTGACAGGCAGTTATTCAGTAAGACACTGCAATCCAGTCTGATAATGGCCCTTCACTACTTCAAGCAGGGATGGACAACATCAATTCTGCACTGAAATTGAGCGGCAGCTATTTTGTTTTAACTTTATTTCTTCCTTAATCCAGTAAACAGCTGCTTTCAATAGAATGTCCTTCTTTCTCACATCCATTAAATAGATATCATTTGGTATTCTTTCAAGGTGCATTTTAGGACTTAATAGGTTTTTTAGTGCCTAGGTTCCTTTTATAATCATTGAATATTTTGAGGACTGTCTTTATCCTTCCGTATTCCTGTGAATGCATTCAGTCTTTCCTCAGCTTCGCATCCTTTGCCTTCCACACAAAGGTAAATACAGATTCAAAGTGATTTTAAAAAACCTTTTTAAAAAATATTTGATTCTGTAGAAAGATTTTTTTCCAAATTGATTGGAATTTTTATGCATTTCAGTTGCTTGGTTGCTAAAAGCCTTTTAGCATGGTCATAAATGGTGGCAGTTATGTTTTAGCCAGAAACCAAGTCTCAAATCATTATGTAATTTGGAATAATTTTGACAATCATATCAATAGTCTGTTGCTACCTTGTAGACAATACTGAAGGCAAGAAATTCCTCTCTGGTACATGGTTTACACTAAAGCTTCAAGCATGCCAGTGGGCCTGCCACATGGGGTCCTGTTTTCTCTGTCCACCAAATTTCAGTCCCTCTGACTAGGACCCCATGGTGAATATTTCTTGCCTAGAGTTGCAACTGCAATCTGATAATTCTGCAGAAGTATTATAGCTTCATTGTGCAGAATTGCTGCAATTGTGGAGACTTGCAGCAAGACAAATAGCACTTCTACATGTACTGAATGGGTACATTGGTACTGAATTGGGAATTGGTACTGAAGTTATTCAGCATTGTCAAAGGGCAGTGTTTGTGCAACTCACTTGTACAGTTGATCTCAAATGTTAGCTCAGGTGTGCATTCTTTTACAGTACGATTATTTTTCTTATCGATAAACAGCATCCTGCATTTTAATCTTGGCATTTTCAAAAACCACTGAAACTGTCAGTTCCAGCATTGTGCAAAACCAATACGATATAATTTCAAAGTTTCAGAAATTGGTAATGGGCCTGGAAATTTTGGTGCTAAGGGGGTGGGGTGGTGCAGGGCACATAGAGAGCCATACCAATTGTTTTGATGTACAAGTCCCCAAGTTATTGTGCACATTACATTAGCCTTCACACAAGCAAATTTACATAAATTATCTTTTTTCTGTAAACTGTTGTCATTGTGGAGGGTGGTGCTTATGAAGATAGTGAGTTCAGTATTTGACTTCAAGAAGCAAGGAGAAGATCAGAATAGGACTGGGATTGACCAATGTCTTGGAGGCAAAAAATTGCAGGTGCTACAAGTGTGAAATAAAATCAAGAACCCAAATGTTTGTGAAGAGGGAAATAGTCAATGTTTTGTACTGGGAAGATCAGAGCCACTGTCTGTTAGAGAGTCAATCAAGTGAGGCCAACAGTTGTATAAATTTGATTATTCAGTGGAGGAGTTTTGCTGCTGTATTGCACTGGGCTTAATGTATGAACTCCATTGGAAACTCGGGGACATGAAGAGATTTTAGTTTTTTCATTTTTGAAAATGCAGGGACATTGGTTTAATGCGTCATCTTGGAAAAGAAATGCTTTGCATTGATACTCAGCCATTAACAACCAATAAAGTGATTGTTAAATTGAACCATTATTGTCATGTAAGAAACAAGAGTGACCCATGTGCTAACTAGTAACAAAACACGAGTAAGATGATGACCGGAAACCTTTGTTATTGGGTGTGTGGTGTTCTTTGGATTGGATTGTAGAATCTCAGAGGACACATGGGTTTGTTACTTAACATCTTATCTGAAAGATAATGCCTCTGGTAGTGTCATACCAGAAAGGTGCTAGCCTTGATTCTTTCAAGTGGCATATGAATGAATAACGTTTTGCCTTAAAGCAGCCTGTATGCCAAAATTGACCTGAAAGAATCAACAAAGGTGAGTACTGAGAGATGATTCAATCATGGGATGATAGAGAGGCAAAAACAAAGATGTTTGCCAGATTTCTCATAGTTTCTAATAGGCATCATTGGAAAGCAGACAGACCTGAAAGTCCATTCTCTACAAACTCCTTGCCATTCTGCCCAAAAGGAGTCAGTGTTCTGTTGCTACTCTGGTGGATCCACAACCAGAAGAAATCTTGAGATGTGCCTCATGGCAATAACTGTGCAATGTTAAATGCTGGAGCATTCTGGTCATTCATGAAGCTTTATCAATGAACTTTATCTTCACCATTTCTAATATTTGTATTATGATTATTAATACCTTGCCTATTTTTAGCCTCTGGTGGATTGCATAGTTTCTCCCTATCTCAGCAAACATAGGAAATCAAGTTTTTAAATTAAAATTACATTCTTGGCTGTCAGTATTGCTAGAGCCAATTCATTGCAACCACTTCATGTGCCTTTCAAAGGGTATTTTCAAAATTCTGCATGGTATTCCTAAGTAATCTGACTGAGGTATTACAAAATCTTAGTCATAATCTGTGCATCCTTTCAAACTTTTACACCATTGTTTTTCTTTACATTTAGGGAATATATCTAGTGAAAAAGCATTGTACCTTTCCAATAGTCTCAAGATCTCTACTTGCCCTTTTCTGTCAATTTCATAACTTTCATTAGTAGTTACAGTATTCATATTCAATTTAATTTACCAGGTTGCGTAACCTAAGATCATGAGTTATAAGCCCTTATTGAGTCTGTTCCACCATTCCATCTTGCCTGATTTATCCCTCTCAACCCCATTCTCCTGCCTTCTCCCTGTAATCTTTGACATCCATGCAAATCAAAAACATGTCAGTCTCTGCTTTAAGTATTCCCAATCAGATGGCTTCCACAGATTCACCACCCTCTAGCCAAAAAATTCCTCTCTATGGTCTAAAGGGACGTCCTTCTATTCTGAGGCTGTGCCATCTGGTCCTAGACTCTCCCACTATTCGAAGCATCTGTCTAGGCCTTTCAATATTTGATAGATTTTAGTAAGATTCACCCCCCACCCCTTCTCTTCCCACCTTCCCAATTCTTTTGAACGCTAATGATACAGGGCCAAAGTCATCAGCTGCTCCTTGTATACTAATCCTTTCATTCCTGGAATCGTTCTCGGGAACCTTCTGTGGACTCACTCTAATGCCAGCATATCCTTTGTTTGATAAAAGGCCCAATACTGCTCACAATACTCGGGTGTGGTCTGACCAATGCCTCACTTCCTTGCTTTTATATTTTAGTCCTCTTGAAATGAATGCTAAAATTGTATTCACCTTCCTTACCACTAACTCAACCTGCAAGTTAACCTGTATGGAGTCCTGCATGAGGACTCCCTTTGCACTTACAATTTCTGAATTTGCTCCCCATTTAGAAAATAGTTGACATCTTTATTCCTTCTACAAATATGTGTGACCATACACTTCCCTACATTGTATTCCATCAGCCACTTCATTTCCCATTCTCCTATCTGTCCAAGTCCTTCTGTGGACTGCCTACTTCCTCAACTCTGTCTGTCCCACTTACCTATCTTTATATCATTTGCAAACTTGTCTAAAAAGCCATTAATTCCATCATCCAAATCATTGATATACAACGTGTAAAGAAGCAGTTCCAATCCTGACCAGTGTGGGATACCGTTAGTTACTCTGGCAGCCAACCAGAAAAGGCCCCCTGTATCCTAACTCTTTGCCTCCTGCCAGTCAGTAGCTTTCTATCATTGCTAGTATTTTTCCTAACGATTTACATTAAATTTGGTTAACAACCTCCTATCCATAATACCTAAATTTAGTGCAAGCTAGAATTGTAAAAACTCATTTCATGAGGGGTTTCTTTATGTTTTCAGTTTATCTGGATTCTTATTCACCCTCAAGTTCTATTACTAGATTTTCATGATTTTAAATTTTATTACAAGTCTTTTGTGTGGTTCCAAATCAAAGACCCTGGGAAAGTTCTGATAATTTACGTAGGGAGTGACTGGAATCTGCAGTTTCATAATTAACGTAAAACTTTACTCAATTCACATTCACTTTTTTAATTACAGATGTATGAAGATTACTCCACCCTGCATTTCAATTGGCTTGACTTTACATCTCATAGTTAATTAGTTCAGATTGTGCCCCAGTTTAGTTATGGCACGCCATTGGCTTGCTTTCAGTAGTGTGGATCATTTCCAGGACCCAGTAACACTGACATCTATTTCCTCATATCTGCCTTCCAGCTCCCTAAAAATGACTTGCTGCCCAAAGACTTTGTTACTCCTCAAAAAAGTGACTTTTCTCATCATGATTTCTTGATTATTAATTATTAACATAAAATTTGTTAAGGAGAACTGGCAGTGTTTAATTTTTTTCCCTATCTTTTTGACTTTAAGATTTTGTCTTCACCACATGGCCAGCTGAGAGCTGTGGCTGAATCTAGCATGGCAACAGCATATTTACAATCCCAGAATGATGTTTTTTTTAGGGATTCTTGCATGATATTATGCAGAGCTGGAGTTTGGCAAAGTTCCAGTATTTGGTGTGGACGATATCCCATAGATGATGTCACTCTGGAAACAGATGAGTTTGTATGGATTGCAGGTCCTTTTTGTTTTTCTGCATCTCCCTCCACCCTTCTGATCCCAGCCAAGCCTCCTCACACATCCCTAACCGAATGACATGACCTGCCCTTTGGAAACATTGTCCGTATTCCGGTTAAAATGGGATGACTTCATTGTTACTGTTTACTACCACAGTGCCTCAGCTGAGCATTCAAGCCAGTGTTTGGTTCTGACCCTATAGTTTCCTTTGCTTCCCAATGCTGCTTGATCCAAGGCAGTTATAGGGTGTACTTTTGGCTTGTCACATACTTCATTAGTGAGTATATAAAATAAAACACAGAGAAAGAGAGAACCATATTCCCAGTATTCTTATTCTCCTTTTGCCTCCCCTCTCCCCCCTTCTCTGACTGCTAAACCTATTAAATGAATTTAAAATAGTCTCTGTTAGCTACTTGTACCTTGCCCAAGTACCCATGTGAGCCAAGATATTGAACTCGCTGTCTGGTCAGTCACAGGAGGGGAAGATCTCCACTTGGAGGATAACCTTGCTGTTGTCTTCATTGCATAACAATAGATCTTTGGGTATTGATTTTATTCTAATTCACTTGGTAATATTGAGCTCAGATGTGTTGTTTTACTCATTCTATAATTAAGATTAGTTAACATGGCCAAGGTCCAACTAGCAATCTTTCTCTTTCCTGCTATTTGAAATGTGTCAACTTATCAAGCTGGGGAAAGTTGGATAAGTTTTCTCGAGTTACCTTTTTACACATATGCAAGTCACATGCTTTCTTTGATAAAATTACATTTTGTTACAATGTAAGAGGCCATTTGGCCAGTTGTGTCTCAAGACTATCCTTTTTCCCCCAGTTGATGTCTTGTAACCCATTTTCGCCCTCTCTCTCGCTCTCCTGATTCTCTACTGTCAACCTAACCACTTGATTACTACCCAGCACTTTTGGGGTGTGGGAGGAAGCAGGAAAACCTGGAGGAAATTCACAAAGGGATAACATCCAAGTTACACAGGTAGCACCAGAAGTCATGATTGAACCTGGATGGCTGGAGATGAGAGGCCACATCACTATCTGCTCCTCCACTTGCTGTACATAGCGTTATCAACACTGTCTGAGTAAACTTGCAGATCAAATTCTGGTAATACAGTTCTGTTCACTTTTTGGTGAATCAATCAATGTGATTTTGTAAAATTAACGAGGTAAATTCTGCTACAATGTGTAACTGCAGAAACATTGAGATTGACACACGTGAGGTTCAAACAGCTGTTGACAGCACAAAATGTCTTCCTGCACATTGCTAGTGTGTCCGGAACTTTCCCTGTTGTCAGGCCAGCAACTGCTGGGGCATGCTGCTGCCTTGTCATGAATGTGCTGATAAGTTCCTGCTACCCATAGCTGGCTTTGGAAATGGCTGAACTGACTCTACTGCTATTGCTGGAACCTGCCAATCAAAAGCATCAGGCACAATGAATGAACTCTACTCCCAGGTGTGGCCTTTTTTTTTGTTTTGCAGGATTACTTTTTTTTAAAAGGTAGCATTGAACTCCATCTCCTGTTTTTATTTTACAAAGTAGTCATAGACATAGTAACATTTAATTTGCCCTCACACGCTCAGAACAAAGTGTTCACAAAAACTAAATGACACTTGTCTATCTGGACTTTCCATCTTCCCTGCTCTAATCTAGTCATCTCTCCTCTGCCTAAGTGGCAGTTAGATTTCTTGTACTTTCTAGTCTGCCTGACTGAGCTTTACTGTGTGGTATGGGTTGGGCAGACAAAATACATTTCCCACACCAGGAAACAGTTTATTGTGAAACCATGAAAGATGCAAGATCTTTCGAAAGATTGCAACCTTTTTTTGGCCTCCAGAGTTGTGGTGGAAAGGCCGGGCACTACATATGCTTAATTGGGACACATTGGGTCCAGTATATTTCCGCCCAATTAAGCAGCTGCCCCAATTAGCCGATGTTTCATGGAAATAGTTTTAAAAAAACATACATAAAGATGTACTACATTTTAACTCAGTAACGAATTATGTATTTAAATAAAATACAGAACAAATTAGAACACTACACATACTACAGGTAGTTGTCGAATCTGACGATGACCCGGAAACCAGTGTGGGAGAGTTTTTAAAGTGGAAAAGCCCTTGTACTGGGACAGATCCACTCTCTCAACCTCAAGTTTGGGTCCAGTGGTATGAGTAGACATCACAACTGGGGTGTTCCCTGGTTGCAGTGGATGACCACAACTACTTCTGTGCCTAGTCATGCCCTTTGTTCTCCATGTAGCATTGTAGAAACTCCTTCCTAGCTGTTGGATCTGACCATGGATCTCATCTGCCCAGTCTGCCGGAGCTGACTTTTGCATACTAGAACAGGCATGTCCCTGTCTTGCCTGGATTAGCCCACTTGGCGTTGTGGCTGTTGTCACATGCGAGCAGCCACTTAAAGCCACAGATGAGAGCTGGGTGTCCAATTTGGGGGGGGGGGCAGGGGGCAAGGGTAACATTCAAGTTGACTTCCAATACCTTTAAACATGAGACGAAAGAAGCTGCTGATTTTGGAAATGTGAAACGATAATGGAATGCTGGAAATTCTTAGGTTGGGCAGTATCTGTAAAAGGGGAAGAAGGGTTAACCTTTTGGCTTGATGACCTTTCATCTGACCATTATCTTTTGTAAAGTGTTGTTTCAGAATTTGGCCTAGCAGTCTGTTTAGATTTTGTAGGCAAGAAATTCTAATGTGCAGCACGGTGTTTCTGTACACAACACAAGATAATTCTTAAGAAGTCTTTGCTATGTTTAACAATCATTTGCTTTTCTACCAGTTTTCAACTTGTAAATTTCTGAAGTTGGATGTGGCTCTCCTGTGGGTATGCCATGCATATAGACTACTGATCATATAATACTGGTAGCCAATGTGTGGCACAAACCTTATCATTTGCATGAAATCCTACTGTACCTTTTGAAACTTTTAAACTGGCATAGGATTTGAACACTAAAGATCTTAACCACATATCTCGAGCCTTCTCTGGTGTTATTTAATGGGTGACCAATGCATCTTGAGTAGTTCCCCCCCCCCCACTGTCTTTGACTGCAGAGCAAATAGAAGCACTTTCTCTTGCACCCAGGTCAATTTAAATAATCTCTCCTGATTGTCTTTCTAGCATACTATCCCCCATCTCCCTTTCTCTATTAAAAAGATCCTCCCACCTCCTCGTGAGTCCTGACGAAGGGTCTCGGCCCAAAACATCGACTCTACCTCTTCCTAGAGATGATGCCTGGCCTGCCCCGTTTACCAGCAACTTTGATGTGTGTTGCTCCCACCTCCTGTCCCTTCCCCTTCACCTTTCATAACAGTAGGTTATCAAGAAGGTGAGGCATTTGTGCAAGTTACCTCATGTATATTTTACATAGTGTTTTAGGGGCTGTAGACAGCAGACTTGGTGTTGAAGCAAAACTAGTGTGGAACATCGCCGATTTTTAGTACATGACAATTTCTATACTGCTTTTGCTGAAATAAACTTTTGTATGGGACTTATTTTTATCTGTTCTTAAAACTAACTTGGAAATTGCTGACCTTTGTCTTCTAAATCCAATCCGTGATCCCAGCATTGATTAATTACTTTATAGTAGCCGTAAGTTTTGTTCCCTTTGTTATCTTGTCAGTACTGTTTGGTTTGATTGCTGACGAGCACAACTCTCAACAATTTCATTGCTTTTTACCTCAGTGTCTACTTCTGAGCTTCTGCTAACTGTTCTTTGCTGTATTATAGCAGTTGAGTAACCAATAGAGCTGCAGCCTCTTGGATCCAGTAGCCAGAGCTCACTCCTGACCTCCACTGCTCTCTCTGTCGAGGTTGCACATTCTGACTGTGATTGTAGGGAAATCCACTCTAGTTTTCTCGTACTTCCCCTGGTGTGAGTTGTAGAATTTGTGGTGGGTGGGGAGAATAACATTGAATTAGTGTAAATGGGTGTTTTGATTTTTCGGCAGCATGGGAATGGGGGCCTGTTTCCATGGTTACCCTACAAACACTGTTCAGGTCCTGGAAATGCATCATCTTTGTTGATTTGGATACCCAAACTCCCTACAGGGAATGGGGGTTTCTCTCTGAGCTGATGTCGACTCAATTGGCTAAAATTACTTGTTTTAATGTCATAGTGAAACACGTTGAATTACCTTTAAAATGATGAGATCCACTTTCAAACCTAACTGCCTGGTGTTAGCCTTGTCAGAGCCACATGCTTGTCTGTGTTGCGTAATATTTCCAGCATCTGCATTCTCTCCTGTATTGCCATTTCTGAAGCAATGTAACATGGGCATCTCCAGCAAAGGTGTCTCCAACACTTCTTCATACTCCTATTCCATTTGGACCCTAGTTCGGGACTTCCTCATCCATATTCAGCACTGTAGTCAGTGGGTGTGTCTCCAGATGAATGCTGATAGTGAGTAACCCAGCACCTCCCCTGAATTCCTTCATGTGAGGCGAGGGAATGGGGAGGGAAGGAGGAGAGTCCATAGGAGATTCACGAGGATGATTCCGGGAATGAAGAGGTTAACATATGAGGAGTGTTGGACAGCTTTGGGCCTGTACTCATTGGAATTTGGAATGCGAGGGGAACTCATTGAAACCTTACAAATGTTGAAAGGTGGATGTGGAGAGGATGTTCCCTGTGGTGGGGGTATCCAGAACTAGAGGGCATGGCCTCAAAATTGAGGGGTGACCTTTTAGAACAGAGATAAGGAGGAATTTTTTTTTTAGCCAGAGAGTAGTGAATCTGTGGAATGCTCTGCTACAGACTGTGGTGGAGGCCAAGTCTGTGGGTATATTTAAAGTGGAAGGTGATAGTTTCCTTTTTTTTTTGTCAGGGCATCAAAGGATATAGTGAGAGGGCAGGTGTATGGGGTTGAGTGGAATTCGAGATCAGCCATGATGAAATGGTGGAGCAGACTCAATGGTCTGAATAGCCTAATTTTGCTCCTATGTTTCACAGACATCTCACCCTGCAAAAACTCATTTCAGGGAGGTAGCTCCATCAATTTGCGGGAGACTTCTGGGAGAGGTAGAATGTCTGCAGTAGAGTAGCTCCTTAGCAGCTAGCCAGCTAGTTTAAATAACATTAGCTATGCTGATGAACAAATGACACCTGTTAAACTCACCTCAACATGTCCTTTACATTTTAACCCATCATGGGCAATAGAAAAGTCACTGTTGCAAACAGTACAGCGAGCAACACTGTCATTATTTTGACCCCTATTAGGCAGGGGTACACTTTAGGGTAGTCTGGGGTGACATACGTTTTATATTTTCTTTTTTTGGAACACTCTGCCACTCTGACTTTTTTTGGAACTCTCTCGCTCGTGGTCGCTCTCACTCGCGCTGGCTTTCTTGCTCTCTCTCGCACTCTCTCGTGGTTGCTCTCATTTGCGCTTGCTTTCTCGCTCTTGCACTTGCTCTCTCGCACGTGCTGTCACACTTGCTCTCAAAAAAATCAATTTCTGGGACATTGTGTATAAGTTGCGGGCATCAGGGAGCCACTATTAATTTGCAGGAGACTCCCGAACCTTTCAGGAGAGGTGGTACGTCTGGTTTTATGATCCTAAGTGCTATGAATCCATGCCCAGAAAAAGAAATCCACCCAGCCCAGCTTCTCGCCATAGCGACTCAGTGTTGTTTTGTATGTAGAGTTAATTTCTTATTGCGAAGTACCAAAACAAAATAATAAAAGTGGAACGTTCTCACTTTGAGAGCTCTGCATGCTTTGCTCTCTTAAAATGCAGTTGAATGTCTGTGTTCCCAGATGGCTCAGCAGGCAACTGCCACGTCATGAATACATTCCTCCTTGGTAAGTGGGCCAGGCGTGTTCGAGTTTTCTCTCAATGGTCCTGTCCCCACCCTACCCTACCTTGAGGAGGACCAATCTTGCTTATGTTGCAAGCAGCTTCAAGCCATTGAGATTCATGCATGTATGCTTCATTTGTAGCCAGTGCTTCAGGCAATTGCATTTTCATTTGAATTTAAAATGACTCTGAGAATGATGACCAGCAGGAACCCTTTAAGTCGTGTCTGATTTTTGACTTTGTGATTTATTTCTTTCTGTTTTGAGTGTTGGGGGGGGGGGCGGAGGGGAACGAAAGTTGCAGTATTGGACCTTTTCATTCAGATTGTCATTTAGATTTATAATAAACTCCAACCACATTTAAACCAGAATCAGGTTTATTATCACTATCTTAAATAACATGAAATCTGTTTTATGGCAAAGCAAAGGTATAAAATTACTATAAATAGTGTGTGTGTGGGGGGGAAATAATATAGTATTTTCATTGATTCAAGGATCATTCAGAAATCTGACTGAGGGGGAAAGGCTGTGTTTGAACCATTGAGTGTGGGTCTTCAAGCTCCCATACCTCCATGATGGTAGTAAAGAGAAGAGGGCATGTCCCAGGTGGTGAGGAACCTTCGTGATGTGTCTGTCTTAAGGCACTGCCTCTGGAAGATGTGCTGTGATGGGGAGGGTTGTGCACATGATGGAGCTGAATGAGTCTGTAACCCATTGCAACCTCCTGTGTGTTGGAACCTCCATTCCAGGCTGTGATGCAACCAGTCAGGGTGCTCTCCTCCACACATCTTTAGAAATTTGAAATTGTCTCTGGTAATATACCAAATCTCAAGCTACTAATGAAGTAGAACCTTGCGTTATTTGTGATTGCATCAGTGTGTTGGGCCCAGGACAGACTCTGGAGATCTTGATGCCCAGGAACTTGAAACTACTCACCTTAACACTGCCGGCCCCTCTGACTCTTATATGTTCTCTCAACTTCTCCTTTCTGACAGCCACAGTCAATTCCTTGGTCTTGCAGATATTCAGTGCTTGGAGGTTGCTGTGTCATCACTCCAGCTGATCAATCTCACTTCCGTACACCTCTTCAATCAGCTGACCTAGCTCACTTCTGTACAGCTCCTCATTGCTATCTGAAATTTCGCCATGAACAATAGTATCATTGAAAATTTTTGAATGATGTTTGAGCTGTGCTCAGCCACATGATGAGGGTAGAGAGAGAGGCTAAGCACACATCCATGAGGTGCACCTGTGTTGATTGTTAATGAGGAGGAGATGTTATCAATGATCCATACTGACTTTAGTTTCCCGATGAGGAAGTAGAGGATCCAGTTGCTGAAGGACGTATATTTGTGAAGTTGTCACATGTGTGATGTATAGCAGGAGAGTGACACCAGTGATTGGATGAGTCATGGAAGGTGTTCAGTTCACCTAGCTGGTGGATGTAACATCTGACATGGATGTTAGCATTTCAAAAGCGATGTTGGTGCATTTTGTGGATGTATGGTTAAAAAATCAACCTTCTTGTCATCCAATGCCTGATGTAAACCACTGGCAGTGAAACTTCCTTTTTGGTTGAACTTCTGTAATCTTTGCAATGATGTTTAGTATGAAGGTACCTGGGGAGATAGATAGATAGATAGTGAACAAATCAAATGAAGAAAACCATAGTGAAAATGGCTGCTTGGAGTGAGTGCAAAGCATTGGCCATTATTTACCTCCAATATTAGTTAAGGATTTAGGACCAAGAGACTGGGTTGGAATTTAAATTTGACTGGTTTTGAAAGAGAAGGTATTGGGGGGGGGGGTGGTAAACCCGTAGTCGAGACCTCAAGACACTGGGCAGTGGCAGCATTTCTCCAGTCCTCCTGATCCATTGGTTGGATTGGCAGACCAGCGCCTCTGCCCTCTCCTGGGCCAGTCTCCCCAGCAGTGTGATTCTGCTAGTACTTCAATTGGGCTACATTGTCTACATGCCTGACATTTGACTCCAAAGTGACTGCTCCAAGCTCTGTCACAGCATCTGGTTCCCAGGAGTTCTAAAATTCTCCTGGGTGGGGGGGGGGTGTAATGGTGAATATATCCCATGGACACCCATGGAAACCCTTTGAGTTTCATAGAGGATACAGAGGACCTAGTGTTTCAATGACAGGAAGGAATGCACAGTATTCCAAGGTACTCACCAATTTGCTCATCCAGGCAAGCCCCACCTTGGATCCTGCGTAAAATACTTCAGCATGCTTAGAACTGGCAGAAGCATAGAAAGAACTCCGGTATACCTTGTACTCGCACATTATATAGGTTGCAATCGCAGAGAATAGGATGTAGAACAGGATGGAGGTAAAATTGCATGGGAATGAGCTAGCAAGGTGCAGCTGAAAATATGCAGGAGGGTTATTAGGGGAAAATGTGCTTAACTTGTCTTTGTATGTTTATACCGATCCGGCTCAGTTAAAATGTCAACAAGACTGATGCACTGTGCCACTTGGTCACATAACTGTGACGTGTTGTGGCAGGCGTCAGCAGCTGCTTCCAGATGTGGCCTAGATTCGAAAATACTATTTGTTGATTGAAATTTTATGCAAATCCAAAGTTCAAAAATCTTATCTCATCACCAACTGTTTAAACATTTGTATCCAAGCATCTAACATGGATTTTGCCATGGAGGGATCTGATTTGTTGCTTTTGATGGAATTTGAAATTGACCTGTGTGGTCACCTACAATGATGCTCCAATGATAACAGCCATGATTAAATTTTGTGCTTTATGATTTGCAGAAAATGGTGATTTTTCAATGAAATGAAAGAGGAAAAAGTATTGATTTCAACCCAGGTATCAGGTTTGAAATTACTTGATGTATACTTAGATCAAAGTATGAATGGGCCTTAGAAGCCTTCAGGCAAACTAAGTGTATAACAGAATCATTCTTTAGTACCCAAAGTGACAGTGTTGAGAATCCCCTTACAATTCTATATGCTGTAATTTGGGTGTGTGTCTGTCTCCTGCATATGTAGGGAAGTGGAGCTGACACCATGGTCTTACTAAGTGGTCTGGCAGGCTTGAGGGGCCCCGTGGCCTCGTCCTGTTTCTGTTATTTCAGTTGATGTACACCTGTCTACATGTCTGTGGTTGCAATTTCCGCAGGGAGATTGTGATTGCAAAATGTGCACGTGTATGCTGTATAGTGATCTACATCCCTGGATGATAGTACTTTTTGTACCCTGCCCCTGTAGGCCCTCTGGCTATAATGACTGTGCCTGAAACGTTGCTGCACTGAAGGCAGGGACAAGCCAGACTGTGAGACATGCTGATTTGGATGGTTCACCAGACAGTCATCCATTCAAAAGAGCTATTTTTATTATAGCCATCGAAAGCAGAATAAAGCTGTTATTTTGTGAGAGCAAAGTTGTCCCAGAGAGAGAGTTATCCTCCCGTTCAGCCTATGTTGCTTGAACTGAATGTGAATCCATTTTGTTAATTAGCTTCTAACAATGTGATATCTGGATATTCAAGGATTTAGGTTAAATAAAGGAAAATAGTAATAGTGGCTTTACAAAAGCTGAATTCAGGGTTACAGCTGCTGCATAGTGCCTTCTTGGTTTAATTTGTTATTTCTGAACACAAAGGCAATCTAAAACTGAAGGTGGTAGTTGCAGTATACGTGTTTGTGCTGCTGTTTCCTCTCCTCCCTGGCACTCCTATTAAACCACACCCTGATCCATCACAAAATGCCGCAGTCATACTGACGACCTTTGCATTCCTGACGTTTGGGAGTGGTTAGTATTGGTTTATGTACTTTAATTGGGCAAAAGCCACTCCCTGTCTCATGGAGCTTGTACTGGAAACGTAGTCTACTTTGCATCCGTTAGACTCGTGGCTTTCTTCCCAGTTTGATTTGCAGGCATTTTTGTTTTCTTCTGAAATTTCTTACCTTATTTTAAACAGGATGGGGAAAATGTCCAGTCATTTTTTGTAAATGTTCTACCAAGTTTTTTTTAATGAAATCTAGGAAACAAAAGTAAAGAATGTGATCTATGATATTTTGGATTATTCATTTGACTTTTGATAAATCAAGGGTTGTGAGGAAGATGGGCGCATAGAACACTTAAAACCATCCAGGAAAATGTGAAATGTGACCTTTGTTTCGAAGCACATACACACATTGAACCAGTAACATTTCAGCAGCCCTCAAAGTCAGCTGATTTGACGTCCTGTACATTTTCCCCTGACTTTCATTTACAAGAAACCTTGTATTGTTACTGTCTGCATTAATTTCAGGATCGGAGTAAATCCTCTGAGGTCCGGGTAGTGA